>NC_139621.1:18261839-18720342 GCF_964270895.1 Podarcis filfolensis
AACGGTTTCCAAACCAAACATTCCTTATTTTTGCATTAAAACGGGAGAGGGAAGAATGAGAAGGGAAGGACGACGTGTTTCGCCGTTATACAGAGCTGAGTTCAAATTCCAGCCTTGAAATGACACACAGCATATTTCCAAAGCTAAGTAGCT
Organism: Podarcis filfolensis; assembly: GCF_964270895.1. Taxonomy (NCBI): domain Eukaryota; kingdom Metazoa; phylum Chordata; class Lepidosauria; order Squamata; family Lacertidae; genus Podarcis; species Podarcis filfolensis. The sequence goes on from NC_139621.1 coordinate 18,261,993, forward strand.
TCCGGCTCTTATTCACAGCCGGCTGCAGGACAACCAAAAGCAGTAGTTGGAACCACACAGTCATGAAAAAAAGTAGTATTTTGGCTAAGAAACAAAAAAGGGCAGCCTAGGTTTTCTGAGCACAGCTCTCCCCCCCCCCTTTTTTTTTGTAAAATATCCTCTCCTCCCCCAATTTACTCACCCTTTACTTGGCAAAGGCACTTAACCCTCCAACATTTCTCTGATGAAAATAAGGAAGTCCTATTCTATTATTATTATTATTATTATTATTATTATTATTATTATTATTATTATTTACTATACCTCACCCATCTGACTGGGTTGTCCCAGCCACTCTGGGCGGCTTCCAACACATATAAAAACATAAGAAAACATTAAACATTAAAAAAAAAACTTTCCCTATACAGTGGTACCTCAGGTTAAGAACTTAATTCGTTCCAGAGGTCTGTACTTAACCTGAAACTGTTCTTAACCTGAAGCACCACTTTAGCTAATGGGGCCTCCTGCTGCCGCTGCACCGCCGGAGCACAATTTCTGTTCTTATCCTGAAGCAAAGTTCTTAACCTGAAGCACTATTTCTGGGTTAGCAGAGTGTGTAACCTGAAGCGTATGTAACCCGAGGTACCACTGTACAGAGCTGCCTTCAGATGTCTTCTTAGGGTCGTATAGTTACGGTATCTCTTTGGCTCACTAGTCACATAATTCCATGACCGATTAAAATAGGGACATCCCTTCTATGCCCTCCAACATTTCTCCATTGAAAATTGGGACATCCTAAGGAAAAGCGGGACATTCTGGGATCAAATCAGAAACCGGGATTCTGTAAATCCGGGGCTGTTCCTGGGAAATAGGGGCACTTGGAGGGTCTGCAGGCAATGTGTCCTTTTCCTCCACCGTGCCACTGAAGGGTTGCCAGTACAGTGGTACCTCTGGTTGCGAACGGGATCCATTCCAGAGGCCCGTTCACAACATGAAAACAGCGCAACCCGCAGCAGCGCATCTGCGCAGGTTGCAATTTTGCGCTTCTGCACATGCGTGAGCAGCAAAAGCTGGAAGTAACCCGTTCCGGTACTTCCGGGTCGCCGCGGGACGTAACCTGAAAGAACGTAACATGAAGCAAATGTAACATGAGGTATGACTATGATGCTCACAGGTGCCACCAAAACATCCTATGGTGCCTGCAAAGGGTCTCCAGAAATTTCCAGTTCTGTATCATGCTCCCACTGGATTCATTTTGTAATATGCCACCCCCCTCCACTCCCCCACATGACAGCCATTTTGTGACTGGCACTCATAGCACTTTTTTTTTCTTTTTCCAAAATTACAAGTGTTGCCACTGATCAAAAAAGGTTGCCAAACCCTGATGCAGTGCCAGATTTACGTACAGTGGTACCTTGGGTTACAGACGCTTCAGGTTACAGACTCCGCTAACCCAGAAATAGTACCTCAGGTTAAGAACTTTGCTTCAGGATGAGAACAGAAATTGTGCGGCGGCAGCGGGAGGCCCCATTAGCTAAAGTAGTGCTTCAGGTTAAGAACAGTTTCTGGTTAAGAACAGACCTCCAGAACAAATTAAGTTCTTAACCCAAGATACCACTGTATAAGCTAAAAAAACTATAGGGCCCCACTCTCTTGGGGGCCCCCAAAAAAATTAAAGGAAAAAAACAACTGGATGTATATTTCCAAAATACAGTGGTACCTCAGTTTACGAATTTAATCCATTCCGGACGTCCGTTCTTAAACCAAAACCATTCTTAAACCAAGGCACATTTTCCCTAATGAGGCCTCCCGCCGCTGATGCCCTTCCACCATTCGGCTTCCGTTCTTAGACTGAGGTAAAATTCGCAAACCAGGACACTACTTCCAGTTTAGCGGAGACCATAAACCGAATCGTTCGTAAACAGGGCTGTTCTTAAACCAAGGTACCACTGTGTAAGATAAAAAACAAATAAAATAAAACCTGCATACAGCAACAGTGTTTTGCATTGAGTAGGCTCCTATGATGTAAGTCATAGGCCCCGCCTGCTAGCCTGCTCCCTAAAATATCACCAGTTTGCTCATTTCTATACATATAGGGTGCCCACATTCTGCATGTGCAAATGACTTTAGATACCTATGAGGTCCATAAATTGCCATATAGCATGTATTCAACACAAAAAAGCAACAAATTGTTGTTGACAAAGGACAGCTGGACATATAAAGGACCCCATTACCTTCAGTAGAATAGAATAGAATAGAATAGAATAGAATAGAATAGAATAGAATAGAATAGAATAGAATTGAATTGAATTGAATTTATTATTTATACCCTGCCCATCTGGCTGGATTTCCAACAGAGTATTAAAATACAGTGGTCTGTTAAACATTAAAAGCTTCCCTAAAGAGGGCTGCCTTCAGATGTCTTCTGGTGGGAGGGCGTTCCACAGGGTGGGTGCCACTACCGAGAAGGCCCTCTGCCAGGTTCCCTGTAACTTGGCTTTTCGCAGTGAGGGAACCACCCGAAGGCCCTCAACGCTGGACCTCAGTGTCTGGGCTGGATGATGGGGGTGGAGACGCTCCTTCAGGTATACTGGGCCAAGGCCATTTAGGGCTTTAAAGGTCAGTGCCAACACTTTGAATTGTGCTTGGAAATGTACTGGGAGCCAATGGAGCTCTTTCAAGACCGGTGTTATGTGGTCTCGGCGGCCGCTCCCAGTCACCAGTCTAGCTGCCGCATTCTGGATTAGTTGTAGTTTCCAGGTCACCTTCAAAGGTAGCCCCACGTAGAGCGCATTGCAGTAGTCCAGTAGCTTAGGGCCTCATCAAACCTAAATCCAGCCCTGCCCTGATGCAAAATATGGACCAGGCCCTCGATAACAAAACTGGCTCAATTTGACCGGGTTCCATTTTTGCTACCTGCCACCACTATGCAACCTCCCTGGCCAACAATTTCTGCAGGGCCAAAGGTTCCCCATCGGTGGTATAACCCAGTTGGCCTTATTATTCTTCCATTCTTTATCACCTTCTCCTCCTTCTTGGCTGAGAGCAAGAGTGAGCAACCACCTTGTAAACTGGCCATCTTTATTTCCTCTTAGACATACTGAGGAATACTTGCTTTTTTTTGCCCTGGGGAAACTTGGACAACTTTGTTGTACAGAAATAGGATTCTAGGGCACATGCATTTCTCCGAGCTCTCGAAAAATCTGCCTTTTGTTCTCTTGTGGCTTTTGGCATTTGTTACTGTTTCCAAAGCAGGATATGCATAACGCCGAACCAAACTTAGCTTCTTTTAACTTCTCGGAGGAGATAGTAACAGGAGGAAATGAGCTGGGGTAAACCTCTTGGGTCCTCTTGAGTTATGCCGTGCAAATGGAGCATCGCATGTGGGTGTCGATCCTGCAAATTCCACCCGCCTCGCCTCCCCGCCAAAATGCAGTTTTTAGGTTTGCAAAGCTCCATTTTACATTCAGCCAACGTTAGGTTCCCACGCAGAATAGTGCATAGTCGTGGATTCCCCAAAAGCAAAAACTTCTATTGCATAGATTGACTTGTTCACCAGACTGACTTACATTCTGGTGGCTGAAAAAAAACCCCACTCATAGGAAAGATTATCTGTTGTGAAAAAATTCTCCTCTGGAGTACTTTAAACACGAGATCAATATTCTTGAAAATAGAGATATGCTCACTGAAACTGCCCATTAATAAATTTGTATGCAAATTCAGCAGAAGGCACTCCAGACGATTTTTAACGCTCTTATTTAGCAGATCATTAGAATAATTCGGCGACTTCACAGCTCAATATTCTCGTGCTTACACAGAAAGTCCCACTGTGTTCAGTGGGGTTTCTTCGTTAGTAAGTATGTTCACAATTCCATCCTTTGGCTTCGATCCTATATGCACTTATCTGGAAGTAAGTTCCACTGGATACAGTAGGACTGACTTCAGTGTAAATGTGCATGGGATTGCACTTTTAATGTGTATTTAACCTTCCAGTGTCATTGTAGCATCAGAGAATGCTATTTGATGTTGACCTAAAAGGAAAAATGGAATTGATCTTCTGAATCTCCTCCATCACTGAGGGAGGAAGGGGTGGGTGGTGGGTGCAGTGTGCCTTGGGTGTCACCCCTGGAGGGGGTGACATCACCGCCCCACCCCCTGAGATGCTCGCCCCACCCCCAGGTGCCGGAGCAGCTACCACTGCCTCTGACCTCCATGTCCCCAAAACATTATGTTGGAGCAGTTTATAGATGCATCTGTTTGGGAGAAATATATCCGAGATTTGCTGCTCTGCCCAGCCTACAATTCAGGCAAATTGCTGCACTCCCACCCACCCCAAAGCAGACATATCCAGAGAAAATAAAACCAAACCCCGCCAAATTAACAGCTTAATTCTGCTCACCCAAAGCCAACCAGTGCTGTTTAGAAACATCTGGCAGTTCTTTGCTTATCACATGTGAGCTGAGTTCTCAGCTGGAAATGTAGCCGGGGAAGAAACTGGGGAGGCGGCGAAATGGGATGGGACATCTGTGAAAAGAGCATGACTGGCTGACCGGAACAGTGAACAAGACCCTCCATGCTGCAACATTTTGTTGCAGCTCTTTGTCTCCTTTGCTAATCTCTTCAGAGTGGGTAGGCAAACTAAGGACCGGGGACCAGTCGCCTTCTAAATCCGGCCCATGGACGGTCCGGGAATCAGCGTGTTTTTACATGAGTAGAATGTGTCCTTTTATTTAAAATGCACCTCTGGGTTATTTGTGGGGCCTGCCTGGTGTTTTTACATGAGCAGAATGTGTGCTTCTATTTAAAATGCATCTCTGGGTAATTTGTGGGGCATAGAAATTCATTCATTTTTTTTTCTTTTCCAAAATATAGTCCAACCCCCCACAAGCGCATCTTTGCTACCTTGCTTTCTAAACAGTGTGAACGCTGATCTTACTTCTAAGGTGATATTTCAGGAAGCAGCACATCAAACCACCCTCCCCCCCCCTCCCCTAGCCCTTAAAAAATGAATCTCGCACCCCCACCCACTTTTCCCTCTCAGATAGCTGAAAAGCCAAGAACTGCTAAGTATGGTGCCAGCTTTGCTTCTTACAGAACCTGACCACCAATCAGTGGCGTAGCGTGGGGGGTGCAGGGGGTGCCGGCCGCACCGGGCGCAACATCTGGGGGTTAGGGTTAGGGGGCGCAAATCCACGGGTTAGGGGGCGCAAATTACTTGCCTTGCCCCAGGTGCTGACAACCCACGCTACGCCACTGCCACCAATGAGAACCCTGGGGGATTCCAGATCAGGTTCTGGAGGCTCGAATGACCCCCGAGAACCCAGAAGTTAGCCATTATAAACAGATAAATCAAGAAAACAAAAGGATTTTCCCCCCTCTACCCCACCCTAAAAGCCTTTTATGGGGGCCTGAAAGTTTGAATAGTATCTCTGGGAGTAATTAGAAGAGGAGGTGGACTGGCACATTTTCACATACCACACATAGGCGGAGGGGCTTGTTATTCTCTTAATTCTTCCTATTAGAGGATGTCCCTATTGTTTCTGACAGCGCTGGCCGTGACCTGCTGGGGGTTCTCAAAGTGCAGTCCTCTTTCCCGCTCCCCAGAGCCGCAGATAAGTGTTTAGATGTAAGAGATGGATGGAGCTTGCAGAGAGCCTCTCAAATCCTGCTGATGCATAATGCCTTTAAGATCCTGCCTTTCCCCATCCTAATCTACAGAGGAAACAGGAAAAAGGAACTTAAAACTCCCTTTGCTTGCTCAGACAGCCACAGAGTTTTGTTCTAGCCCACTCTCGGTCTTGCAGTTAACTTGTTGCTTCCTGGGCCGGCGAACATCGCTCTGACGATGCAAGCAAAGAGCAACGACTAAGGGGTCTTTTACCACTGAAAGGGGCATCTGTTATTCCGTGAACTGGATGGATATACTTGGCAAAGCAGGGACTGTTTTGCCACTTCTGGTTTTCTGCGGGTTCAGCTTCATGCTTTCAGGTAAGACTCCTTCAGTTACTCGGGAGGGTCTGTCAGAGGATGTCAGTGAACTTCTGTAATGCACCAAGGAAGGGTCAGATTGCAAAATCCTTTCCCTTGTCTCTTTTGATCCTGGAATCGTCTGTTCATTTTGTTCCAGAGAAGTCACCCGGCTGTGTGCAGCTTGTTATGACAGAATCCTGCCTGTCACATTATTATTTTTTGAGAATTTGTTGCAGAGAGGGTGCAGGCAGATAACTTTGCAGGTGTTCGCTTGAGTCCAATATACATTTTAGATTGGTGTAATAAATCTTTTCAATAATGATGATATTGATGACAATAATGTGACTTTTCCTCACTCGGTTCAGAAGTAGCAAATCAACCGTCTGAGAATTTGCTTAGAAAAGGACTCCCCATTTTGTTCCCTGGGGCACTTTGCAAATAAATTTGACACACCTACAATATCAGGGTGTGTTTTTACTTTTGAAATCTCTCATTACATCCCTTTCACTTAGCGAATCTAGGCACTAATGGGGTAAAACATTGTTGTGATAGATGCATTTAATGTTAGTGCTTACATTACAAACAGATTTAAATCACTTCTTAATGGCAGAGTTAGCATCCATTGTTTATATAGATTTGTGAGAACTGCAAAGTATGGCATTTATTATAATTAGTGCTTGGCAATTAAACACAAGCTTTTAATGCCTGGAGATGTTTTGCTACTTCAGTCAAAGATGATAGTGATACTTAAAATGAGAAAATGTAGCTTGTTCCTTTTCCTTTTACCTTTTCTCTGTTTATCACAAGTTTTGCTCACTTCCCTTATCTCCAGGCAGTCTTTCTACACTGCAACATTAAGGCTGCAATCCTAAACAAACTTGAGATGGGACCAATTTTATACTCACTCAGGAGTAAGTCCCATTGAATTCGGCTTTTTAAAGGAGCTGTTTATAGGGATGCACTGTAAGGAAAGCTTTGCGAAGCAAGGCAGGTGGAATAAGTAAAGTAGAGCGAAACTTGTGATAACTAGCATGTTGACTCGGGTGGTCTGGGTTCAAATCCTCCATAGCCATGGATTCACTGAATGAGTTTATCCAATACATTTTTACTTACCTCACTGGTCCATCCGTACAATAGGACTAAGAGGAGCCCATTGCACAGTATGCTTGTGAGGGGAAATAAGAAGGGGAGAGAGCAGTTTTTTTTTCACACGCCATCACTTATTGCTAACCATTTACTCTGGAGGGTTGATGCCAAAATCATTGCCATGTTTATGATATTTCTATTATGATCTAGTCCCCTCTGTTAAAAAGAATACTTGTGCGTTGGTTCAGGAAATTTGAAAACTAGGTTGTAAAACATGCTATAAATAACAAAAAACATGCTATAAATAACAAAAAAAGGAGTCTAGAGTTCACCTCCAAAAACTTTCTATTCAGTTCTTCTGGGAGCAACAAAATCTGTATCTGATGAACTACTAGAACAGCCCTTCTCTAACTTGGCGCCCTCTAGATTTTGTTGGACTCCAGTGGTCAGGAATGGTGGAATTTCTCACCTGGCACCAGGTGGGCAAAGGCTTTAGAGTACTAGAACATCATCCCCACATTAGCTTCACTGAGCGTCAAGCACTTGAAGAGAAAACACGGCAGAAAAGTCCGTAACAAATGCTAACCTTCATACCTGTCTGAATACACAGTGGTTCCACAAGTATGGTCTTTGTGTAAATATCTGTACAATGGGTACAATCCAAGAGAAATTGAGATGAATTTCAGCCCGTTAAAAATCAACAGGTTTAAATATGCTCGGCTCTTAGCTTGCAGCTTGCTTGGTGATTCACAAATGAGTTAGGAGAAGCTGCATCTAGAGAAGCCTCAAATTTATTCAGGCTAAAAAGTTGCTATTGAACAGACGAGAAAGCAGAGATCATAGGATGCTTTGTGTCAATTTAGGTGGTATGTTAAAATGTTATAGATGACCAGCTGCCAGCATATAGAAATCCCATATATAGCCGCTCTGAGCCTGGCCTTGGCTGGGGAGGGCGGGGTATAAATAAATATTATTATTATTATTATTATTAGTCTGAACAGAGGTCAGTTTTAGAGAAAGTGCACTGCTCAGCACTCCATGAACAAGAGTGGTCAACTTCCACCAGGGAGAGCTGGGTTCGAATCCTGATCAGCAGCCAATGAGGTTCATTGTGTTACCTTGGCCAATCATTGTGTCTTTCCCTCAGCCAAATGTACCATCTAGGGGTAGTGTGGTGATAAAAGCAGGGGGGAGGACACACCCCATTTTTCCCCACTCGGTCCTCTTTGGAATAAATGGAGGTTTATTTAGTTTTTTTAAGCGAACTTAGCACACCTGCAGCTCTTTATATAAAACAACAACAACAGCTACCGTACCCCTTCTGTCCACCCCCCCCCCGTGAGAATCTTTTCTCTTGTATGATGAGCAGCTGCCCTGAAGATACTTATTTTGGTAATTGTCCAATTGGCTCTGTCCTTGAAAGCTCAACATTTAGCCCTTAAAATTACATAGGCATAGGTAGGAATGGGAGAGGATTGAAGGAATGGGAGAGGATTGAAATCCTAGCGCTGAAAACCCGCCAATCCACAAGGTTCAGCTGCTTTAGGTGTGTTATGTAGCCACACCCATCTCAATAGATCTGTCAGCTTTCCCGCTTTTGTTCAAGTGTGATATCATGTTTCCTGGGGCGAGCCGTGGAAGACAATGCAAATACGCCTTCCTTTAGATACAACAGGCGGAGTCCAGGAAAACAGTATTGACATTCCCCCTGAGCAGGAGAGGCAGGAGAGTCAATGGCAGAGCTTTTAAAACTCGCTTAACCTTGCCCCCAAGTGGTGGTGGGGAAGGAAAGAAGGGAGGAGGTCTGTTGCGGGTGTTGCCACTGCCGAGAAGGCGAAAATCAACTCCACCCTTGTTCCAAGGTGGGGACAAGGCCTCTGAGCATGGCTGCCAAAGAAATTGCTTTCCCTCCCTTTCCTTGTGTAACCCCATAGATCTGCCAAAAAAACTGCTGCAGGAAGGAATGTATTCCCCATTCCTACATAGGTGTAACTCCGATAAACAAAAATGCCCTTAAATGCCGAGTGAAGGCATAATGTGAAAGCAACAGAATGCAAAATCTACCAGTAAAGGGACTCCTGACCGTTAGGTCCAGTCGCGGACGACTCTGGGGTTGCGGCGCTCATCTCGCTTTATTGGCCAAGGGAGCCGGCGTACAAATTCCGGGTCATGTGGCCAGCATGACTAAGCCGCTTCTGGCAAACCAGAGCAGCGCACGGAAACGCCATTTACCGCCAGAGCGGTACCTATTTATCTACTTGCACTTTGACGTGCTTTCGAACTGCTAGGTTGGCAGGAGCAGGGACCAAGCAATGGAAGCTCACCCCATTGCGGGGATCCGAACCACTGACCTTCTGATCGGCAAGTCCTAGGTTCTGTGGTTTAACCCACAGCGCCACCCGCGACGTGGTTTAAACTCCGTATGCCACGACATGTAGCAATATTATTATTACTAGGATTTCTTATCTGCCTTTCACCATAAAGCTGCGTTCGAAATTAGCCAGGTGCTAGGCGCGTTTTGCACCTGGCTGTTGACCACTTGCAACCAAGTGAAGATGTCTGGGTGCCAGGATAGTGCCTGATGTCTCCACCATCTGGAGGTGCACGCCCGGGGAACCTTGGATCGGGACCGTTTCCACATACAGTCAAACCTCGGTTGCCAAACTTAATCTGTTCTGGAAGACCGTTTGGCTTCCGAAATGTTCGACAATCAAGGTGCAGCTTCCGATTGGTTGCAAGAACTTCCTGTACTCAAGCAGAAGCTGTGTCAGACATTCGGCTTCCCAAAAACATTTGAAAACCGGAACATTTACTTCCAGGTTTTCTGCGTTCGGGAGCCGAAATGTACCAAAATGGAGGCGTTCGGGAACTGAGGTTTTACTGTACCAGCAACACATCCTGCAGAATTCTATCCGTTATATTTTATTGGCACAATCCGAATGAATTTTGCGAGCTAAGAAGTCATACAGTGGTACCTCGGGTTACATACGCTTCAGGTTACATACGCTTCAGGTTACACACTCCGCTAACCCAGAAATAGTGATTCAGGTTAAGAACTTTGCTTCAGGATGAGAACAGAAATCGGGCTCCGGCGGTGCGGCGGCAGCAGGAGGCCCCATTAGCTAAAGTGGTGCTTCAGGTTAAGAAAAGTTTCAGGTTAAGTACGGACCTCTGGAACAAATTAAGTACTTACCCTGAGGTACCACTGTATTGAGAAATACAACTTTCGAGCCGCCTGGCCTCAAAATGGCAACGAGGCATTCCGTTCTGGCAACCCTAACCCTGGTTTTTAAGGAGCCATTTGGCGCCTAGCTTATATATCTGAGTTTCTAACCCTGCCATAAAGTCCCATGAGGTTCCAGGGAAGGTTACAATACGTTTTAAAATCAGTTTAAAAATGTACACACACAAATAGCAATCAGAAAAAGAAAGCGTAGCTTAAAAATACCTTTCTTGGGTGTCCCAGGTTAAGGGAAAGAGGTGGGTCTTCAGCATATGACAAAAACTATGCAATTGCATTATCAGGCACAGCTCTGTGAAAAAAGAAATTCCACAGCTTAGGGGCTGCCATAAAGACCGCCCTTTTCCAACCTCAACCCCCTCTCACATTTCAACAACATTTGCTTCCTATATTTGATAGTGGTGGGAGAATTAGGAAGGCAAGGAACCAGTAGTTGTGACTAAGCAAACACAGTTACACTTTAGCCATCTTCATAAATGAATTACATGAAGGCAAAAGGTAAAGGTAAAAGACCCCTGGACAGTTAAGTCCAGTCAAAGGCGACTATGGGGTTGCGGTGCTCATCTCGCTTTCAGGCCAAGGGAGCCGGTGTTTGTCCACAGACAGCTTTCCAGGTCATGTGGCCGGCATGACTAAACTGCTTCTGGTGCAACGGGACACCATTATGGAAACCAGAGCTCATGGAAATGCTGTTTACCTTCCTGCTGCAGTGGTACCTATTTATCTACTCGCACTGGCATGCTTTCGAACTGCTAGGTTGACAGGAGCTGGGACAGAGCAACGGGAGCTCACTCTGTTGCGTGGATTTGAACCGCCGACCTTCTGATCAGCAAGCCCAAGAGGCTCAGTGGGCAGTCATGCCCCATGCATTGGCTATATGGACCTCTGTATGTGCAGCTCTTTGTGCATAGGCTTTTGTATAAGTCTTGCACCATTGGTGCTCCAGCTTCCACTGAATATTTCAGGTACAGAAGGGTCTGTATTAACAGTGTTCCCCTGCTCAACACACAGCCGTTGGGGGGCAGGAAAGCCACACAACACCAGAGGGAGGGGGACCCATGGTGCATTGCATGTCAGCTCCCTCGGACAATTAACACAACAAGGCAGCTTATCTTGCAGCCCGATCTTAAACCTGCTTACAGAGAAGTACAGTATACACCACTGTGTTCACCAAGATTTACTTCCTAGTAAATGTGCATAGTATTGTAGCCTTAGACAAAACAACAGCAGTCCTGGCAAACAGACTGGGCAAACTATGACTCAGATATGCACAATATATTCATATTTCATATCCATATTTTATAACGGTACAGTGGTACCTTGGGTTACATACACTTCAGGTTACCGATGCTTCAGGTTACAGACTCCGCTAACCCAGAAATAGTACCTCAGGTTAAGAACTTTGCTCCAGGATGAGAACAGAAATCGTGTGGTGGCGGCGAGGCAGCAGCAGGAGGCCCCATTAGCTAAAGTGGTGCTTCAGGTTAAGAACAGTTTCAGGTTAAGAATGGACCTCCAGAACGAATTAAGTACTTAACCCGAGGTACCACTGTATATGCCATTTTTTTAAAAATTGTACGCAACGTTTTCCCTCCTCAGAAAACGTTGAATACGTTTTTCAAAATCTCCACATGTCACAAGGCTATTGGACAAGCAATTCTCTCTTAATTTTGCTCAGGGTCACAAAAGCACCACAGCCCCATGGGTAGGGGGGTTCAAAGAAGACGTTAGTAAATTTAACGAATGCATGGGGGCGGGGGTCACAGAGCTGCATGACCCTAGGCCTTCTCTCACCAGGCACAATGAGAAAGTCCCCCAACAGTTGCCCACACATATGGCTAACAACCAAAGGGAATCTGTGTGTGAAATTATGCACAGAGCCCCCTCCCACACCCTCCAAATGCATGATGGGTAGGGGCACCACTAGCCTACGTGGTTCCTCAAGCCCCCTCATGCGTTCTTTCGATGCATGATATGCAGTTTTTGACATTGGCTTTACACCTCCTCCCTTGGGTAGTTAGCAATGGGTATTGTCTTGCTTGCTTCAAAATGTGGTAAGCTAACCCTACTGTATTTGGGAGACCACCCTCCATATTCTGTTGGGTGAAGCCCAGGACAGCCCTGTCCTCCTGAGGGACGTAGGTGGTGCTGTGTTCTAAACCACCAAGCCTCTTGGGCTTCCCAATCAGAAGGTCGGCGATTTGAATCCCCGCGACGGAGTGAGCTCCCCTTGCTCTGTCCCAGCTCCTGCCAACCTAACAGTCCGAAAGCACGCCAGTGCAAGTAGATAAATAGGTACCACGGTGGCGGGAAGGTAAACAACGTTTCCGTGTGCTCTGGTTTCCGTCACGGTGTCCCGTTGCGCCAGAAGCGGTTTAGTCATGCTGGCCACATGACCCAGAAAGCTGTCTGTGGACAAACGCCGGCTCCCTCGGCCTATAGAGAGAGATGAGTGTGCAACCCCAGAGTCATCCACGACTGGACCTAACAGTCAGGGGTACCTTTACCTTTACCTTTACCCCTTTCAAATACAGTTTGATGGGCGTTTCTCGTTTCAAACTGGTTAATCTTAAAGGTGTCACACAAAACTGTTAACACGGGACTCGCAAAATGGGAAATGATTATTCCCCTCCCCTAAACATTCCTGTATCGAAATTGGTTTTGCTTGTAACTTACTTAAAACCTTGATCGTTACCCTAAGTGGTGATACATTACAAAACCCAAACCTTTGACTGGTCTTAACTGTCCAGGGGTCATTTTCCTTTACCGTTTTACCTCCTGACAACACCACTGAAGGTATAGGTTGATTCAGCTCAGTGCTATTTTTCTAGAAAGAGAGGTGCCGGAACCAGTGGCATCGCCTGGAGAAGGCCAGCGGGGCAGTGGCCAGGGGTACCTTTGTGGGGGCATATTTTACTCTTTGCTGCCCTGCCAGTCCCACGCCACTTTGCAATCCCGCAGGGCTGGCTGAGGAGGATGCGACAAGCATGTGCCCTCCCTCCTCCCACAGCCTCTCAGCATCACAAGGCAGCATGAGTGTGTCCTTTGGGTGCATGTGAGTTATGCTCACCAAGGGCTGTGGGCGAGAAGGGGCACAGCGCGGCCCCACTTGGTGGTGGTGGGCGGGTGGCAGCATGGGCTGGGCACGGGCTCCATTCACCCTCCACACTCTGAGCCTTGCCCCCCGGATACACGCACCCCCGGACACATGGTAGGTGCCCACAATGCCACTGGGCAAAACTCACTACGATCACCTTCCTTGTTCTTTTATAATGGCAACGGTGCCCACCTGAGAGGTGACGGAAATGCGTTCAGGTGAGTTCCAGGTGAAAAGAAGGCCTGATTTGTCTCTTCAGTGCACAGCAACCATATGAGAATAATAATACTCCAATTTTCTGGATCATGGATTGGCTATATTATCTAGATATTGACAAAGTGGCAGAAGAATACGTTTTTCAGATTGGCTCAGACAACTGTATCTGTTGGGGGGATTTGAATATTCACTGAGGGGGTTCTCAACCAGCCCATGCAAGAGTTTCTTTTCAAGTTGTTGTTGTTGTTGTTGTTTGGTTCTACCCCACTCATCTGGCTGGATTTCCCCAGCCACTCTGGGCAGCTTCCAACAGAAGATTAAAAATACATTAAACCATCAGTCATTAAAAACTTCCCTAAACAGGGCTGCCTTCAGATGTCTTCTAAATGTAATGTAGTTGTTTAGTTCTTTGACATCTGGTGGGAGGGCGTTCCACAGGGCGGGTGCCACTACTGAGAAGGCCCTCTGCCTGGTTCCCTGTAACTTGGCTTCTCGCAGTGAGGGAACCACCAGAAGGCCCTCAGCGCTGGACCTCAGTGTCCGGGCAGAACGATGGGGGTTGAGATGCTCCTTCAGGTATACAGGACCGAGGCTGTTTAAAGGTCAGCACCAACACTTTGAATTATGCTCAGAAACGTAATGGGAGCCAGTGTAGGTCCTTTGGGACCGGTGTTATGTGGTCTCGGCGGCCGCTCCCAGTCACCAGTCTAACTGCCGGATTTCAGAACTGCCGCATTTCGGAACTTTCCGGGTCACCTTCAAAGGTAGCCCCACGTAGAGCACATTGCAATAGTCCAAGCGGGAGATAACCAGAGTATGCACACCCAGTGGCGTAGCGTGGGTTGTCAGCACCCGGGGCAAGGCAAGTAATTTGCGCCCCCTAACCCGTGGATTTTAGCACTGATTTTAGCACTGCGAGTGCGAGCGCGCCCCCCCCAGATGTTGCGCCCGGTGCGGCCGGTCCCCCCTGCACCCCCCACGCTACGCCACTGTGCACACCTCTGGCAAGAGAGTCCGCGGGCAGGTAGGTCTCATCCTGCATACCAGATGGAGCTGGTAGGTAGACAGCTGCCCTGGACACAAAATGGACCTGTGCCTCCATGGACAGCTGTGACTCCAAAATGACTCCCAGGCTGCACACCTGGTCCTTCAGGGGCACAGTTGCCCCATTCAGGACCAGGGAGTTTTGTTCTGAATCTCACTAGTTACTCAGTTTTGTGGCCTTCCAGTGCCTTAATTGTGGTGCTACAGCAAAAATGCCTGGGAGGCCTCCCTACACAACAATTCACGTGTATTTTACATGGAAAAGTTAATGTGAATTATTGTCTTGCATGCCCAGATTGGGAGTATCATGCCCAAGTTCAAACAATTTTATCCATGAAAATAGGGGTTGGGGACCTGTGCCCCTCCATATGTTGGACTACATGTCCCATCAATCCCAGCCAGCATGGCCTGTGGTCGGGAATGATGGGATTTGTAGTGCAACAACATTTACCTGAATATGAACTGATACTTCAAAAAGTAACCGAAACCCTCCCCTCTCAGTGACACGCATGAGACTCAGGCCAGTCACTTTTAGATAAAGTAATGCATAACAATCATTCTCAAACGTAGCCACGTCGATTTCCAGTAACAATTCTACAGCACCACACAAAAGTACCTAAAAACCTAGAAAGCAAAACCAAAAGAGGAAAAATATATCAGGGCAAAAGGAACTAAGAGCAAAAGGAAATGCTGTTTGCAGCTTTGCTCCACTTAGCAAAATCAAGAGGCTACACAAGAGGCAAGCTAAATAGGGGACTGTTTCAACGGGGGAAAATAATAATTTAAAAGCCCTGTCTGTTATCTCTCTTGGAAAGTTGTAATCTGTTCCACCTTCCATACGAAGCTGATAGGGAGGAAATGTGAAGTTAGAAAGGAAACTTAATGATTATTCTGCAAAAACATGTCAACAGTTTCTTAGGCAGCGTGATTGTGTTCCATAATTTTATTTTGTGAGTTGCACGTACGCGCACACACACACAAAACATGTTTTTTTTAATGGCTGGGATATTTTCTGAGCTTAAGCTATTTTCACACTGGAGGCAAATTGGTGAACTATGGGCAATGCTCTCCATTATAAATAGGGAATACTGCTTGACCAAGCATTGGCAGTTTGTCCCTGGTATTCAAATAGAGGGGCATAGGCATGGTTCTCTCATTTGGTCTTCAGCATTACCTGCCGACAAAGTGAACTGGTGTGTGAATCAATCGGCCAGGTTTTCTGTGACCGAATGCCTCAGCTCTGCCAATCCCAAATATGGTACTTCCTAGGAAGTGAGCAGAACATATGGACGTACCAAGACAGAAACGGAGTCAGCAATCTCTTTGGGTGGGGGACATCGTCGTGTGTTCTGGAACTGGAAGGCAGTAAGAGTGGCAAATTATACTTGGAGAAGCAAGTGGTTTTCATATAGCGCCACAATATGCGTGGAACGTGGAACCCTGACAAGAGGATCAAGGTCAAAGTTCTAAAACTGGATAATGGCCTTGAATCTAGGTATTCAGTGAACTGGATTTACAAGGACAAGGTATATTGTGTGTGTGTGTGTGTGTGTGTGTGTGTGTGTGTGTGTGCCTCATAAAAAGGGACACCGGTGGCAATGTGGTCTAAACCACTGAGCCTCTTGGGCTTGCTGATTGGAAGGTTGGCGGTTCAAATCCCTGTGACAGGGTGAGCTCCCATTGCTCTGTCCCAGTTCCTGCCAACCTAGCAGTTCAAAAGCACACCAGTGCAAGTAGATAAATAGGTACCACTGTGGTAGGAAGGTAAACAGCGTTTCCGTGCGCTCTGGTTTCCGTCACGGTGTCCCCTTGCGCCAGAAGTGGTTTAGTCCTGCTGGCCACATGACCCGGAAAGCTGTCAGTTGACAAACACCGGCTCCCTCAGCCTGAAAGTGAGATGAGCGCCACAACCCCATAGTCACCTTTGACTGGACTAAACTGCCCAGGGGTCCTTTACCTTTACCTTTTACCTCATAAAATTGTCTGATCAGGTAAGATGTGTAGCTGTGGCATGATCTCAAGTGTGATTCCAGTATTATTATCAAGCTGAGGTGTAAACCCTCCGAGTGTCCCTGTTTTCCAGAAACAGCCCCAGATTTACAGAAGCCGCCCCGGTTTCTGATTTGATCCCAGGATGTCACGCTTTTCCTTAGGACGTCCCTATTTTCATCAGAGAAATGTTGGAGGATACGGAGGTGGTTGGACTCTTTCATTCAAATCCTTATTCCTCAAGTGGCAAGTTGTCTTCATAGAGAGGTGAAAGGACAGAAAGAACAGCTGGTATCAAAGGTCTGTTTGAAGGAGACACAGAGGAGCTTCGGCATTTTGGAGACAGTTGTCTCCTAGCTCTCCCTGTGGGTTTGTTCTGAATTCAGGTTGTTTTGCTCCACGTTCCTGATAAACTCCCAATGCGCAAAACATATGGGATAAATGAATGAGTAGGACACCAAGTGACATGTCTGAGCTTGCTAGCTGGCTCATTTACCTTAATAAAGGTATTAAAGCAAGACTGCTGCCTTGGAAGCCCCCTAAAATGATGGTATCTTTCCCATGGGCATTAGAGTGGCATTGAGCATTTAAAGTTGCAAGCTTTTTAAGACTGTGGAGTCTGGAGCAGGAGAGATACACACAATGTACTTCAATGCTCTCAGGTCAATATATTTTCATGAAGTGCGTTAAAACAGCTGCCTGCTAAACAGCTGTGTCATGTGCACAAATATATAGTCGTACCGGTTTGCAAACGTACTTTGCAAACTGAATATCTGACGTGGCTTCCACAGCTTCCAACTGGCTGCAGGAGCTACCTGCATCCACTCGGAAGCCGTGCCTTGGTTTCTGAACATTTCGGAAGTCGAACGGACTTCCGGAACAGATTCCATTCGACTTCCGAGGTACCACTGTATTTCAGCTTTAGCTTTTTGCAGCATGGCTATACAATGATTGGGAAAGTTTCAACTCTTGAAGGTTTTTTTGCCTGGGATGCAATTCAGAAGGGCACATTAACCCTGTAAGAAAGGAAGGAAATGTTTTATTGCAGGCTGGACTATGGTTACATTAACGAGGTGTTAACTGTGCTTGCAACGAACCATTTGCACACTGTAGGGTTCATTTTAGAGGCTCGGTGAGAGCCAGGGCGCTCCTCACATCGTTGCAGCTTGACTTATCCCTGGGGGGGCGGGCGAAGCCAGCTGGCAATTTGGCACACAGGAACTCCCCAGCTTTAGGCAAATGCAGCAGGAGCCAGGGAGCTCCCCAAATCATTGCCACTCATCCGAGGGCAGGGAAGAAGAGAGGTAATGCCACATGCTGGAACACCTTCCTCTTGGCAGCAGAAGCAGCGGGACTAGCCGATTGGAAGGTCGGCAGTTTGAATCCCTGTGACAGAGTGAGCTCCTGTGGCTCTGTCCCAGCTCCTGCCAACCTAGCAGTTCGAAAGCACACCAGTGCAAGTAGATAAATAGGTACCGTTGCAGTGGGAAGGTAAACGGCATTTCCGTGCACTCTGGTTTCCATCACAGAGTCCCATTGCATCAGAAGTGTTTTAGTCCTGCTGGCCACATGACCTGGAAAGCTGTCTGTGGACAAATGCTGGCTCCCTCCGCCTGAAAGCGAGATGAGCGCCACAACCCCATAGTTGTCTTTGGCTGGACTTAACCGTCCAGGGGTCCTTTACCTTTTACCTTTTTTACCTTTCAGATGCCGCAAGGGCAAATATATTGAATCTTCCCCTTTCATTTGCTAATCCATCCTGAATTTGCCCCATTGCTAGTAAATAGTAGGAATAAACCAGCAGCAAAGAAGACTTTAAGAGACATGACTTCAATAAAAGAAGTATTTCCATTAACTTATGATGAGAGGCATTTCTTTAAGCGATCATTTATCTAGAAAGCATTAATATATTAATTGACTATGCATGTTCTTTTCCGAAGGCTTTCTTTGTCCATTAGGTAATGCATAGCTATCTGTTCAAAGAGTGTGATTGTGACAATCTCATTGGGAGTGGCGAGTATAAGTGTGTTTCAATGTGCTTCATCCTACCCCAGTGGAAAAACGCTGATACATAAATGTGCCCTGCTCCCTTTGATAGAGAGCCAAAGTGCACATGTTAAAAACCTACTGGCTTTATTCGTATTCTGCATCTTAGCGCATTACTTCTATAACTCAGGAAGCTCTTTGAGAACTTGACCACATTTAGTAGGCCTATGGAGGGTCCACTGCGCATATGCAGAGTGCAGCTGACTCTAAACATAAAGGTGAAACCAAAGAGTAATCACATGCTTTACTACCCAGTGCATTCAAAATCACATATTAGCTGGAAGCACACTTGACATACCTTGCTGGAGCAGAGCAGGATCTCTCCAGAAACAACCTCAATTAACACAGACATTGCAGCAGAAGCCGGCTATGCACAGTGCTGATTGGCAAGTACCTGTGATGTTCTCAAGAAAGTTTCACCAGAACTGGAGCCATTTGGCAGCTTGGTTAGAGAACGGATTGTGCTTTGAAATTTAATAACAAACTTTCCCCTTTCTTTGCCAGGTAATGTGGAAGGAGCATTTGACTTGATACTGATCAATTCCCTCCCTACCGTGGCTGATTCAGAGACATCGCTGACCTGCATCACCTCGAGATGGCGTTCTCGGGACTCGATCACCATTGGGAGAGACTATGAGGCCTTGATGGGCCAGCACCCGTACCCCCTGGCCGTGGCTGAAGACGAGGCGAGAGGGGCAGCCAAGAAAGTGGTATGGCCGAGGGAAAAATCCGGCGAAAGCATTGGAGCGTATTTCTGTGAAGGAAAATTCAAAGAGAAAGCGATGAGGGTACATACGATGAAGATGCAACAAACAGGTACCTTATGCATTTGCAAAAAAAGGTGTGTCATGCTTGAAAATAGACTCTAAATAGATAACAGTAGTTACCCACGGGCAAATATTAATTCTAAATAGGATAAGGTGCTTCTCGTGGTACTTTTGAAGAGCACCAGTTTAGCTTTGGCCTGGGAATGGTGCATTTTATAAAGGGCTAGAGGCCTAGCCTTGACTGCGAGCCCATAGCTCAGTTGGTTAGATCATGGTCTGGTAACACCAAGGTTGCAGGTTTGATCCCCATATGGGGCACCTGCATATTCCTGCAAGCTTATTTCCCTGAATTTGCATATTCAGATTTGCTGGACCCAGTCAGAAACAGTGCTGGAGCATCTAACAGTCTGGACAAAGAGGTGTAGACCTAGGCTCTCCTCTAAAACAGAGAGAGCGAGACTTTGAACTTTAAAATTGTAGCTGAGACTGAGAGACAGGGAAGGATGTACCCTCCAGCATTTCTCCAATGAAAATAGGCACATTCTAAGGAAAAGCAGGACCTTTC
Source organism: Podarcis filfolensis (assembly GCF_964270895.1). Taxonomy (NCBI): domain Eukaryota; kingdom Metazoa; phylum Chordata; class Lepidosauria; order Squamata; family Lacertidae; genus Podarcis; species Podarcis filfolensis. The sequence continues at coordinate 18,281,993 of NC_139621.1, forward strand.
TGGAGCAAATCAGACGGATAATACACAGCCCTCCTCTACTCAGAAATTAGTTCAATTGAGTCAAATGGGCCTTACTCCCAGGTAAGTGGCCAAAGAATTGCAGCCTGGGTATTGGAAGACCAGACAAATCTTTAGACCGAGACATCCCTAGACATTAAATTATGGGAGCTAGCAATCTTATGCAAATGGACGTGATCAACACAAGCTCGTCAAAGGTCTATGATAAATTAAAAGTTTTGAAGTAGAAGAGTTCTGAAACTTCCTGGAACCCTTGACAAAACTAAGTAGCTGGAAACCCTTTTCAGTTGTTGGAGTATTATGAAATGCTTTGCTTCTGTGCTCCTTTGAAAGTTTTGTGCATGTTTCGGCATGGACTGCATACTACATTAATTATATATATTTTTTCAAAAGGACACCAGCCCATCCTCCAGATTTTTTATCAGAGCAGACAAAGCTTTCCTTGTTAATTTTCTCGAAACAGACAAGGAATTGTGTGTGTAGCTGAATGTCTTAATGTTTAGGACCAAAATAGAACCTCAGAATGATCTCACTCTTCTAGCCTGAAAAAGACATTTTGCCATGTGTTCCAGGGGCCATTTGTCACACATCTGTTTTCTCCCCAGTAGAGTCTTCTGTGTTATATGTCCTTCCCATGGCCGTTAAGCGAAAAAAAATGTAAATTAATTGTACTTTGGAAGCGACATGTCGTTGATTTGATTTAGCCCCATCATGTCAGCCAAAACTAGTCCAGCTTATCCCAAGTTTGCAAAGTGTGGAAAGTCCTATTCGGGCGCTCCCGTGATGAGGGACAAGGAGATCCACACACCCTTTGTCATCTCTGGAAGAGGCTGGGATCACATTGGTAGCGAGGAGCACTGAATACTTCTGCAGGCTCCTCGCACGATGGTTCCAAACATCTGCCTCCAGCTCGTTGATGAGCAAATATGATAATAAAAAAGAAAATCACGAACTGATTGTCAGGGGACTGCCATCGGGACAGGGAAGGGAAGCAGAGGAGCAGTTGGGTTACAGGGAACCTCCGAAAATCTTGCGAAGCAGTTCCTCTTCCTGTGGTGGGGAAAGCCCCACCTCCAGTGGGGAAGGGACCAGAGGATGCTGGTGGGAGCCCCAGCGCCGCACCTTGTCAGTCTGAGGGTGGGGAAAGCCACACCTCTGGAGTAAAGGAGGGGAAAGGGCTAGAGGATGCTCAGCACCGCTCCTGGCCAAGCCAGCCAGGAGGCAAGCACGCCTCTTCCATCGCCCACCTTGCACAGAGGTGTAAAACGCAAAGAAGGAAGGAAAAGGCTGGGGGTGACTAAGCTATTATGTTGGGGGAGGACCCAGAAACGACCACTCCCGGATTCTGCTAGCGATTGAGGCAGACATGAACTTGTGGTTCTGCACTGTAAATAGCTTTGCACCAAAATAAAACCTGTAAAAGACAGGTCGGAGTCCTGACTGGTTGCTCGCGAGCAACCACCATTGCCATCTGACACTGATGAAGAAACATGTAAACTTAAGACTGGGAGAACGGAAAACTGGGAGAGACCAAAATTGACACCTGTGCCCATCCCTAGTTGGTGGTAATGGGAAAAGGCATCTTTGCCCATTACCCCGGAGAATAGCTGCTACTCAGAGTGGATAACAATTCATGCCCCTCCAATAACAACAGGTGTGTTTGAAATATATGGAGGCGGCAAAGAAACTGCTTCTGAAACAAGCAGGGATGTTTTGGGACCACTGTTTCAAGGCAAGGGGAGGAGTAACGGCTGGGAAAGCCAACTCCAGCGAAACTTCATTGTGCACGGAAGTGCTTGGGTATATACCTCAAGGAACCTTTCTATCCTTGGCCAAGATGCTAATCGACATGTGATGCAAACAGCCCTCTGCTCCAAAGCCCAGTTATTGTTCCTCTCTGAATAGTGCGTTCCAGGCCATTTGTAAACTAATGAATTAACTCAAATATAGGCCACGAGCTAAAAATACGTTGGAACAGAGCCCACTAAAGAAGGTGGACTCCTTTCCAGTCCAACAATACTGTGAACCCAAGAGTTTGCAGATAAACTAAACAAGACCTACAAAAGGACTAGGGCTTTGCGGTGGCTGGGTTGGTGGGTGGGACTCAAGGAAGCCAAAAAGAAACATGTTTTATTCCAAAGTAATATTTTTGTTAAAAAAACTAACTAACTCCAAACAGCCTTCATAGATGAACCCTGCAAGGCTGGCTTGTGGAATCATTTGCAACAAACTTGTTTATCTTTTCTGGTGATCATTGCCAAAGTATTCATTGTTGTTATGCTTCTGCCCCCCTCCCTTTCTGGAGGGTTTATATGAGTTTCCAAAAGAGAGAGCAAGCTATGAATTGAGTTGCCTCATCTTTTCACATTTAGATTGCTCCCCCAGTATATCACATTTCCACCTTCTGTTCTGAAGGACTAGCAAAGAGGTAAAGTTTATTAGAGCGAATCCACATTTCATTCAAACCTTTACCCCCCACCCTTTATTTTTTCATTTTAGCTACCTTTCTTCCAGTGGCTTTAACCATTACCACAAACCGCGGAGAACCTGTGGACATTCCCTTCATCAGAAAGGTTGTTAAGGAAGAAGATGCAGTTATCTATAAAAATGGTATCTACCTTTTTTTCCTGCTTTTATGGTTAACACGTAAGCACCTGTGTTGATATGACACAGGGTTCAGTCTATGATCTGAGAAGACTCCTAGGTGGCCTCTTATTAAGGGTTCCTCAGGTGTCATCAGGTGTGGGGAAGGAGCAGGTGTATTGAAAATGATGAATTATGAGTGCATGTCTTATAAAGGAGAGGCACTCCTTTGCTGGGGAAGTGTCTGAAATGAGCCTCTTATCTCTCTTGATATCTTGATTGTTGCTAGTTGAATGTGTGCTCTTGAAAAGTTTATCTTATGGGAAGTCTCGTGTCTGAGGTATGAGGCACCCTGAAGTCCTTCAGAGAGTCCTCACTCCTCTCCTTTAACCTGGCAAGCCCTTTTCCTCCGTCGATCTTCTCGTCAGTTATGTTTTTATGGGCTCTTCTCTCCACTACAGGTTCTTTCATATCTTCTGTCCTCAGGCACGAAGTCCCAGAAGTGCTAAAAGTGTCCTTGCAGAATGACCAGACTCAAGATTCAGCAGTGTACTCTGTCAGATACATAGGAGGAAGCCACTTCACTTCAGCTTATACTAGGCTGATAGTAAGAAGTAAGATTTGATCCGCTTCTTCTTAAGTTAAAACTACAGACAGAAAGCCTTGGACTTGTGCACACAGAGGGCCTTCTTGGTAGTGGCGCCTGCCCTGTGCAGTGCCCTCCCATCAGATGTCAAGGAAATAAACAACTACCTGACTTTTAGAAGACATCTGAAAACAACCCTGTTTAGGGAAGTTTTTAATGTTTGATGTTTTATCACTTTATTATTATTATTATTATTCTGTTGGGAGCTGCCCAGAGTGGCTGGGGAAACCCAGCCAGATAGGCGAGGTATAAATAATAAATAAATTATTATTATTATTATTATTATTATTATTATTATTATTATTATTATTACACAAAGAGTTGGATCAGGACTTAGCTGTGCTTAGAGCAGACCCACTGAAATTAACGGGGCTGACATTTAGTTACGAGCAAAGTTATGTGTTTATTTATTTAATTCGACTTTTAAACTTCCCTTCGTCCGATCCAAATCCCAGGGCGATTTGGTTAAATACTAGTTAAAACACAGCAAGGTAGAAACGATGAAGCGACAACCCAGAATTTAAAGGGAAAGGGGGAATAAAAGCTAGCATAGCTGATTCTCCAGCTGCTGCTATAGCTTTTGTAATAATGTCAGTAGGTTTCTTAGATGGAGAGCTGGAGGAGAGTAGAACTGGTACGCTGCCAGGTGAGGGAAATGGGGTACAGGTGGGTCCGATTTTGTAACTTGCATGGCAAAGGAGCAAGTGATGGTTTGCAGAAAAAAGCCGAAATGTCAAAGTTCTCTCTTTATTTTTACCGAAACCGTGTAGCAGGGGAGGCACAACTGATAGAATACAACAAGGCCAAGTTTAAATGGACAGGAAAAACCATGCTTGCTGGTTTGTTCTGTCACGTGTTCTTTCAATTTGTATGCCATTCCCCCCCCCCCCATTAATAGACCCAAATTCACACATGTTTAGGGGGAAAACACAGCTGTAAACAGTTCCGAAGGAAACGTACGTGTAAGGAACTGTTCTTTCTGAATGCTTAATCAATATTTAAAAACAAACAGCAGAACACAACAGGGTTGATCTCAGAACACATCAACACCATAAATTTAAAACACATTTAAAAGCACTCCTAGCAGAGGAGGAAACAGAGCAGCGCTGGGTGGTGCTGTAGAAGCTTTTACATGAGACACCTGTTAAAAAAACCACAAACACCCACAGAGCGCTGTATTTGGCTCAAGATCTCTGTATTATTTCCCTCACTGACTCTGACACTTTTCCACGAAGGGTGTGCATCTCAAAAATGGGGACCCGACTGTAGCTCTCACTGCCCAGAGTGCAAGAACAACGGCATCTGCCATGAAGATACTGGGGAGTGCATTTGCCCCCCTGGATTCATGGGGAAAACGTGCGAAAAGGGTAAGAGATGTCGAAACATTCAAAAATGAAAGCATATGCTGCAGATAAAATCTTCCTTTCTTAAAAGTACAGTGGTACCTTGGTTCTCAAACTTAATCCATTCCGGAAGTCTGTTCCAAAGCCAAAGCATTCCAAAACCAAGGCGCGCTTTCCCATAGAAAGTAATGCAAAACGGATTAATCCGTTCCAGACTTTTTAAAAAGAACCCCTAAAACAGCAATTTAACATGAATTTTACTATCTATACGAGACCATTGATCCATAAAATGTAAGCAATAGGCGATGTACTGCAGCCACACAATCAATCCATCAGTAGCTGAACTGGGTTCCACACAGTCACAAAAACAACAAATAAAAATAAATAGCACAAACCAACAGGCCTCAGTGTAACACTCAAAACGGAAGTGTGGCACTCAAAACGGAGCATGTTCTGCTTCCAAAAAAACTTTGCAAACTGGAACACTTCCAGGTTTACAGTGTTTGGGTTCCAAGTTGTTTGAGTACCAAGGCGTTTGAGAACCAAGGGACCACTGTACAATACATTTTTTTCCAACAGGTAGAACGTTAACCTTCAGCCGTTCCAAATGGTCATGACCAGCCATAGGCAAACTCTGCCCTCCAGATGTTTTGGGACTACAACTCCCATCATCCCTAGCTAACAGGACCAGTAGTCAGGGATGATGGGAATTGTAGTCCCAAAACATCTGGAGGGCAGAGTTTGCCTATGCCTGGTCATCACCCTGCTTGACAAAGTGTTCGTTATAGAAATTACTGAGTTCCACATTTCATTCATGCATTCGCCTGGTTTGCGCGTCATGGTAAACCGTAAACTGTCCTTACCATGAAGCAGCAGTGAGCTGGTGCATGCTGCTCAGTTGAATCTGCCCCTCTCCTACCTGTGGTGCATGGTCAGGGCCGGCCCACCCATGAGACAAGGTGAGGCATGTGCCTCGGGCGGCAGGGATCAAGGGGCAGCACATCCAGCCTCTGAGGAATGCATTGCCTGCTGCTGTGGTGTATGCCTTGGAGGTCAGATCGGCCACCTCATTGGCCGCCATGACGGCTCTACAGTGGCCTCTTGACGAATCTGAGGCGATGCTGGTCTCCTCCCGCCATTTTGTACCTGATGTAGGTCCTTATTCCTGCTTTGTTTGTGATGTAGATCTTTGTTCCACCCTTGTTCCTGATGTAGATCTCTACTAACCCATTCTTCTCTGGTTGGGGAGGGAAGCGGGCACCATTTTGTTGTTCGTCTCAGGCGCCAAAATGTATTGAACTGGCCCTGTGCACTATGAAGAAACAAGCCAGTTAGCCCAGAGATGGAAGCAAGACCAAGTTCCCACCAGAGAGGAATGGCAGACCAAACTGATGGGCTTTGCGGAGATGGCAAAAATGACTGGGAAAATCAGAAACCAGGAAGACCAGAATTTCAATAAAGAAGGGGGCGGGGATTTATAACTTACCTTGCAGAGTCATAAGAGGGATACTTAATTGGTCTGACACTTTTCTTCTCCATTTACAGCTTGTGGAGAAAACAAATTTGGCAAGGCTTGCCAAGAGAGCTGTAAAGAAAAGTCAGGTTGCAAATATTTTATGTTTTGCCTGCCTGACCCGTACGGCTGTTCATGTGCCTCAGGGTGGAACGGACTGCAGTGTGATGAAGGTAAAATCATATACACGCTTTTACACTGGTGATGTGTGAAGGTGTTGTGGGGGGGCAGTGGGAGGGACAAAAAGTCACTTAAAAGCAGACTGTGGGCCAGATTGATAGGTTTGTTTGTCAGACATTCAGAAACCAACAAGCCTGCTGTCCCAGCTATCCCAGCCTAGTTAGCCCCCTAAAAACTCTGATGCCCCATAATTAAATACAATATACTCCCATAGAGACTACCTTACACTGCGTTTAAAACCAAAATCACATTTGAATAGAAACTGTTTCTCAGGCGGCTAGTCCTAGTCTTTATAACCCTGTACCTTCTTTCAGAAGGCAGAAGCAAAAAGAGATCATTTCCGGGGTCCGCACCATCCTGCACTATCTCTGCAGCTTTCTTATGGCACCTGGAAGCATAGATTTGATCCAAGGCGCTTATCTCGCTTTCAGGCCAAGGGAGCTGGCGTTTGTCCACAGACAGCTTTCTGGGTCCTGTGGCCAGCAGGACTAAACTGCTTCTGGAGCAACAGGACACTGTGACGGAAGCTAGTGCGCACAGTAACACCATTTACCTTCCCGCCGCAACAGTGTCTATTTATCTACTTGCACTGGTGTGCTTTCAAACTGCTAGGTTGGGAGGAGCTGGGACAGAGCAACGGGAGCTCAGCCCATCACGGGGATTCGAACCACCAACCTTATGATCAGCAAGCCCAAGAGGCTCAGTGGTTTAGACCACAGCGCCACCCGCATCCCCAGTACACACAGAAATGCTCAAAGCAGATAACTCTAACAAGCTGACACAGTCACCTGATTCATGAAATCCAGAACAATCCTTGTATCTGATGCCACACAGTTAACTCTTATCCCGCCTGTGTGTTCTTGCAGGTTGTAAGCCCGGTTTTTATGGGCCCGACTGCAAAGTGAAGTGCAACGGCTGCAGCAACCGGGGAACGTGCGACAGCTTTAAGGGCTGCATCTGCCACGTGGGTTGGCACGGTCTGGAATGTGAAAAAGAAGGTAAAGCAAAGGTAACACTGTAGTGCAACAAAAGTCTTTTGTGCTTTGTACGAAGGTTGTTATCTCTCTCTCTTTTTTTGCCAAAACTCGTTTACCATAGCTCAGTGGCAGAGAACATGCTCATAGCCTCCAGCATTTCTCCGGTGAAAATAGGGATGTCCTACACTGGTCAATAATAATAATAATAATAATAATAATAATAATAATTTTATTATTTATACCCCATCCACCTGACTGGGTTGCTCCAGCCACTCTGGGCGGCTTCCAACATATATAAAAACGGAATAAAACATTAAGTGTTAAAAACTTCTCAATACAGGGCTGCCTTTGGATGTCTTCTAAAGGCTGTATAGTTAGTTATCTCCTCAGCTCAGGGTTTGCATAACTCTGTACTCTCCAATAGGGACGTCCTAGACTAGTCTATTATTATTATTATTATTATTATTATTATTATTATTATTATTATTTTATTAATACCCCACCCATCTGACTGGGTTGCCCCAACCACTCTGGACAGCTTCCAATGTATATAGTAAAAGGGACCCTTGACCGTTAGGTCCAGTCGTGACCGACTCTGGGGTTGCGGCGCTCATCTCGCTTTATTGGCTGAGGGAGCCGGTGTACAGCTTCCGGGTCATGTGGCCAGCATGACTAAGCCGCTTCTGGCGAACCAGAGCAGCGCAAGGAAACACCGTTTACCTTCCCGCCGGAGCGGTACCTATTTATCTACTTGCACTTCATGCTTTCGAACTGCTAGGCGGGCAGGAGCAGGGACCGAGCAACGGGAGCTCACCCCGTCATGGGGATTCGAACCACCGACCTTCTGATTGGCAAGTGCTAGGCTCTGTGGTTTAACCCACAGCGCCACCCGTGACCCTTCTCCAACGTATATAAAAACATAATAAAACATTTTTAAAAATCTTCCCTATACAGGGTTGCCTTCAGATGTCTTCTAAAAGTTGTGTTTCCTTGGCTCGGGGGGTCGCATAACTCCATACCCTCCAACATTTCTCTGATGAAAATAGGGACATCCTAAGGAAAAGTAGGATACTCTGAGATCAAAGCAGAAACTTGGATGGCTTCTGTAAATCTGGGACTGTCCCTGGAAAATAGGGACACTTGGAGGGTCTGCTATCATAAGTTGATTAATCCAATTAAACCTATCAACCCTGGTTTCTTAGCTTCCTGGTTGCAAATGGGATAGTGTGTTTTTTCCCAAACTGAGCCAGGGATACCAGGCCAGACCCCTTCTATCTCTGGCAAGAATGAACAACCTACATAGCATGCTGTAAATTCTTTTATCTCCCTCACACACAGGTGCAGCAGATGAATCACCTGAGATAAAGAACTTGCCTGGTGCTTTGGAGCTCAATGCTGGTTCAGAGTTCAAATCTAGCTGCATAGCTACCGGCAAGCCACTTCCTACAAAAGAAGAAATTAAACTGATAAAAAAAGATGGGACGGTCCTTAAAGTAAGTTGCTGATCGGTTCCCTCTTTTGAGTGTGCAGGAGCTGTGTTATTATTATTATTATTATTATTATTATTATTATTATTATTATTATTATTAGTGTACTGCCCTATACCCATAGATCTTAGGGTGGTTCACAACATAAAATTACTATATAAAAAAACACAAAATACATAATAAAAATAAAAGCTCATCCTGCATTTTTAATAACTGCATGGAAAAGAGGATTTCAGCAGATGTAACTATTAAAAGTGTGGTAGCCCTATCCTGCAGCATAGTGATTCCTCAGATACTGTGACCAAATAAACAAGATATCCTTTTAAGTGCATTACTAAGCCCTCAGCTGATATGCAACATTCAAAGGCTCCATTTGCTTTCGAATGACACTTCCCACCCCATCCCCAAAATAGGATGAAACCAATTTGAACAGCAGCAAAATTCACCTAAATGAAATTTCTAGGTGAATTTTTGGAGCAACCTGCTTGGTAAAAATATCTAAGGGATGTCAAGGAAGGCAAAAAAAGAAGAAAAAAGAAAGAGGTTTCAGTAAATCCAGTGAACTGTTATGAGTGAGGTCTGCACATGTTTAGTTTAAATAATTTGTTTCTATTGTTTGCTGTTTTAGCCTAAACAAGTGGCAAATAGAAACCAGTCAGAAGCTACAGAAGCCACATTTCATGTTGAAAAAGTCCAGCCTTCTGATTCTGGAACGTGGGTCTACATTGTTGAGACAGTGGCGGGCATGGTGGAACAACCTTTCCAAGTCACAGTTAAAGGTAACTGATAACCATCTGACTTCAGACTTGACTGCACCAAAATACCGTATTTTTTGCTCTATAAAACTCACTTTTTCCATCCTAAAAAGTAAGGGGAAATATGTGTGCGTCTTATGGAGCGAATGTAGGCTGCGCAGCTATCGCAGAAGCCAGAACAGCAAGAGGGATTGCTGCTTTCACTGCACAGCGATCCCTCTTGCTGTTCTGGCTTCTGAGATTCAGAATATTTTTTTTCTTGTTATCCTCCTTCAAAAACTAGGTGCGTCTTGTGGTCTGGTGCGTCTTATAGAGCGAAAAATAGGTATCTCACCCAAATCAGTGTGGCCTAAGTATGCACTTAAATGATGTCACTCATTTCAAGAGCTGTTTCATAAGTTACCGTTTCCGATGGTGAAACTAATCACTCTGTCTTGCAATGTACAGTAGTAGCTCGGGTTACATACGCTTCAGGTTACAGACTCCGCTAACCCAGAAATAGTGATTCAGGTTAAGAACTTTGCTTCAGGATGAGAACAGAAATCATGCAGCAGCGGCGCGGCAGCAGCAGGAGGCCCCATTAGCTAAAGTGGTGCTTCAGGTTAAGAACAGTTTCAGGTTTAGAACGGACCTCCGGAACAAATTAAGTACTTAACCTAAGGTACCACTGTATGAACAACAGGTTTCTGTAGATTCCATACTAGGGATTACTCCCTACAAGGCAGAGCAACAGAATAAATATAATAATCGTATTGATCCATTGCATGCCTCCTGATAATTCAGGAGACCAAAAAAAAGCTTCATTACTATTTTTGCTGTTGTTAAACAATTCATCTTCTTGACCAGTTCTTCCCATGCCTCAAAAAGCTCCAACACTGGTAGAAAGAGGACATAATTTTCTCCTCATTGATACAAATGCTGATATATATAGCGGGGATGGACCGATTGTGTCAACGCAGCTTCTCTACAAAACCGCCAAATTTCAGTGGAAGACCTTGGAAGGTAAGAGTTTATTGCAAGAGTTTCTGCTTCTTCATATAGGCCACATGTAGGTGCTACCATCGTTTTATTTCCCCCCAAACGATCTGGACACTTTGGTCAGTAGCTTCTGATCATCATGGCTGCTTGCTACTTCCAGGATCCTGTCTTCAGCCACCAGTTGTGCGGGGACAAAAACTGGAAAGGGGGTTAGGGCACTCATTTCCTGTTTGTGAGCTTGTGATCACTGAAGACAAGGCACTGATCCATCAAAGTTCTTCTTACAGTTCCATGAAGGAGAATTTTAGCAGAGGTTCTTCAGCCCCTCACCAGCCTACAATTCCCAGGATTCTTTAGGGAAAGCCATGGCAGCGGGCTACCTAAACGGCCTCGGTCCAGTATACCTGAAGGAGCATCTCCACCTCCATCGTTCTGCCTGGACACTGAGGTCCAGCGCCGAGGGCCTTCTGGTGGTTCCCTCACTGCGTGAAGCCAAGTTACAGGGAACCAGACAGAGGGCCTTCTCGGTGGTGGCACCTGCCATGTGGAACGCCCTCTCATCAGATGTCAAAGAGAAAAATAACTACCAAACTTTTAGAAGACATCTGAAGGCAGCCCTGTTTAGGGAAGCTTTTAATGTTTAATAGGTTATTGTATTTTAGTGTTTTGTTGGAAGCTGCCCAAAGTGGCTGGGGAAACCCAGCCAGATGAGCAGGGTAGAAATAATAAATTTTATTATTAATTATTATTATTACTATTACTTGAAAAGAAACTCTTGCATGGGCTGGTTGAGAACCCCCTCAGTGAATATTCAAATCCCCCCAACAGTGGCACCCACCTTGTGGAACGCCCTCCCATCAGATGTTAAGGAAATAAACAACTACCTGACATTAAGAAGACATCTGAAGGCAGCCCTGTTCAAGGGAGTTTTTAATGTGTGACATTTTAAATTTTATTGTATCTTTAATATTTGTTGGAAGCCATAAAGAGTGGCTGGGGTAACCCAGCCAGATGGGCGGGGTATAAATAAATTCTTCTTCTTCTTCTTCTTCTTCTTCTTCTTCTTCTTCTTCTTCTTCTTCTTCTTCTTCTTCCACTGATACGGGCTTTGCAGTGTTAAAATGCTGATGCAGTTAACCCTGGTTTGGGTGGTGGGCCAATGGTTAGCATCACACGTCAGTACACTGTTTGTGTTTAGCAGAGTGCTCGCAGTTGATGCGCCACCTTGCCTTGGTTGAGGTTGCCTTGGGGCCACGCCACGTGACCCTGCTGTGTACACATGCCCTGCAGCATGCATGCATGGCGTCAGCACGCCCCATGGTGTTCTGACGTCACTTGCGTATGTCAGGGGGGCATGCTGACATGTTGTGCAGACACCGTGGGGGTGTGCTGACATCATGCACGTGTGCCTTCTGCTGTGTTCTGCTGAATTCAGGTCGGGGTGCTGTTGTTTATTAGAGAGAGTCAAAGGCAGTGTGGTGTAGTGGTTAAGAGCAGTGGACTTGTAATCTGGTGAACCGGGTTCGCGTCTCCGCTTCTCCACATGCAGCTGCTGGGTGACCTTGGGCTAGTCACACTTCTCTGAAGTCTCTCAGCCTCACTCAGCTCACAGAGTGTTTGTTGTGGGGCAGGAAGGGAAAGGAGAATGTTAGCCGCTTTGAGACTCCTTAAGGGGAGTTAAAGGTGGGATATCAAGTCCAAACTCCTCCTGCTCTTCCTCTTCCTCTTCTTCGTATTATATATTTATTCATCACAATACATCAAAAACGGTCTCAGCACGGTTACAATTAAAGCACAAAACTTGTATTGAATCCCACAAAGGCACTGTTTGTGGTGTGTCCCCAGTCCTACCTCTGGCAAATAGGTTTTTTCATTGTTTCCCAAAGCATTAAATCTTTAAAATGCAGAGTCCAAACAGAAAAGTCCCGATAACACTTTACTGAGCAACCTAGTTGAGAAGAAAGGAGCAAAGAGGTTTTGTCTTTCTTAGATCAGGTCCTGTACGTAGCAGGGAGACATATGACCAAACATACAGAGGAAAACTCCCTCAGAACTACACAGCCAACCAGAACACGTGTGCCTCAGTAAACATTGTGCAACCTTTGAGCAAAAGAAGTATGTTTGTTTACAACTCTATCTTCCCTTATCACTTATCAGTGCGTGTAATTCAGTTGTTGTTCCTCCTTTCAAATGCAGTCACTGAAAGGATCTGGAAGTTAAGCGATCTGGAACCCAAAACAGAATATTCCTTCTGTGTCCGGCTGACTCGCAGAGGAGAAAAGGGCGTCGGGCATCCTGGGCCAGAGGCCAGTTTCACTACAGCTGCTGTTGGTATGCAGGTCTTCAGAACTTTTTCCTAAAGGGGATGCTCACTATCTTACAACTGTCTTACTACTTGTGGCTACATTGTGCGCATGTACAGTGGTATCTTGGTTCCCGAACGGCTCAGTTGTTGAACAAATCGGCTTCCGAATTCCGCAAATCCGGAAGTGAGTGTTCCGGTTTGTGAACGTTTTTTGGAAGCTGAACATCCGGCGTGGCTTCCAATTGAGTGCAGGAAGCTCCTGCAGCCAATCGGAAGCCGCGCCTTGGTTTTGGAACCGTTCCGGGAGTTGAACGGACTTCCGGAATGGATTCTGTTCGAGAACCAAGGTACCACTGTATATCCAGTTGCTTTTTTTTCAGCCAGAGCTCACTGGAACTCAGCTCTGGCACCTCTCGGGTGGGCGCAACTGCTATTCTGAGAGAACAAGGGAGAAAGCTCATGGTGAGCTCTGGCACCCCTTTTTCTAGAAAAATAGCACTGTGCATAGCCATTTGCATGTGGAAAAGGTATTTATCTAAAAGCGATAAATTGAGCCTGGTGGTGTGTGCTTTTAAAGTAAAAATAACAATAATTTGAATTAGAGCCATTAAAGAGTACATTGTATACATTCTCAAACTTTGTTACTGTGCCCTAGTGGCGCATCATGCTAAGTCAAACTGGTTTTGACCTAGAAACTGGTTTTGACCGTAATACCTCAAAGACCGCCTCTTTCCATATGAACCTACCTGGACCCTGAGATCCTTTTCTGAGGCCCTCCTTCGTGTGCCTCCTCCTCGAGAGGTCTGGAGGGTGGCAACACGAGAGCAGGGCCTTCTCTGCAGTGGCTCCCCATCTGTGGGATGCTCTCCCCAGGGAAGTTCACCTGGTGCCTTCACTATACACCTTTAGGCACCAGGCAAAAACATTCCTTTTTAACTAATCCTTTGGTTGATCTTACTGACATCCAATACCCTTTTAGAATGTGGCCCCTTTTGGAGGTTTTTTATTGGGTTGTTGTTTTTAATTTGATTTTATATATTGTGATCTTATTTGTGAACCACCCTGAGACCTCCAGGTATAGGGCGGTGTATAAATTCTAATAAATACATACATACATACATACATACATACATACATACAGGTGTGCAAGCTCCTGGGGAGGAGATTGTGATAACTTTGCGCCTCCTTCATCACTTTGCAGCTGTACAGAGCTGACCTGTGGCTTGGCTTAGAGTGTCATCCAACACAAGCTTGTGGTTGAGCATTCTCCAGACTAACCAATGAGCTGCATTATTTCCTTGACATCTGAAGGGAGGGCATTCCACAGGGCAGGCACCACCACCAAGAAGGCCCTCTGCCTGGTTCCCTGTAGCTTCACTTCTCGCAGGGAGGGAACCACCAGAAGGCCCTCGGAGCTGGACCTCAGTGTCTGGGATGGACAATGGGGGCAGAGATGCTCCTTCAGGTATACTGGGCCGAGTCCAGGTAGTGGTGGGTAATGGTGGTTATCTTAAATAAAAATAAATATCCATGATAGCTCAATGGACTCTCAGAGGCTAAACGCTAGGGACACAGAGGAGGCCCTCCGCACCTTGCTACTGTGCTTTCTGGAAACCCCTGGGTGGCCATAGTGGGGAACAAGATGGCGGACCACAAAGGACTCTTGGCATCATCTTGGCAGGTTCTTCTTTTGCTCTGAGGGGTTCCAAAGGCATTAACATTCCTTCTCACGCCTCTCTAAAGGCCTCCCTCCGCCAAGGGGCCTCTCCCTCGTTCCTAAAGGCACGACGGCGCTGACCTTTTCTTGGCAGCCGGTGGGGCAGCAGGTGGGAGAGGACGTCCAACTCGAAGTGGAATGTAAGAGCGTGGATGATAAGAACGGAGGTGTCCCCCCGACCCATCAGCTGGGGAGAAACATGTCCGCCCTGGTCATCGACAATCTAGAGCCCAGGCGCCACTACAAGTGCAGAGTCCGTGTGAACAGCAAGTCCGAAGGAGAATGGAGCGACTATCTGGATGCGTGGACCTTCAGTGACCGTGAGTGAAGGGAGAGTCTAACAAGCCCACTTTGTATGACCTAGCAGGCCTCATTTGTAATTTGTATGGCGTGGTCCACCCCAGGGCTGGGGAACCTCCTTTACTCCTGGTGTTGTGGGTTCCAGCTCCCATCAGCCTCAGCCAGAATGGTCAATGGGTCAGGGAGGTCAAACGGCTCAGGACCGCCATACCTCAAAGACGGCCTCTTTCCGTAGGAACCTCCCTGGACCCTGAAATCATCCTCTGAGGCCCTTCTTTGTGTGTCTCCTCCACGTGAGGTCCCGAGGGTGAGAACGGGGCCTTCTCTGTGGTGGCTCCCCATTTGTGGAATGTTCTCCCCAGGGAGGCTCACCGTTCCTCTTCAACCAGGCCTTGGGTTGATTACATCCAAGACCCTTTTAAAATGTGTTGTGGAAGCAGGGAGAGGGAGGTCATAGGCTTGTTTTTGTTTTTATTATGTATATTTTGTGGGTTCCCCCCCCTCTTGTATTTTTATGCTGTGAACCGCCCTCAGATCTCATAATAACTGCGTGCCTGCTGACACCTAGTGGCAGCAAAAGGCGTTTCATGCTCCTCACTTCATTCACGCTCAAGTATCTTGAAAGGAAAACTTATTTCAGGAATTCACGGAGCTCATAATTATATTTCCTCACCAGGGCCAATAACGTTCCCTAACTTCTAAATCTGTCAGTTGATGAAGCGATTCTTAGTTACTTTTAATTTCATTATTAACTTGCCTTTTAAATCCACCAATTAATGCAGCTTAAATAACTTTGCATACTGCCAAAACCTCAGCGGAGGAGGGTTTTCGGTTGTTGTTTTTTAAAGAGACACTGATTTATCGAAAGCATTTTAAAAACTCTTTTCTTTAGCTTAAGAAGGTCCCAGAGAAGCTCACAAAATTACTTAGCAGGGCTTGTATCTACAAAGCATCTTATTCTAGAATCAATGGAGACTGTACACTTGTTTTTTGTCTACATAGTCCACACACAATGTAGAGCTATTGCATTATTATTATTATTTTGCCCCTGAAAAGCATTTCCTGAGAAACTGGTTTCTTTCCTGGAACAACTGGTTCTGCATTTCAGACTGATTCCGCATTAGCCCACATGTGAAACAGGCTAACACTTTACCTGCAAAACATTTGGGGGGTATTATCCCACAAGAAGTTCTTGAAGATGTGTCAGAGTGCTTGCTGAAATCATCAGTTGAACATGCTGCATCCATTAAAAGTTAAAGAGAAGAACGTGGTGTAAGATGCAGCTCAGGGGGCTACGGATTAAGGAGTGCATCAATAGAAATGGCAGAACGACCCCTCCAAAAATAAAAATAAAATCTTTTGCAAGCTAGGGCTCACCGTATTTTAACAGGCTGAAATCAGGGGCAGCAACTATAGGGGGCAGAAGGGGCTTCGCTCGCCTTAATATTTGTGGGCAGGGGGCTGAGCCTCCCCAATATTGAGGTGGGCGCACCCCATCCCCCACTGCGGGGGGAAGCCATCACACACCAGCCGGGGTGTGACGCTCAGAGGGGTGCATGATGTCATGTGTATGATGTCACACAACTCCTGGCCCCCTCAATGTGTGGGGGGGGGAACAAGTCAGCACCCCTGATTGCAATCCTATGCACACTTCCTCAGAAGTAAGTCCCACTTATAACTATGGTACCTTGCTTCTTGAACGTCTCCGCTGACAAACGTTTCAGAACCCGAATGCCGAAAACCTGGAAGTAAATGCTTCCATTTTCAAATGCACCTCAGAAGCCGAATGGCTTCCGCTGTGTGTTTTTTCAATTTTCTCAATTGCTTTTGCAGACCGCCCTTTTTGCCTCAGTTTTCAAACATTTCGGAACTTGAACGGTCTTCCGGAAGGGATTACCGTACGTTCGAGAACCGAGGTGCCACTATATACAATTGCTCTGTTATGCTAACTATTTTATTTGTTGATGCCAAGTTTTGAACTCACAAGGCCATCCTGTCCGGCTCAAATCCTGATTCATTGCGAGTGATGAAAACAACTCCACGTGACTTTTCGTAGTGGATGTGCAGTGTGATGTGAAACAGAAGCTAATACACTTGTTTCTTTGCTAGAACGTCCTCCTGCACCTGATAACTTCACAATTATAAATGTCACCGACTCCTCGGCTGTCATCTCTTGGTCGACTGCGGTGGGGCATTCCATCTCCTCCATCATCCTCAGCTACAAAGGCCGCGGCAAGACAGAGCACAACCACATCGATGTCACCATAAAAAACACTACCGTCACCCAGTACCACCTCAAGGGTCTTGAACCAAACACCGAATATGTGGTTCAGATAAGGGCACAGAACAACGTTGGGCCAAGCGATAATCTTTCAGCTGAACTGAAAACCCTCCCAGAAATGAAAGGTTAGTTTTAGCAGAGATCAGAACATCTCATGTACCGAGCAAGTTTACGCATGTTTATTCCAAATGAACTGAGTCCCAGCAAAAGCTGCAAAATGCATGCTGTGGTTGATAGGATTTCCATGGTGATGCTTTAACTGCTGTTGTTTTGCCATTTGTGTGTATGTGGCTTATGTATAATTAGGACATTATAGACCCTAATTTCCCACGAGCAGAACTTCACTCATGTGAATGGAGGGAAACTCCTTTGCAGAACTTTTATCAAACTTTACTGCCTGTGGTATGCAGTTATGCTCTCAGTACCGATGCTTTCTAGAGCAGGCAATTGGAAATAGAATACTGTCAGCACTAGATACAAGGACAGGGTGTAAGAAACACAAGTTAAAGCACTACAGGAAAATTATGCTGTCAGGGTGAATGCGCTGTTAGCACCCACTTCTGCCAAAATGGATTATAGGCCATGATCCAGAGAACCTAAAGTCCATTGAAGCATGTGAGTGAGTCCCTTACATCCATCTGGTTTCATAAAGGCATCTAGCTTTAATTAGATTGCACCAATATTCCCCTACCTTTGATTTTATGCCTGTAAAATTTGGGTTCTAGTATTTGTCGATGAGGTACTGAATTCAACTTCTTTTGATTTATTATTTTATTTTAATGCATATAGTTCCCACAGTTCCATTTGAGCACAAAGGAGGGAGAATGCTACTGATTGCTATCTTGGGCTCTGCAGGGATGACCTGCCTGACAATTCTGCTGGCCTTTTTCATCATGCTGCAGCTAAAGCGTGCAAATTTCCAGCGGCGAATGGCCCAGGCCTTCCAAAACGTGGTTGTAAGTCCTTTGGTTTTCCTTGAGGATAGATCTGTGAATGAGGCATTAAGTGAAGAGTACACGCGGGTGGCACTGTAGTCCAAACCACAGAGCCTAGGACTTGCTGATCAGAAGGTCGGCGGTTCAAATCCCCGCGACGGGGTGAGCTCCCGTTGCTCAGTCCCAGCTCCTGCCCGCCTAGCAGTTCAAAAGCACACAGTGCAAGTAGATAAATAGGTACCACTCCAGCGGGAAGGTAAACGGTGTTTCCGTGCACTGCTCTGGTTCGCCAGAAGCGGCTTAGTCATGCTGGCCACATGACCCGGAAGCCATCTGCGGATAGACGCCAGCTCCCTCAGCCTATAGAGCAAGATGAGCGCGCAACCCCATAGTCGTCCACGACTGGACCTAACGGTCAGGGGTAGCTTTACCTTTACCCCTTTCAAATACAGTTTGATGAGCATTTCCCATTTCAAATTGGTTAATCTTAAAGGTGTCACACAGAACTGTTAACACGGGACTCCCAAAATGGGAAATGATTATTCCCCTCCCCTAAGCATTCCTGTATCAAAATTGGTTTTGCTTGTAACTTACTTAAAACCTTGATTGTTACCCTAAGTGGTGATACTTTACAAAAACCAAACCCACTGACAGATCACCAGATGGGTGGGCTGCACCTAGTAAAAATTAGGAGGAATTATACCAATTCATGCAGATATAATAAAAGTAACCAGATGTAACAGGATTCATTCCACACTTGTATTCCTGCAATGCAGGTTCATATTCCCTCTGGAAAATCTTTGCCTACTTTCCTTTGCTCAGTTAAATTGACTATATGTTTATGGGTGCTTTTAAGCCAAGGAAAACCTACTCCGCTGCACACCGATACAAGTGGTGTTGTTTTTTTAACTCATTTTAGAGAAACTTCATCTTCACAGAACAACACTACTTCACACAACAAGATTACATAAATATGCTTTTAATGCATCCGGTTCTGAGTTGTTATCTTCTTCTGTACCAACCACTAAATAGTGTTTGCCTAACTTTTCCCCCCAGAGAGATGAGCCGGCTGTGCAGTTCAATTCAGGAACTCTTACTCTGAGCCGGAAAGCCAAAAATAGCCCAGAACCCACGATCTACCCAGTTCTGGAGTGGAATGACATCAAATTTCAGGATGTGATTGGAGAAGGCAACTTTGGCCAAGTTCTCAAAGCACGAATCAAGAAGGATGGCTTGCGAATGGACGCAGCCATTAAAAGGATGAAGGGTGAGTCTTTGCGGGAGCCTCTTAAGGTGGCAAATCTGTAGGAGAGATTTGCAGGTTGCTAATACCTGGCCTCGAATCATGGTCTTTTAAATGTTGGCTTAACGGGCCAACCGTATTATATGCAAAAGCATGTAACAGAGCCTGGATGCAGTTCTTTTTTAAAAAAAGTGGGAATGAGAAGAGAAGCAATAGGGTCAGGATCTGCCTTTGTTTTTGTTTTTTATGACCATTTATTAATTTTCCAAAAATATAACATCAAAAATAAACATAAAACAACAATATATAAAGAAAAAGAAAAAAATGAGAAGAGAAACGAAAAGAAAAAAACCATCATAATAAAAAAATTTAAACCATAATTTTTGCTTGACTTCCCTCCCCTCCCCCTCTTAGTTTCATTGTTTAATGCTTGTTCATGCATGTCCTTATAATCTTAATAATCCATTTTTTAGACCTTGTTCATCTTAACACAAGTGAGTTTTTAAAAGTTACACTAACGTAAACATCTATACACAAAGCTTAAAAAGTGGGCATGAAACCTTTACCCCCTTTTTATTATTCAAAGTCCTCTTTCTGTCTGTAGGGTCAGGATCTGCTTAACCACTTCCCTGTGGGAATATTGTTTGACATAGCGGGCTTGCCAACAGCTGAAAATCCGCATTTCCGAAATACGTTTTGTCCATCGTTAATGGGAAAGCAAATTTAAACTTAAGAAAAATCAACATGTCACCATTCCAGCAGGAACATCATATGGTTCTCCCCCCCCCCCCCAAAAAAAAATGGAAGGTGCAAGTAATATACTGTACAAGGAGGATCAAGGGAGTGTGTGGATGAGCCCAGCGTCAAAACAATTCTTATCCCACACTTTCTAGCGAATCTTCCCCATCATTTCCTTACTGTAGGAAGTCTACTTAGGGAGAGGGGTATTGTGCAAGAGGGTCAACCTGAACTTCCGGGCATGTGACCAAATCTCACCTGGAAGCACATTTTAAAAAATACCGTATTTTTCGCTCTATAGGACGCACCCAACCATTGAACGCACCTTGTTTTAGAGCGGGAGAACAAGAAAAAAGAAATCTCCCCCTCACTGCTCAGCACCCCTTCAGTGAAGCGGCAGGAGAAATGGAGCCCCTTCCATTTCTCCTCCCGCTTGGCTGAAGGGGCGCTGCGCAGCTCTCCCTCTCTGCTGAAGCCAGGAGAGTCTTGCTCTCCCGGATTCAGCAAAAGCAACGCGAAGCCTCTGGAGCGCAGAGGGAGCGCTCCCTCTGTGCTTCGGAGGCTTTGTGTTGCAATCACTGAAGCCAAGGAGCCTGCATTCGCTCCATAGGACACACACACATTTCCCCTTAATTTTTGGTGGGGAAAAAGTGCGTCCTATAGAGCGAAAAATACGGTAAATTATTATGACGTACGGTTTTGTGGGCTAAAGCCCATTTCATCAGGTGCATTAAACAAACACATGGTAAACACTGTAGGAGTAACTGATGTACAGCACTTTCTTTTTTTAATTTGCAGAATATGCCTCCAAGGATGATCACAGAGATTTTGCTGGGGAACTGGAAGTACTTTGTAAACTTGGACATCACCCCAACATCATAAACCTTTTGGGAGCATGCGAACACCGAGGTACAATGCTTTTCTTTTTCAGTTTTGTTAAGAGTTTTCAACATACGAGACAATAAAAACCCAACTAGTTTAAAAATGATTTTAAAAATACAGAAAAAGAAGTAGGATAAAAGAGGGAGAGAGAAACGGAAGAAAAAGGAGGAAAGAGAAATAAAACAACAACAACAACAATGTTGTGTGTGTGTGTGTGTATACAGAGCTCTCAATCACAATCTACATTCTGAATCTTCCCAGCTCTCACCTGCTACAATGCTTTTCTATAGGTGTTTGTTTTAAAGTTCTGTGGCTACATTTGTTTTAAAACATATTCAAAATAAGATCAGCTGGAATTTGTGCACAGGTAGACAGGTTGCACAATTTTTTAAACACAAAAAGGCACGCACACACGTGCGCATGCACACACACACACACATATATATGTATATTCCTGTTTGATGATATGCTTCAGGCACCACACAAACACAAAGGCATCTCTTCCAGAATATGAAAGCACAGATTTTCAAGAAGAATCCTTTCTCTCTGGTGAGGACTCGAAAACTGTCACTTGCCAAAGCAGAAAAGGCTCTTTCTCAACCAGTTGTGCTTCTGAGAGCGGCGAGATGCATAGCATATACACCTCTGATGCAGAATGCCTTGGGTGGGCAGGATCATATGGAACGAGGCAGTCTTCCAGATATCCTGGCCTCAAGCTTTTGACGGCTTTGTAAGAAAGAAGAATCCCTTTGAATCCTGCCCAGAAATGAACAGGGAGTGTTGCTGCTTTTTGCCCTGTTTTAAAGTTTCAGCCAGTGCAGGCAAAAAAAAGAGTAAAGGTAAAGGACCCCTGGACAGTTAAGTCCAGTCAAAGGTGACAATGGGGTTGCGGCGCATATCTTGCTTTCAGGCCGAGGGAGCTGGCATTTGTCCACAGACAGCTTTCTGGGTCATGTGGCCAGCAGGACTAAACCGCTTCTGGCACAACGGGACACTGTGAAGGAAACCAGAGTGCATGGAAATGCCATTTACCTTCTCATTGCAGCGGTACCTATTTATCTACTTGCACTGGCATGCTTTCGAACTGCTAGGTTGGCAGGAGCTGGGACAGAGCAACGGGAGCTCACCCCATTGTATGGATTCGAACCACTGACCTTCTGATCAGCAAGGCAAAGAGGCTCAGTGGTTTAGACCACAGCGCCACCCGCGTCCTTTCAGCCAGTACTGTTAAGTTGTGGGCGAACATAGCAGACGACACAGCGATTTCTCCAGAGCAGCTCTTTACTTGTAAGCTGGGCAGAACTGAACAGCAAACAGCTCAGCCGGCCTGCTTTTATTGGCAGCCGGCTGTCAACATTGTAGCAACAACAACCCAGGGTTTCCCGCCTAAAATAACTGATGTGGACCTGAGTGAAAACTATCTACAGTATCCCCCTGCTGGCCCAGGGTGAGAACTTCAATACATAACAAGTACAAAGTGGGATTGGCTCACTTCCACAGTTGAGGGCCACTGGAGGTACATTTCTCCAGTGCTCCAACATCTGCACTGACTCCCTGTTCCAATGTGAACACAGGCTGTCTTGGCTGCCTCGGGATTAGCACTTGGAGAATTAGTTTCATTTAATACCTGGGGTGGGGAATCTGCTACTCCCATCATCCCCCAGCTGGCATGGCCAACAACATGGGTTGACAAGAGTGGTACTGCCCTACCTCTGCTATAAAAGATGGAAGATCATCTCCCAGAGTAGAATCTGAGTCAAGAAGACTTGACTTGCTTTTGCCATTTGCTCAGTACATACCGGGTACAGTGGTACCTTGATTCTCAAACTTAATCCGTTCCGGAAGTCCGTTCCAAAACCAAAGCGTTCCAAAACCAAGGCACACTTTCCCATAGAAAGTAATGCAAAACGGATTAATCCGTTCCAGACTTTTAAAAACAACCCGAAAAACAGCAATTCAACATGAATTTTACTATCTAACGAGACCATTGGTCCATAAAATGAAAGCAATAATGTACTTTACTATAAAATAAACAGTATTGTAGATGATAAAAATTTAAATTTAAATTTATTCTTACCTGCAATGATGATAGTCATTGGATGGGAGGCTTTTATCCATTTCCACAGTCACACAATCAATCAATAAATCCATCAAACAGTAGCTGAACTGGGTTCCACACAGTCACAGAAACAAATTAACCAAGAAAGCCTCAAAAACAAAAAACACAGAGTAAATATCAAAAATAAAAGCACCAAATATAAGCTCCAAATATCACCTCAGAACACTGCAATCAGAAATGGAAGGCTTGAATGGAAGGCGACAGTAAAAACGGAAGCTCAGGACTCAAAACGGAGCACGTTCAGCTTCCGGGAAAAAGTTTGAAAACTGGAACACCTACTTCTGGTTTTGCAGCGTTCAGGTTCCAAGTTGTTTGAAAACCGAGGTGCCACTGGATTGGAAACACCGAAGGCAAGAGAAGTTGTGGGTAGGATAGGATTTGCATTAGAGCCTTTCATCCTGCAGGGATAGCATAGAGAGAAATGACAATCTTTGGTCAGCTTTATTTGGGGCTGGGGTGAAGAGGGGGCAATTGCTCTGGGCCCCCCAAACCCTTCAAGAAGCCCTGTCCCCAAGACTCCTAAATTTGGAAGGCCAAGATTTTTTGCACAGGCTCTCTGAACTCCTTGCTGTTTTATGCCAGGGTACCTCTACCTCGCCATTGAATATGCTCCCCACGGAAACCTGCTAGACTTCTTGAGGAAGAGCAGGGTCTTAGAGACCGACCCGGCCTTTGCCATTGCCAACAGCACAGCCTCCACACTGTCCTCGCAGCAGCTACTGCACTTTGCAGCGGATGTGGCCCGGGGGATGGACTACCTAAGTCAGAAACAGGTAGGCTGCTTTGTTTCATTTTGCTAACGCAAGTTATTTACCGAGTCTTCCACTAGGGTTGCTACCCATCTTGTGTAATATTTCAATGTAAAAATGCTATCATGGAATCGATATAGGATATATGAATCAATACAGGATACAGTTTTGCTGATTCTCCCTCTGTCTCTCTGCCCCATACTCTCCAACACTTTGAAGCCAAAATCCAGGAGGCCATCTTGCCGGACGCCATCTTGCTGGGGTTTTTTGTCGCGAGAGCACGGTGCCCATTTTCGTTGCGATTTTGCACCGTGCTCCCCACACTTGAAAAAAGATCTTTTTCACACCCAGCACCCACAAATGTGACTTTGGGGGCACTGCACGAATTCACATGCAGGGGGAGAAAGCACTTTTGGGGGCAGGGAATCGCACCACGAAATCGCACGAGATCATGGGAACCCAAATGGCCACTGTGCTCTTGTGATAAAAAATGGGTTGTCCCAGTCTGGGACACTAGCAAGGTATGCAGTCCCCCACTCCGTTCTGTCCTGTGGTATTTTGCCAGACCAAAGGTAGCATCTCTATCAGCGACAGGGGTGGGGAAGTCCGCTGACCTACTTCCTAGGTGCAGTTATGCTGTGGGGCACTGTCACCTCCCGCCAGAGCCCCCCCGACGGGAACTGCATGGCCGGTGGATTCCTGGCTCCCCTCTGACAGCTGGGGAGATCGAATACTGCCTGGCTGCCTAATTGGCCAATCACACGTAGGCGTATGGATTGTGAGCTGGAGGAAGGGAGGACCTGACTGAGCCTGCAAGCTTTACTCAAGTCTGCCCCCCCCCTGCATTTGAATGGCCTGCCTCTTCCCCTACAACAGGCATAGGCAAACTCGGCCCTCCAGATGTTTTGGGACTACAACTCCCATCATCCCTAGCTAACAGGACCAGTGGTCAGGGATGATGGGAATTGTAGTCTCAAAACACCTGGAGGCCCGAGTTTGCCTATGCCTGCCCTACAACAACCACACCTCTCATCATCCCTGACCATTGGCCAAGCTGTCTAGTTGGAGTTCAGCAATATTTGGAGGGCTACAGGTTCTGCGACCTCATAATTACCAGCCAAAAGCCTGTGAAGTATGCACAGGGCTTAAGTTGCAATAAGCCTTTGCAATGTGTGATGCACACATCAGAAAGATAGGACAAACATTTTCTATTCTGGGAAGAGAGAGAAAAAGCAGCAATGTTTTTGTTTCCTTTAGTTTATCCACCGGGATCTGGCAGCAAGGAACATCTTGGTTGGAGAAAACTATGTTGCGAAAATAGCAGATTTTGGACTGTCTAGAGGCCAAGAGGTTTATGTTAAAAAGACAATGGTAAGAAAGACCAAATTTGTCAGCTATGTTTCTTGCGCAGAGGTAACAACTGCCCTTTGATATTACCTGTAAAAAAATGAAATTCCTCTTCAGAAGCAGCAGAAATTAAAAATGGAGCTTCCTATAACATCTGAGAGGACAAAGGCTGCAGTCCTATTGAAACCACTGGGACTTAACCCTAAAGTCTAATTGTTTAGGACTGGGACAGTGGACAGTTAAGGGGGAAGTTTTCAGCTTTTGTTATTTGTAGGTTTCACCCATTAAGAATTGGAGAACCAGCTGCTACAAGTGACAAAGGTTGAGATGAGTTTTGCATTTCCATCAACCTCAGAGTTCATCAGTCCAGGAGCAAGATCAAAGTGCAAACTTCATAATGTACAGATTTGAAAACCTTCACCAGTGCCACTCTAGATGCATCCCTGGTTCTCTTGAGTATGGGGGAACAACAACAAACAAACAACAAACACGGGGGAAGTATCCATCAATTTAAGGGCAGGGAGCCAGTTTGCGAAGGGCTGCTTTTACAAAGAGGTCTAACTATCAAAATGAAGGGGAAAGCCATTCTGGGTTAGGGGATTCTGGTAATGCATCAGAACAGAACTGTTGTGAGAGGCTGTAACACCATTCCAAATTCATTGTTCTAGGGAAGGCTTCCAGTGCGATGGATGGCGATTGAGTCCCTAAATTACAGCGTGTATACCTCAAACAGTGATGTGTAAGTGACTTTATGTAGTTTCTGACTCTGTAATGCTAGGATTTAAAGTGACCTTCAGTAATGCAGATGCATTGGAAAGGTGGGGTAAAAATTCATAAATAGATTTGTAACAATACAGTGGTACCTCGGGTTAAGTACTTAATTAGTTCCGGAGGTCCGTACTTAACCTGAAACTGTTCTTAACCTGAAGCACCACTTTAGCTAATGGGGCCTCCTGCTGCTGCCACGCTGCCAGAGCAGGATTTCTGTTCTCATCCTGAAGCAAAGTTCTTAACCTGAGGTACTATTTCTGGGTTAGCGGAGTCTGTAACCTGAAGTGTATGTAACCTGAAGTGTATGTAACCTGAGGTACCACTGTACAGTGGTACCTTGGGCTAAGAACTTACCGTATTTTTTGCACTATAAGACGCACTTTTCCCCTCCTAAAAGGGGAAATGTGTGTGCGTCTTATGGAGCAAATGCAGGCTCCGTGTTGCTTCTGCTAAAGAGGGATCGATCCCTCTTGCTCTCCTGGCTTCAGGGATAGCCTCCCGAAGCCTCCTGAGCAGAGCGTCACCCCGGTATGGCTCCCCTTCATCGCATACACAGCCCAACAAGACAATGACAAGAATCCACCAACAACATACGAATCAATATGGCTAACCTGATCCAAAAACACACACACACACACCCCACTCACAGACGAAAACCAAGTTCAGCACAGCCAATCACAAACAAACAACTGCACCGTAGGCCAACCACAATTTCTCTCACCACCAAAGGAACAAAAAGCGAATAGCAAAGAGAACCTGCACAAATGACACTGACACAAAAACCCACACATACATTAAGCAAAATAGAAATATCGCCTCCCACCCCCACCCACCATGGCCCCCTCCACCTCTTCTCCCCTTTTTTCTTCCTAATGTAACCCTAATGTCTCAACAAATGAAACTGACCTATGGAAAATGTAACTTGAAAAAAGAGACATTGCACATACCTTTGTAAACCAAGAAAACTTTAATAAAATGTTTAAAAATAATAATAATCTGCCCTCCATGGAATTCAAAATTGTAATGCAATAGAATGCAATTTTTTAAAAAAACCAATATGGATATTTAATGCGGACATGCCTCAGGCCACCTGATTGAAGCTTGTGGTCCCCTGGCAGCCCACAAACCACAGTTTGGAAAGCCCTGTGTTAGAGGTTTTAAGCAGAGGCTGGTTGACAGGTCTATCTGAGATGCTGTAGCAATGGATTTTCTCCATTAGTGGATTAGAGGACCCTTGATGGAGAGGTCCTGTCCTGGTCTAGCATATGATGCAAATGGGAACATATATTCCAGTGGTTACCTGGGCATTCCATTGACTTGGCTGGGACCAACTACCATTGGTCTCCTTCTCTAGGATAGCATACAATGTTTGCCAACCCTCACGCTGACAAGACTAGACAGCCAATGCGATCCCAATGGTTTTCAGAGCAATAGTTGAGCCTTAAATGCCATGCAAGTTCCCTGTATCAGCATGTTTAGAGAAAGGCAAAGGTTTTACATTTTAAGAAGTGATTGTCCGATTGTGTCCTTTTATTTCTATTACTTCTGCTTCATTTCTTTTAAAATAGATGTGTCCATGCCAGTTTAACTGGGAAAAAAAACAACTTATTTTCAAGCACATGGAGGTTTATTTCTGGTTTTGTATTTCGTTGTCTTCATAATAAAAATAGGGAAGGGGGAGGCAAAATGAATATTTTTTGTAATGGCGCAAGTATCTTGGACCTAATTTTAGCTATAATAGTTATAGGTGTGTGCCTGTTTATCTAGCACTAGATATTTTATAATACCCAGTCCTTCTATATACAGTGGTACCTTGGCTTACAACCATAATCTGTTCTGGAAGTCCATTTGTAAAACAAAACAGGTTGTAACCCAAGGCGTGCTTTCGCCAATGGGGCCTCCAAAAGAAATTTGTTCGTAATAAAAATATATGGGTTGTAATCCAAAAAAAAAAAGGTTGCAAACTGGGACATGTACTTCCAGATTTGACGTGTTTGTAATCCAAAACGTATGCAAACCAAGCCGTATGCAAATCAAGGTACCACAGTACAATTGTTACAGCTTTTCTTTTTACTCTTTTCATAGGTGGTCATATGGCGTGCTATTATGGGAAATAGTTAGCTTAGGTAAGTAATGTGTGTGCTTTTAGCATCATTATTTTGGTTAAGAATATGAGAACAACATAGCTGGAGCAGACCAAGGGTCCATTTTGTCCACTGCAGTAATTTCTTTGCTTATATCCAGCAACTATTCTTTAAAGATACACTGCCTTTGAACATGGAGATTCAATTTAGCTAGAATCGCTCAGTGGCCATCACTGACCTCTTCACTATGAAAGCCAGCAGGTCTTGGTACGTTTGAAAGGGTGAAACTTTATCGTGCCAAAATGCAAGAAGCCCCAACTGTATTGGCATCCTGCTAGCTTTTGAAGACACACCTGTCTCTCTACCCGAGTCTCTCCCGTTTTAGTTGCTGTGTTGTTTTAATTATGGATATTCATAATGTTTGTGTAATTGGTTTTTATACTTGTAAACCACTAAGAAGTCTGTGAGCACTATGTAAATTCTTAATAACACAGCTAAAGCCCTTTGTGAGAGCTCTCGGCCATATATGATTGACAAAGTATAATATGCAATGACAAAATGATACAAATCAGTCGTTATTCAAATCCATCAGACCTCAGTGCCATCACTATCTCTGGGGGCAAGGAGTTCTGTAAGCAGATTATGTATTGTGCAAAGTGTTCTCTTTGGTCAGTTCTGAAGCTACTGGGTGACCCTGATTGGCTTAACCCACAACTACATATAGTATTTTTACCAAATACTGGCAAGCCTTCATACATGGTTACTGGGCTTGGTGCAACAGTTGTTTAGACCTTGCCTGGACTAATTACCTGTCTTGGTTTCACTGCTGATAACTGTCACGGTCCGGTTCACAGGCAATCAAAGTCCCGGCTGGGGGCGTCGGGACCAGGGACAAGATGGCGGGGTGGGAGCAGGAACAGGGGTCCAGAAGCCAGGAATCAGGAAACCAGGAGTCCGAGGGTCAGAGAGCTGGGAGTCAAGTAGCCAAGGGTCCAAGGGTCAGGAAGCAAGGAGTCACGAAGTCAGGGGTCCGAGGATCAAGAAGCAAGGAGTCAAGGAACCAAATGCAGCAAGGCAGGGAACGTGTTGCTGTGGCAAAGAGCCGAAGGGAAATGCTGACCTTATATCCCTTCCCGGCTCTTGCCACCAGGTGCTGTGAGTTACCAATCGGTCTCACCTGTGTGGCCGCACCTTGCCTCTTCAGAACAAACTTAGGAAGGCCCCAGGCCTGCAAAGTCCTACTGGTCACAGGGCCTGGCTCCTGCACACACTCCAGACAATAATACTGTACTGGCCTGAATATAAGCCTCACTTCCCCCCCAATTTCTGACCGTGAAGTTAAAGTACGGCTTATATTTGCGACCTTACGGCATACAGCCAGGAACATGGGGCAAACAGTGCCAGGAGCGTGGCAAAGCGGTGCCCACCCTGTGCATAGTCCTCCGTCCTCTCCCCCAAGCATCCTTAGGACACTGACCTGTTGAATCTTCTGTTCTAGGAGGGACACCATATTGTGGGATGACTTGTGCAGAACTGTATGAGAAACTGCCCCAAGGGTACAGACTGGAGAAGCCTCTCAACTGCGATGATGAGGTGTAAGTAACTCAGTCTCACTGGATGCCCTTTTCCCCCGTGCCCTCTTTGGCTGACAACCTCTCTTAGAAAACGCATCTGTCATTGACAAGTGTTGAATATGGGGCAATTTACTTCTGGTAAGTTAGGAGATGACTCCTAGAATTAATTATACTTTGACCAATTTAGTTTGGAAAGCAGAAGGAAGTTGCTAACCATGAAAGAAGTTGAAGTTCTAGAGTGATTACCCTGGAGCAGAAACCACAATTTCATCTGTCAATTGATTGTGTTCACAGCTTTGCTGTTTTGATAATGTTTCACATAGGTCAAGAGAAAGCTTCACGCCTTTCCCTACACACACCTGACCTGCTGTTTCTCTTGCTTTAAGCCCTGTTGAAATGAATTGTGAGGGGTTTTTTTACATCTTCTTTTAATAACAAGACCGTTTGTCCAGGAAAACCTCCCCCAGCCTCTTGCCATTTGTGTTTCTACTCCAGGGACATTGGAAAGCCTGACTTTTCTGCTTTTTGCTATCACAATCATCGCCTCCCACTTTTAAATTTTGGGCTGCTTGCTGTGCATTTGTAGAGATTCAAGTGCTGTAATGACCTTCTTCTTCTTCTTCTTCTTCAGTTATGACCTAATGAGACAATGCTGGAGAGAAAAACCTTATGAGAGGCCATCATTTGCCCAAATACTCGTATCACTGAACAGAATGTTGGAAGAAAGAAAGGTAAAAGATTATCACGGTTGTCAGGTTGGGGTCAAAAAAGCATTACTCAGCTTCCCAGCTCACAAGTCTGCTTGGTTGCCACTGTAAATCGTTCCCCTCTGGTCAGCTCCTGTCCCATGTGAAAACTTTGCACGTGTTTGTTTGGCCATATTCACATATGATTCTTCACATAAAATGCGATGAGTTATTTGGGTGTACAGTCATACCTTGGTTGTTGAATGCCTTGCGACTCAAATGTTTTGGCTCCCGAATGCTGTAAGCCTAGAGGTGTTCCGGTTTGCAAATGTTTTTTGGAACCCGAATGTCTAAAACGGCTTCCAGTTGAGTGCAGGAAGCTCCTGCAGCCAATCGGAAGCTGTGCCTTGGTTTTCGGATTCCATTCGAAAACCAAAGTATGACTGTACCTAGAGTTGCTGTACATCACCAGGTCCTAAAGAAGACCTTTATCAGATGGTCTAACCCTTGGTCTGCAGCTTATAGGTTATGTCCTGACATAGGAGGGTCTGATCAGCAGGAGCATCAACAGTATCTTTTTAAAATAGGTTTGTTTTTTTAAGAGAAAGAAAAAGCATCAACTAGGGCTAGGATACCTGTCACCCAACAATTGTTGTTGTAGTCCACGATCAGGGTCGATGCAACTTGTTAACCAAACAACAGCTGAAGGTCCTGCAGTTCTGGCATAAACTGGTAGCCTAAAACTGTTTTCCAGTCCTGTGACCAGTGCAGCTCTTTGTGACACATTAGGGATAAAAGGACACAATTTGGGCTTGGGAGCTGGATGTTATCTGCAACACAGAAAATTTCTATGCGTTGCTGAGGGCAAAGAGAAAATATTGAGACTATTCTTCTTGTAATTCCAGACTTATGTGAATACAACCCTGTATGAGAAGTTCACCTATGCAGGCATTGACTGTTCTGCGGAAGAAGCTGCTTGAGATGGAAAATCTTCAGTTATTTATCGTTTTGAGCAACCTCAAAGGAAGATGAAATGTGCTGATGTACAAAACTGCATAGAACGCTTTCTGTACAATACCTTCTTAGCTATATACACACTTTTTGAGTGAGTCCTGAATCAGTATGCTGTAGGAATGTGTATGTATGTGTGTACATAGGTATGTTTGTGTGTTTATGTGTATTGTGTGCATGTGCACTATATATATCTATATAAATCTTTTGTCTGCCTATACATGCACTCACACACACATACACTTTTTGGAAAGTGACTGAAATAAATACATTTTACATTTCATAGACTGTTATGTATTTTTCCCCTATAATGTTGGAATTTACTGCAAGCAATATAGCCACACTGCATACTTAACCTCCGCCAATCCTGTGAGCCACTGCAAGCAAAACACAAAACACGGTAGGAATGTAAAGGAGACAGTGATTTGTCATGTATATTTGTGTTGTAGTACGCGGTGTTCTTTCTGCACCCATCTTCTCAAATATTGCATATTTGCTTATTTTCTTATCAAATTTATATCAAGAATAACATTTATTACGGCCATAGGCCCATACAGGTAAAAACAACACATAAATAACAGCTTGTGCCGTAAGGAGAAAAAAAAAGCAATCGCTAAAACACTACTATAACAATAAAATACTATAAAATGGAAAGGCATACTACGCCTTAATTAGCTTGTAGAGCTCCTTGGCGTCGCTTTTGGGAAAGGACAGCAACTAGGAACCTAGCCACCTTCAGGGTCGTGTGGGTATCCTTGTCCTGCAAGATTTGGGCAAGGTGGAATTTTGGTGGGGTACCCTCTAGTTTCTGTATGATTGATCCCAACAAATTTGCCCGTAGCACATTAAACAAGGGGCAAGTGAACATAATGTGCTGGAGCGACTCCGGCGACACCTTATCACATTCGCACACGGCGGGGGCTTGACCCTTTGAGAACCTATGTCTCAGGACATTGGAGGGAAAAACGTTAAACCTCGCTTTGGTGAAGGCCAGTCTATGTGCAACAGTCGAAAGGGAGGAGAGGTATGATGGAACGCAGTAAGTTAAAGTGATACCAATGTTCTGGGGCGAACAAACACCTCCCCCCAGCGTATAATTTCGCTGTAAATCGATGTCATCCAGTCTTTGGCGGATCAGTCTCTGAGCAGTGATTTGGTCTAGTTTTAGGGAATCTGAGGGAGAGATTCCATAACTCAGGAGTTTGGCATGAATTCTGCTAGTCCAAAGGCTGGAGAATTCATCTCGCCATAAGCATTGGGCAAGGTAATGGTTTGGTAATCTATGCCACAATGATAACCAGTAATTGAAGACTTGCTTCCACAGGCAAGTTTCTAGGGATGCGACCTTCAATTCTAGTCGCATGGCTGCGTTGCTTACGCACAGGGGGAGCATTAGGAGCCGACGTAGGAATTGGCTTTGCAGAGTCTCAAGGGGAGCAAGATCTGTCATCACGGCCCAGAGCGGGGCAGCATAAGCAAGCACGGCAACCACTTTTGCCTTGAACACCTTTAGGGCCGAGGGAACATGCAAAGCTCCGTCCGAAAAGAAGAATCGGAGGAGGGCATATGACAAGGTTTTGGCCTTATTAAGTAGGTGTTGAATGTGAGCTTTCCACCCCAAATTGTATTGAAAAATGACTCCTAGGTATTGAAATTTTAGGACTTGCTCTATTTTTGCCCCACCAAGCTTCCATTTGTATAATCTCCGGCTTCTGGAGAAGATCAGGATCTTGGACTTGGCATGGTTGATGGTTAATTGATTGAGTTGACAATACGTGGCAAAGATCTTCAGAGCTCTGGTTAGTCCAACACGTGTATAGGATAGAATTACCGCGTCGTCCGCATATAAAAGGAGTGGGCAGCGGTAATCCGCTAGTCTAGGCGCGTGTGTACTTGGAGATGAGTTGACTAGGGGTGCTCGCATGTCGCTGATGAATAGGTTGAATAGGCAGGGAGCCAATATACATCCTTGGCGCACTCCCTTGTTTATTGGTATCGAGTTTGTAAGGTCGCCCGCTGGAGTGAATCTCACTCTGGCAAGGGTACCTTCGTGGAGCTGGCTTATGAGCCATAAGAGTCTTCTATCAATGCCCTGTTTCGCAAGTTTCTCCCAAAGAATATTTCTAGGAACGCTGTCAAAGGCTGCCTTTAGATCTAAGAAGGCAGCACAGAGGTAGCCCCGGGGGGGGGGGAGGAGTACTTCCGTGCCAGATGATAAAGAACTATCGCATGATCGGTTGTAGAGCGTTTAGTTCTGAACCCTGCTTGTTCATGGCCAATCTGGTTAGTCTCATCTACCCATCGCAATAATTTAGTCATCAAAAAGCTGGCATAAATTTTCCCTATAATCGAAAGGAGGCTGATGTTACGGTAGTTTTCCGGCTCCGTTGGAGAACCTTTTTTATGAATTGGTACAATAATGGCCTCCTTCCATGTTTTGGGGATGAGGCCGGAAGCGTTGATTGCATCGAAGGTTTTGGCCAAGATGCCGGCCCACCATTGTGGGTGTAGTTTGATGGCTTCAGCAGGGATCAGGTCGGGCCCAGGGGCTTTGCCCGGTTTCAGCTGAGCTATTAACTTGGCTATTTCATCAGGATCGGTGGGAGGCCAAATAGGTAGGTGGGTAAACAGGTGCATCAGATGGTCGGAGGGAGCATCTGCCTGTGAGAAGCATTTCTTCAGGAACCGTTCCCATGTCGGTGCAGAGATGACTGTCCTTGGGGAATTCCTCCCCCTTCTGTTAATCAAAGACCAGAATTCCCTGGATCTGTGTGGTTTTGAAGCAGTAATCAGAGCCTGCCAACGATTATGTTGCCACTCACGCTTGGCAATTATCTGCGTGCGTTTGTAAACTTGCTTGGCTTGTGCATAGCTAGCTGGCAGAGTAGATGCATCAGAGGTCTTGTATGCATTATATATAGCACGGAGGCGCTGTCTTGCTTGTTTGCACTGAGAATTATACCAGGGAGCACCGTGAGTATACTCGTTTCGATTTAAATTTTTGGGTGGTAACCTGAAGAAGGACGTAAGATCAGTCATATGATGGTAGAAGCGCTTCAATACTATGCTATGCTCGTCTGAGGCAGAGCCTATGTTGGGATAGGGCCCGAGGATTTCTTTTTGAAAGAATTCCAGGTACTTTTGAGCCTGTGTCTCCGACCATTTGATTCCTCTTACTTGGAAAGATTCGTTGGTTACCATCTGAGTCGCATGTCTATGAGCCTCCGGCTGCCAGTTCAGGGAAAGCTTAGCAACAAGGGGAAGGTGATCACTAAATTGTACATTCTCGATCTTAAAAGTGGAAATACACTTAAATAGATCCCTAGAGACCAACAGGTAATCGAGGACGCTGTTTGATTTAACGCTCAGGTGGGTGAAATCCCCTGGAATATCGGGGAGGCATGTGCCATTTAAGGGGACCAAATTCAAACGGATGGCCATTTGATAGAGGAGTACTCCAGCCTCGTTTACTCTGTGGTCCTTAGAAGTTCTCTTCATGATGTGTTCCAGGTCATAATTATCAAGGTTTGGGGTAACCCACCATTTGGCTTTGGTCAACGAGTCCCAATTTGCTGCCGTACGGGCATTAAAATCACCACCAATTATGGCCGGGGTGTTAGGAAACTTAACATAGCATGAAAGCAAATGCTCTTCTAGCGAGCCCCATTTAGAGCCCAGTTCAAGGGAAGAACCCCCAGGTGGCAAGTAAACATTTGTAACTAGGAGCGAGATCTTTTCCCCCGCAATCAGCCCGGTAAGGGCGTAGGGAGGCAAGGCCTGTACTAGAGTAAATTTGGAATGTAGGTTGAGGGAGATGCCTATTATTAGGCCCCCTTTAGGGCGGCCTCCTTTCAGGGAGGGGCAGGCAGGGAGTTCTAGAAGCTCAAAGCCATTTAGCACAATTTTTTCTACTTCCCACGATTCTTGGAACAAAATGATATGAAACCGATTGATATACTCCAAGAATTCTGGCTCATGTTTTTTTCTCCTCCAGCCCGCAATGTTCCAGCTGAGGACTGATAGGGGGGAGTTCCTGTTGTGTTCAATTCGCTGTCATTTCGGGGAGAGAAGTGGGTCCTTTGGAGGCAGGGCAGACCCCACAAAAAAGTCAGTTATTTTACTTTGCATGGCAGGCACCTGCTGGAGGTGCCTAATCTTGGAGTTGGTAGTGGGGTGTTCAGACTGGGACAACAGAGCGGGTCTCCCGCTGGCTAACCCAAGGGTGGCCACTTCATTAGGAGGCTCCACAGGATTTGCAGAGACTGCCCCACCGCGAGGTCTGAAGGTCGCCAATGAAACCATTTGATTTATATGTCCGGCCGGGTCTTCAGTCAAATCCGGATCATTTTTTGATGTAGGTGGAACGCTCCCCTGACCTGATGCTAGTGAAGGTACTGGGGATGCTCGACGTACAGATACCGTTTGTATGTCGTGTCTGTGCCGCTCAGGAGAATATGAGGACTCCAATTCCGGCATTGATGGATTAGATGGTAAGGAATTGTTTTGGTGGAGGGGACTCTGAATTACACTCTTCAGCGGGGGACTCTTGGAGGGCGAGTCAAAATTTATCAGGAGTTGAGATGAAAGGCCAACTTGTGAGGCAAAACCTGGGTCTGCCAAGCGTTGATGGGCTTTGCCCACAGGTGGGGGAGGCATGGGTTTAGGAGCTGGACTGAGGTGTGGAAGTCTTCCTGCTTCCTTAGAACACGACTCCGAAAAGCTGGCATGGTTATCCTGAGAAGTGGGCAGGACTTTTCCGTTCTTCTGGACATATATGAGCTGATGGTTAAGTACTTCTAATCTATCGATTATTTCTTGTTGTTCCCTCGGTGGAAGGTTGCCAAAGGTGGCTAAAAGCTCTCTTTCCTCCGGCGGGGTCAGAGAATTACATGCGCCAGTGGATTCCTTTAGAGCTCGTGGGGACGTAGGGTAAGTCCAGTTTCGGTACGGATGGGTATCCTCCGGAAAAGGAGGCTCAATATCCCGATATGCTCCCGACCTCTCCGACAGGGTCCGCTCCGTGCCGTAGTCGGCAAGTAGAAGGGGATGGATCATGCTATCCATAAAAACTCTTGTTGGGATGATATCGTACCTAGCCAAGAGTGATTTCTGCCTGATGATAGCTGAAGGGATCCTTGGAGAGTAAAACGCAAGCATCACTCTCTGTTGCCTGAGGTGCTGGTTCAAAGGTAATACTGCAATGAGATCGCATTGTGTGATTTCTATGTTTAGGAGGTTGCTTAGTTGCTTTTTAACCCCACCCAAGGTGAGCCACCTTGCTGACCCTACCCCGATATTTAGGCAGATTTTCTTAGGTTGCAGGGACAATGCTTGATGTTTCAGTGCAGTATTTGGTTTATATTTAGGGATCTCATTGGTTTATATCATGTCCCTCCCTGAAGGAGTCCTGTGTGACACACACATGAATAAGAAAAAACCATTTAAACTTCTAAAAACAGTTTACAACTGCTTTAAAAGAATCATAGGTTATTTCAGGATTGGCCTTTAACAGACCTTCTAGCCATCAAATATATGGGGTGAACAGGAATGTTTTTAGATTCTTTCTAAAAGTTAGTGAGAGACTTGCTCCAGTCCAGCTTGGATGATCCAGTGTTGCTCTCCTAGGCTCATTGGACTAACTAGCTAAATATTTTAAGTAGTGCTGTATGCTCATCTCAAGCTGATATATACAACTGGAACATGGACTTGACAGAAATTTCAGTAATGGACAGCCTTTGACTCTTTTATTTAAAAATAAAAATTACATTTTCACTGCTGCCTTTAATCTCTAATTGCAATTTAACTTACTTTGTTCCATAAGATTAACAAATAGATCAAAGCCATAAAGCAGTGACAGTGACAAAGTGCTTGCCTATGGCCACCTATGCAACTGCTAGAGAGATCTGCTAACCAAATGAATGGTTTAACATAATGTTTAACATTTGTTTTATTTATATCAGCTTTTTTGAGTTTTTATTTCAGCAGACAATGACAGCCAGAAAACAACTTTTTTGCTTAGGACACACAGAAGTTTCATAAAGGGAAAATAAGTACAGGATTCTTCATAAAAAGAAAATAAGTACAGTGTTCTTTCCAAACTGCCAAAATTGGGAAATGTTCGCTGTTTACATTAACAATTCTGACTAGCACAAAGCTCCCATAATCAACTCTAATATTATATTGAACAAAAATATCATAATCCTGAATAACATTAACCCAAACTTCCAGCAAAACTAACTAGTGCATATACTTATCACAGTACTTTGAATTAGGACACTAACAGGGGCAAGAAAACTCTTTCACTAGGCAATGATGAAGAAAGGCTGTTGTTGCAAAGCATTAATATCTTCTGCCTTTAGTATCCTCTTTTACTTTCCAAAGCATAAGTTCCATACAAGCAGTTGCATCTTCACTACAGTCATGACCACCAACTAGAAAAAATAACATTCATGAATATGCATAGTATTTAAAAGATTAGAAAGTTGGCACTGAATATTTAACATTAATGGTTGTAGTAATAAACTCAAGTACCGTATTTTTCGCTCTATAAGACACACCAGACCATAAGACGCACCTAGTTTTTGGAGGAGGAAAACAAGAAAAAAAAATATTCTGAATCTCAGAAGCCAGAACAAGAGGGATCGCTGCGCAGCCTGTTCTGGCTTCTGGGATAGCTGCACAGCCTGCATTCGCTCCATAAGACGCACACACATTTCCCCTTACTTTTTAGGAGGGAAAAAGTGAGTCTCATAGAGCAAAAAATACGGTATTTGCATTTGTTTCCAAAATTACCCATTAAAAGAGCAAGTTTGAAAATTATCTTGAAGATAATGGATCGCTAAGGCAGTCTGTACACTATCTCCTCAAAGCACATTCTTTCCCTCATAAGAATTCTGGGCACTATAGTTTGCTCCTTGGAGCTGTAATTCTGGGAGGGGTAAAGTACAGTGCCCATAATTCTTTGAGGGAAAGAATGTGCAGCCAGATGGGCTGCATAATTATTGTTATTTCAAATGTGTACACAGCCTAACTGTATTGAGGGTGGATAATAGTATAGAAAAAATGTCACAGTGTTACAGAAGACACTTGAATAGGTTTCAAGGTTTCAGATTTCAGTCACACTACAATATGATCTAGATCTGTCACAGAATAGGACCTATGCTCAACTAGATCAAAAGCTGCCAACTGGCAGCTGATACTGCTGGCACTTGAAGCAATCAGACACCTTTCACTCCAAAGTATTAGTTTTGTAAGGAAAAGCAGAGGAAAGTTTACAGATGCAAGAAACAGGTAGTACACATGTCAGGGACTCAGGAGCAGGAGCACTGGGGAGAGAGGAAATGGAGAGCGAAGGGGAAGAATCCGAGGGCAGCGTAGGGGAGTATGACAGTGGCCTGAGAGATTCCATGAGCTTCTCCAGCGAATCAGAAGATTCCCAGAAGGGGGCGCCTATGGTCAGGGCAAGGGGGGTCCCAGGGGGGACGCACCAGAAACAAGGAGACAGAGGGGAACCCCAAAGGAGCAGTGGGGGATTGGGACCAGTTTCCCCACCAGAGCGTAGTGGGGGGGAAGAGTCACATGTGTCAGGGCCAGCGTCTCCTCCAGCGGGGAGAGAGAGTGAGTCAGGGCTGACCACGCCTCCAACGGAGGGGAGGTCAGTTGCAGCTAGCCCCCCCAGAGGGGGAAGCAGTGACAGCAGCAGCAGTGAAACGGTCAGGAGGAAAGTTACCGGCTGGGCGCGCGCGCCAAGTTCAAATGTACAGGCGCGGGGAACAGCAGGAGACCCGGATGGGGAACCAGCTCCTAAAGCCCGCCGGAGGGAGGGGGAAGGCTCAGGGGACTCAGCGTCAGAAGAGGCTAGAAAGGGCGAGACCCCAACGGCCAGGCGGAATCAGAGACGGAAGGAACTAAGGAAGAGGTGGAGTAAGGCTAGAATCTTAAATTGGTGTCAGGGGGGAGGAGACTCAGACGGAGCATCAGCGGTCTAACAGTTGAGACGTAGAGCTGCGCGCTGCGGCTCTGGAAGTGAAACTGAACTTCAATAAAGACTTTTGTACTTAACAAAGAAGCAGCGTTGGTCCTTTGTGAGCTGGGACCTTGGGCAGCCCTGACAACACATTTTAATGCTACATCACTTTTGGATTTTTTAAAATAAGCATTTGTATGCAAGGTTATGCCCGAACATACGTGTTCCATAACAGTAGATCATTCACTATTTAGAACTTCATGTGTGATTGGAGCTCGTCAGTTCATAAGAATTTGTTTGTGCAGCAAAATACACTTCAGGGCCTAATACTGAAAAATAGCATAGCCCGTAAAACAAGCGCTAGATAGGCTTTGAGTATCTTCTCTAGGGCTCCAAAAGGGGAAACTCAGAAGGTACAGATAGCCTTTGCCCCTCCCAATGTTGTGGGGCTCACTCCCATCATTCATCATGCTGATTGAGCTAAAGAGAGTTGTAGTACAACAGCATCTGGAGGGCCACAAGTTTCCCACTCCAGCTCTGAATCCTGAAGAAAGGCTTTTGAACTCCTGATGACTCCAGCATTACATCGTAATGGAGCAACTGTAAAGTACATGTGTGACTATATGCATTAGTTTTCTGTAACTGTAACCCCACGAGACTTAAAAAGACAACATGCATTATGTATAGGTGAATAACTCAATTCAAGAACATGTATCAATCATACAAAATACATCCAATGTTGGAGACCATCTATTTAAAACAGGTGAAGATGCTTTAATAGCACGACAGCACTGCAGGTGAGCACAGATTTATACAAACTAGACATGAAACCACTAATACTATTGCAATTTTAGCAGTGTAGCTCTTGAAAATGATGAGAGGATTGAAAGCTGTCTTCTGAGTGATATTTGTTCTAATAGTACATATTCTCTGTGCATTCTTCCACTTTCTAGCTCAACTTACGTGTAATCCCATACATCTGTAGTCTTAATTTACATTTAAGATCTTAAAATCACCGAGGAAACCAGCTAACTTAGCCTCTGCTACGGCATGCCTCTGGCCATGTCATTCAATATCACCTCAGAGACAGTTATTTTCAATGCAGTCAGTTCACACACTCAGCTTCCAGTGATCAAACAAGGCACATGACCAATCCAATCCTTTTGGGGGGAAACCTGGATCAAACTGGAAAGTCTGAGTGACAACATAGGTATTGCTTGCTTCTTGGTTCTTCTCCATTAACTGTAAAATACACTGTCATTTTCACCAGGTCTTACCATTATCTTGAATAATTCTTTGGAGATAATCAGCCATTAGATTTCTAAGTGCTCTTTTATGAGGCAGGCCTAAACGATGAGGAAAAACTACGGATGTATCCACAATCTTATTATGAAACAGCTGGAAAAGAAACAAAGCTGGATGATTCAGTGACACTTCAAACTGGATTGTGTCTTGCCTCCTAAAATATTCTTGTGGTTAAAAAACACACTATCGCTTCAGTTAAAGCTTTAAAACCCTGATGTTGGGAAAGATTGAGGGCACAAGGAGAAGGAGATGACAGAGGACGAGATGGTTGGATAGTGTTCTCGAAGCTGCCAGCATGAGTTTGACCAAACTGCGGGAGGCAGTGGAAAGACAGGAGTGCCTGGCGTGCTCTGGTCCATGGGGTCACAAAGAGTTGGATACGACTAAATGACTAAACAACAACAACAACAAAAACCGTATCACATTAACTTTTTCACATAGGGGCCTCTGAGCCACAGCAATGCCATTGGGAAGTGGTGAAAAGGCTGCAGCTACCTTGTGGCACTATTGCCATGTCTCTCCAGTAGCATAGCATTCAATGGCTGGGAAGCACTGACCATTCTGAGGGCGAGAGGGCAAGGTACTCTCACAAAGGTTTGGATTTTGGCCCAACATAGCATTTGGAAACTAGATTTGGGGGAAGGTTATAAAAGGCCTCATACTACACATCCTAGACTCTTTCCTGGCTAGCAAGCTACACAACCCATCCTCCCATTCTCTGTAACATGTTTACCATAGCAGTTCTTTCTCAGAGCATAGTTAAACTATGGAATTTGCTGCAACAATATACTGTGATGATGACTAGCTTTGCTTATTTTAAAAAATTAGTCAAATTCATCAAGTATGCAGGCACCCATCAATGGCTATTATTCATGATGACTATATGCCTGCATGTCACCTCTAAGACTTGAGGCAGTGTGCCTATGGATATCAGTTGCTGGGGAACAACAATTGGTCCATTTCAGGATATACACCTAGTGCCAAAACCTGCTGAAATCTGTAATCAAACAAGTTATGGCTTCTTTAAATTCCGATAGTCCTATCCTGTTTTATTGCAATTCATGTTAGATCTATCCCTCACCCACACCACACCAGTGAACCTGGACGCACAAAGGAGAGAGTTGTTGTCCTCATGTTCCCAGAGGCAGCGGGTTAATCACCGTGGGAAACAGAATGCTGTGCTAGATGGTATAAATCCAGCAGGGCACTTCTGTGTGCGGTATTAGACAGTACACAGAAGTTAAACCTGAACAGATTTTACGCAAAACATTTCAAATCATTTTAAATATATTACCATTCTGTATAATTTACCTTGAGAGCAAACAAATCACTCTCTAAACTATGTCCAATTAAAATTGTGTCTGCACTAAACAAGTTTAACAATATTGCCTGCACGTCCCGAATTGATGTTACAGTACTCTTCATGTCTTCTGCCGTCACTCCAGAAAACCTAAAGCAAATCAGAGTGTCAAGGGAAGTAAAACAATAGGGAGACATGAATATTTTAGAAATACCAGATTCACTTATCCCACAACTGATACAACTGAAGAGTTTTTATTTTCCTTTTGGAATGAAAAATTTGGGGAAGGAATCAGACCATGACAAAGTAATAATATTATCTGTCTATTATTCGTCTGAATCCTATTCTCTGCTGGTATTTTGCACATATTTTACCTACACTTAATTATTACTTATAAAATTCAATTAAAAAATAACAATAAGTAACTTAACTCCAGAGCCCTGATGCAATTCTTATAGAAATACTACAGCAAAAAGCAGTGATGCTATACAAGTAGCCCATGGGTTATAACATCACATTCACAGCATTCACATGCAATGCTAATCAAAAATCCTGTCTTAATGAGCCAAGTTATGCACAAGGACAGCCTCCTTCTTCTCCCTTTTATGCACGCAGCTGATCAAAGTTGGGTTTCAGCACTTAAATAATAGTTTATCATTTACACGTGAAGATTAGAATTATAATTTGTGGCTTCAAAACAACTGAAGATATTAAGCCAAACACAGCTTCATAACCTAGCTTGATTTGAAGCCATTTGCCATTACACTTAGGAAGCTACGCTCTAAGGTATGCTTAATATCTTGGGTTGATTAGAAACAATTAATTATACCTGGGTTCACATGATAAAGCATTAAAACCTGGCTTGTTCAGTTGCTCACACAAAGGGAGGAGTGAAGCAAATGCAAAGGAGCCCTATTGCACTCACATGTAGCTCATGCAGAGTCTGACCAATTCTCAGGATTTCTGGTTTACTGTTGAGTGCAAACACAGTTACTTATCTTCAAACACTTGATGTTTTGGTATTTGAATAAGACACATACCTATTATTAAAATCTATTATTTCATTATCAGGCTTAACAAACGTGTCATAGATGACATGAAGTGAAGGATCAACTACTGTCACTCTGGAGAGTTCCAATCCACGTGTTGTATAACACTAGAAGAGAAATGTGTTAAATGGAATTTTTCATAATTAAGTTTAGTTCCTGATTATGTTCTGAATAAACTGAAATGAAAACTAATGTAATTTTGAAATGGTGGAGATAGGTGAACACATCTTTGCTACTTTGCAAACATATTTTTTACATTGAAAATCATGGCAGTGCATGGTGTAGGTATATACTAGAAACTTTAAAATCTAAAAGTAACATTTTTCTCTGGGAAATTCCTAGAAATTCCTGTCAGCTATTATGATAAAAGATGTTTTCAATTCATCAGTTACCTCTTAGTAAGCTACTTGATTACCCAAAAGATTATATTGTTAATTTACAATGGAAGTTCTACGTTAATCAAGTTTTATAAGTAATTGCTTACACTGAAAGAAAAAGACACATGTAGCTGCATGTAAAAATGTGTACTTGTTTTTGCTAAATGGTTTGTATATTTCCTATACATCCTGCACTTTCTATTATCTAGAGAAGGAATGAACAAA
This sequence comes from Podarcis filfolensis, assembly GCF_964270895.1. Taxonomy (NCBI): domain Eukaryota; kingdom Metazoa; phylum Chordata; class Lepidosauria; order Squamata; family Lacertidae; genus Podarcis; species Podarcis filfolensis. The sequence continues at coordinate 18,325,437 of NC_139621.1, forward strand.
AACAAAAAGCCACTAATATCCAACTCCCAGAGAAGGATATTGTCAGCATTACATATTTTATTTAATTTCAAAATATTTTAAGTTTTTAACCCATCCTTCATCATGTAGCAACGCCAGGGTTAGATACAATCAGAATAAAAACAATGAAAATAATTCCCGATTTCAATTCAGGAGAGCAACAAAAGCAGGTGCATTTTATGAGGCAGTTTTTCTTTCTCAAGTCAGTCTGTCCTGTCTGATCTACATTTCTCAACTGAAGAGAGTAGCATCCAGTGCCTTTTTTCAGCCAGAACTCAGTTCCAGCACCTCTCAGAAGGGCGCCACTGCCATTCTAAGAGAATAAGGGAGGCATTCAGGGTGAGTTCCAGCACCTCTTTTTCTAGAAAAATAACATCTGTCCTTAAGTTATACTGCCAGGAAAACACAATTGTACTTTAAATTGCATTTTTTTAAAGGATCCTAACTTAGCATACCATTTCACAATCTAACGCAAATACACCATGATTTCCATCAAGTGGAGGTGGTTTGATGAAAGTCTTCACAAAGCCATCTATATTTTCTTTTCTGCCATCATGAACATGGAGCTACAAAGCACCAAGGAATATTCAAATTAGTCTGAGAAGTGACATATTTTCAGTAACTTTTAATTAAGTTATCATACCATTTCCAACTTCCCTTTTCTGGAAATTCACCTTAGAAATTTACTAAGTATCTTTTGGAAATTTATACACTATTTTGTCAAGCACTTGATTATTGGTTAAAGAATGTTAAAGAATATGAAGTTGAAATCCTCAGCGTTCATTATTTGTCTTTTAAATTTTAAATGCTACTTCTTCATGCATTTCAAATGTTCATTTTCCCCACACAGTAACCAAGATGAGGGAGGCAAAAACATTCAATAGAAGACTAAACCTTAATACAGAAAGCAAAACAATTACAGCATCTGCCACTGTCCATCAAGATACAGCTTGTTTTAATATCAGGACCAAGTCCCAGAAAGTGTAAACTAAAGTGTCCCTTAGCATGTTCAACACTAATTTATTACATATCTGCTTTTCTCTCACAAATTTAGATTTAAGGAAATGAGGCAGGCTTGAGCCCCAACACTTTTTTAGAACCAGTCCCATCTTGTTTTCTAGCATATTATGATATCATGAGAACAGAATTCCCCAAAACAAATTAAAAATCTACCCCTATTCTCTGCATCGCAGGGTGTATGTGTCAAATGTTGCCAAGGACCACACAAAAAAGACATCAAGGGCTCCATGTGGCCCATGAGCTGCACATTGGACCACCCTGCTCTACACAAAAGAGGAGGGTTGGAGCTTCTTGAAGGAAACTTGGTCACCTATTTTGCTCTAGTTCTGCTAAGATAACAAGACTAACAGAATAGCTGTATCTGGAATTCAAGAGATTTTAAAACACTTTTGTCTTTCATGCTTGACCCCTGTCAATCACTCTCTATGTAGACAGCCAATCAGTGGCTATAGGCAGATTGCTGCAAGCAAAAGCTAAAACAAAATCCTGAGAAATATATGTGCTGTGAAAAGTTTGAGTATACACAAAAAATATCAGGTGTTATAACAATAATTAAACAACAAACCAACACCAGAACTGGCTTATGAATATAAAGAATAATTTTACTAGAATGAGTATAAAACCTCATAAACCAACAAGACAATGAACAAACTAAAGTGCAAAGTGCATAACCAAGCCTGGAGATACTAAAAAACATAAAATGTGGCAGCGTCTCTCTCGTTGCTATACTGGTTATGTATGCGATAAGAATGTCTTAACACATGGTTCACTCAAGACAAAAGGTACTCACAGGAACAGTTATTAAACCGTGTTGAGTGATTAGCATTATGGACTGATGAAGCTTGCTACGAAACCTGGATAATATCCAGAGAACAGGTCTCATCTTTGTTGTTGTTGTTGTTTAGTCGTTTAGTCGTGTCTGACTCTTCGTGACTCCATGAACCAGAGAACGCCAGGCACCTCTGTCCTCCACTGCCTCCCGCAGTTTGGTCAAACTCATGCTGGTAACCTCGAAAACACTATCCAACCATCTCGTCCTCTGTCGCCCCCTTCTCCTTGTGCCCTCCATCTTTCCCAACATCAGGGTCTTCTCCAGGGAGTCTTCTCTTCTCATGAGGTAGCCAAAGTACTGGAGCCTCAGCTTCAGGATCTGTCCTTCCAGTGAGCACTCAGGGCTGATTTCCTTCAGAATGGAGAGGTTTGATCTTCTTGCAGTCCATGGGACTCTCAAGAGTCTCCTCCAGCACCATAATTCAAAAGCATCAATTCTTCGGCGATCAGCCTTCTTTATGGTCCAGCTCTCACTTCCATACATCACTACTGGGAAAACCATAGCTTTAACTATACGAACCTTTGTTGGCAAGGTGATGTCTCTACTTCTCAAGATGCTGTCTAGGCCTGTCATTGCCCTTCTCCCAAGAAGCAGGCGTCTTTTAATTTTGTGACTGCTGTCACCATCTGCAGTGATCATGGAGCCCAAGAAAGTAAAATCTCTCACTGCCTCCATTTCTTCTCCTTCTATTTGCCAGGAGGTGATGGGACGAGTGACCATGATCTTTGTTTTTTTGATGTTGAGCTTCAGACCATATTTTGCGCTCTCCTCTTTCACCCTCATTAAAAGGTTCTTTAATTCCTCCTCACTTTCTGCCATCAAGGTTGTGTCATCTGCATATCTGAGGTTGTTGATATTTCTTCCGGCAATCTTAATTCCGGCTAGGGATTCATCCAGCCCAGCCTTTCGCATGATGAATTCTGCATATAAGTTAAATAAGCAGGGAGACAAAATACAGCCTTGTCGTACTCCTTTCCCAATTTTGAACCAATCAGTTGTTCCATATCCAGTTCTAACTGTAGCTTCTTGTCCCACATAGAGATTTCTCAGGAGACAGGCACTCCCATTTCTTTAAGAACTTGCCAGTTTGCCGTGGTCGACACAGTCAAAGGCTTTTGCATAGTCAATGAAGAAGTAGATGTCTTTCTGGAACTCTCTAGCTTTCTCCATAATCCAGAGCATGTTTGCAATTTGGTCTCTGGTTCCTCTGCCTCTTCTAAATCCAGCTTGCACTTCTGGGAGTTCTCGGTCCACATACTGCTTAAGCCAGCCTTGTAGAATTTTAAGCATAACCTTGCTAGCGTGTGAAATGAGTGCAATTGTGCGGTAGTTGGAGCATTCTTTGGCACTGCCCTTCTTTGGGATTGGGATGTAGACTGATCTTCTCCAATCTTCTGGCCACTGCTGAGTTTTCCAACAATTTTACTAGAATGAGTGTAAAACCTCATAAACCAACAAGACAATGAACAAAGTAAAATGCAAAGTGTGTAACCAAGCCTGGAGATACTCATAAACATAAAATGTGGCAGATGGAACAAATACAGTGGTACCTCGGGTTAAGTACTTAATTTGTTCCGGAGGTCTGTTCTTAACCTGAAACTGTTCTTAACCTGAAGCACCACTTTAGCTAATGGGGCCTCCTGCTGCTGCTACTGCTGCACCGCCGGAGCACAATTTCTGTTCTCATCCTGAAGCAAAGTTCTTAACCCGAGGTACTATTTCTGGGTTAGCGGAGTCTGTAACCTGAAGCGTATGTAACCCAAGGTACCACTGTAGTCATTCACTGGAAGCACAAAGCCACAAACGTGGGAGCAGCTGCCAGAAAGCGTTCTTCACGTAGCTGTTAGCTGGAAGTGCAAAGCCAAATGATCAATTGAAGCCAAGTAGATGAGACCTCATCATATACACTATCTCCAGGCTTGGTTACACACTTTGCATTTTACTTTGTTCATTGTCTTGTTGGTTTATGAGGTTTTACACTCATTCTAGTAAAATTGTTGTTTATATTCATAAGCCAGTTCTGGTGTTGTTGGTTTGTTGTGAAAAGTTTGAGAACAGCAACTGGAGAGTACTCTCACCTTTGCAACCTGGCATCCAGGAGATCCTACCACTCCTTCACAACAACTGTAACGTGTTTCCAAACCACCCGGAACTGTTACAGGGTAAGTAATAGGAAGCAGATGAGTAATTTCAAATCAACCCTTATCCAAAAAATTAAAATTTTGATCGATTGCACTTTGAACTATCAGTTTTCTTCTTACACTGACTTGGTTCACACATCACAACCAAATAATCAAAATAAACAATGGTTTAATGTGAACAAACAAGTTGATGCACACTGCTGAAATCGCAAACATTTTTTCCCTTCACTGCTGTCAGGAAACGTACCATAGTCTGCCTTTTTCATGTAGTTCAACCCTGGGCTCATTGTTAGTTTCCCCTAAACATAACACAAGCAGAAGCCAAGAACAAAACCTTGGTTTTGGATCATGGTTTGTTTGGAGAAAGAAACTACAACCCCAGGTTTTGAGAACACAACAGTCTGTTTCCTGGCAGCAGTAATACCAAGGGATGTGTGAAGCGCCCATAATTTTAGCCACATACACCAATACACTTTATTTTAAATATGCAAACCAGAACACTAAGGGAGTAGCTCTGCTTAAAAAAAATATCAGTTTAACAAAACCAAGTTGAATTCCAAGGATCAAATATACATGCATTGAAGAAAGGGATACTGAATTGGATTTCCAACTATCCAATGAAATTATAGTTTTATTACAAATGTGTGTCAGTTTCTCTCAAGATTGTAGCTAAACTGAGAATACGAAATGACAACCTTATCACCCATCATGTATTTTACTAAAAAGAGCAGGAAAATGAAAGTGAGGTACTGTACAAAGTCAAGCATAAATAGCTGAATATAACTTATTAGTTTTAACTACACTACCTACATGGGCTCTTTTGGGGTTGGTGACAGTCCTGGCATGCTAAACCACCATTTAGGAAAGTTGGAACAAACATCAGATCTGGATGTTCCTCCCTCAGATGCCAACTTTGGTTTAATTTAATCACCATCACAGCATCAGTTTTGTTAGATCTGAAATGGGGCACTGTGTTGTGATGTTGGTTTACTAAGCATAATATTAAAATCAATTCCAGTTTAAGATCCTGGCTACTAAAATACTAAGTCACAGTTCTCTGTATTGTTATATATTGAAACAAGCATGAAAAAACATGTGTGACAGGAAGTGGTGAGAAGAACACAGACCCAATGTTTGCTCCTTGCTTAATAACATTATACCACAAATTAGTGCAAAGTCTGTATCTAATGGTAAGTGATTGGTGGCTTAATAAGGAAAAATGCAAGCAAAACTATTTTTAACCCTTTCATTGTTAATCAAAATTTAACTTGCTGGCCCTACTTCAGTGGACATTACCTGAGTAGTCTCAATCTCACCGGCATGTCCAGCATATGTCTGGGGAGACAGGAGTTTATCCTTACCTTTATGTCTTAATACTCTACCAGAATGGTAGCTGCATTCTTCTTTCCGAACATGCCTTCCTGATGAAGTTACAGTATATATTTCTCCGCATCGACAACAAATTCTTCTGGAAGCTGTAACCAGTAACACAATCCAGTAGTAAGCCAGAATTGAGACCTGCAAGATGCTCATCTGCACTTACCCCCAGAAACCATTTTAATCACCAGAGACAACTGCAAAAAATCTAATGAATTTGGTTCTCATTCACATTACCAAGCAGCAGAATTGCTACTACTAGCGTAATTACTGATTAAAATAGTAAAGCTTTGGTAGGAGTAATTCAGATATATTCCAATTATGCATGGAACAGATGGATAATCACCCAAACAATATTAATTAAGTTGTTAAATTGATAGATCAGGAGCAGAAAAAATACAGTTATTCTTCAAGCTTTATTAACCAGGATGACTTGATTCACAGTACTGGCAATGAGTGACACTTACAAGCATTTTATTGTAGCACATTGTGGATGAAATCTTATGTTGGAAAGCATTTTTTGAACAATATAGGAATATTTTTCTGATGGGTTTCAGTTTTTCATTCCATTCTCACTTACTCACAGTCAGATAAAGCTGCTTTTATGGAGCCACTGCATAGTACAGCACTGCCAGGTTTCTCAGGATTTGGTTCAGAGAAGCCATTTTCCTTCAACTGTTCATCAGTCAAAGCATATTCTTTTAGAAGTTTATAGAGAGTAATTCCTGTAAAATCTTAATCACCCCAACAAAACAGTTAAAAAACTCTGAAGAGCTGTCATTCAGGCATTATAACTGTCAGAATTATTTTCAGATTCAACTTATAGGTAGTCAGTAGCAGCTAGTTTTTCTTTGGTTAAGTTTATATATGCTGTGAAACTTTACAAATTCATCCTAAATATATGCCTTTTGTCATAGCATTTATTAAATTTATATACAACCTTTCATTCAAAGATCTCAGCACAGTTCACAGCATAAAAATACAAATAAGAAAAATACATAATAAAAACAAGAATAAAAACATTTTGAAAGCACTGAATTTTTTTCATTACTTTTCATTTTCATTATAAGCAAGTAATCAAAGAGTATTAGAACTAGAAAAAAGTAGCTTTTTATATTATAAGTACTTCAGTCGTGAAAGAATTTTTATACTTTGTGCAAATTTTTCAAAATACAGTAATAGTTTTATTTTACCATTTTTTTCTTCTTTTCTAAAGCCAGTTGAAGTAGTGCGTTTATTGTCTGAAGGCTGGCCTATACAAAATAAAATCACAGATGTCTCACATTGTTAATGTGAACTTATTTCTACAAACAAACATTGTATGTAATCTAAATGTACTTAGAAGAGAAATAAAATTGGTCCATTGTAACTACCAGTTTTCCCTTCCCACGTCACTGGAACTTACCATCTGCTGACACACTGCTATGATCCCTCAATTTTTTAAGCTTGTTCACAGCTATGTTCAAGTATATATTTTTACTACCACAACGGTCATATATTGCTTTTTCTTCTTTCAATGCCTACATTAAAAAGAAAAGTGTGTATGATATATACTGTAAATTGCACATCACCCTGTACTCCCCCCCCTCCCCGCAATGGAACAGAGTATGTAATGGGGAAGAGCATCCAAACAAATAATAATAATAATAATAGTAATAATATGCTGCCCTTCTGACTGGGTTGCCTCAGCCACTCTGAGCTGCTCCCAACAGAGTATTAAAAACACGATAAAACATCAAACATTAACAACTTCCCTAAACAGGGCTGCCTTCGGATGTCCTTTTTAGTGGTTCTGTTTTTATATGTAAGCGACTTTAAGTCCTATCAGGGGGAAAGGCAGGATATAAATAGATATATAATAATATAATATTTATATCCTGCCTTTCCCCCTGATATATATAGAAAGAAAAATTGGTATTTAAAGTTCAGTGGCCACAACTCAAGAGATCATTTTCAGTTGCACCAGACAATTTAATGTTTTCATTCCGTCCATCACAAACTGCTTTTAAAGGTCTTCTGGTTTTCATCGGTGGCTTTCTGGCTTTCTGTGTGGCACTGCTGTGTGTGCTTGTATGCAGTTTGAGAAACAAGTTCAACACTCCACTAGTGATGTACTGTAAATAGTCCTATAGTTTTGCACCGCATTAAGTGTTTAACTGTGATGGTCTCACAATAGATTCAGAGATAAGTACAATCACCATATCCGCTTCAATTTAAATTCAGAATTTATTTTAAATCAGATTCTTTTTTAAAATCAATTATTTTCATTCAAGAAGATTGTGTTAGTTGATTTCCTGGTATCTCCAATTTAAGTTTCTTTTGTTAAATATGCAGTAACAATTTAATAATATATAATGAGCGTTCTATTCTTAGCCTTTTTATTACTAAGGAATGTTTATTTTTCAAATACTGTTTGGAAATAGGAATATTGATGGGTGACAAATACATTTAGTAAAGTAATTAAATATTAAGAATGAACTTTTACTTTTTAGGACAAATCCATAATGAATACAGAAAGTCCCCATCATTCTGCCCTGGCTGCACACTGGGAGCAGCGAGGAATGGAGCTGCATTGCTGGCGGCCTTTCCCCTTCCTCGCCGGCCTCGGGGGAGAGGATGGAGGAATACGCGCTGGGCGGGTGCCACTTTGCCGCGCTCCTGGCTGCATATTGTCAAGTCGCGAATATAAGCCACGTTTTTTAATTTTTCACGGTTTGAATTTGGGGGGAAATTGAGGCTTATATTCAGGCCAATATGGTACCAGTTAACACTGCAATCGTATGTATGTTCACCTAGAAACAAGTCCGATTATGGTCAAAGGAACTTTCACCCCAGTAAATAGGTTTAGGATTGCAGCCTAAAACTGCAGTACACTGCAGGCTTCATTGGGAGCAAAAGTCCAACCAAAATAAATGGCATTTACTCTTGAGTATACACACACAGGATCACAATGTATGTTATGTTTGCAACAAAGCACTCAGCACTTATTTCACATATCCACAATTCATATAACTGTCATAAAAAATAAATTACATTGGTTTTTAAAACTACTGCAGACCTTGTCAAAAGCTTCATTGACTGTTGCACAAACTTTCAAGAATTCTTCCAAAAAAAAATTGACATATCGTTGCCTTGTGTCATGTGGTACTTTGGATCCCAGCTCGGCAATCACAGGAGGCCTTCTCCGACTTGATGGCTGAAATGTTAACTTATATTTAACTTACTACGTGCATGAATTGAAATAACGTTCCTAAACTTATTGAAAGGTATTGTTTTGGGTAAAAGAAAAGGATTCTAAATCACTGAAAAGACTTTTGAACAAATACCTTATTATATAGCTACAAACTCTTCTCCCTCAAATCCTATCCCCAAAATTGCAAGAGTATGGCAAAGTCAGAATATTTTTCAACAGCAAACTGCCTCTCTAAATATACTGTTTTGTGGTGGTTTGTTAACACTTTAAATCCCATTGGCTGCATTCCCTCTTTGCCAGCCCATCAAGGTCAGCAGGGCCAAAAATGAGTCCTGGCCTACTCACACACACATGCAAACATACAACCACCCACCCACCCATTGACCTGGCTCAAATTCGAATGAAATCATAGTTAAAATAAGCACTGTTTACTATTGGGTCACAGCACAGAGGAATGGAGGATTATCCCTACACAGATAAACAACCTACATACCAAAAATGTTCATACTAGAATTAGGCTTGAACACAGTCTTCAATTTATGTCAAAGTCTAAACAACACATTGCAGTGAAGAGAAGGGGCTGTAGACTGGATGGGAAGGCCCTATTGGTCACCTTCAACCTACAAACCACCTCTGTTTTACTGCATTGATTTTTAAGTTTAAAAAATACTAAACCCAGAAGCCTTTTACTCTATTTTAACACAAAGGAAAATATGAAATACCTTAATTGGCATGGGAGTATTTTTTTTTACAGGATAATTGGGAAGTCTACATGGCACTGATGTTAATGCATTTCCAGGAAGTAGTACATTCACTTGGCCAGTGCTTGTTCCAACAGGCTGAACTTCAAACACATTTAAACAAACTGAAATAGACAAATATTGTGTAGTTTGAAGCTTCATTTGTAAATGCACTTCACATAGCCAAACTATCTTCTTAAACTTTATCTGGAAGCTGAATGATTACAGTAAATGCCAGAGTGACCATTAAGGCAGTCACATGGGATGAACAGCTTTTGTGTGCTGACCATTCCTTGCCACAGGTATGACAGACAATACGACTTGTCATGTGATCACCTGAGCTCGCTGAAGGTTTCATGCTGCTGGTTGATAATACCAGCCTTCCAACAGCTTGCTGAATATGTGTACTGGCATTTATTTTACATATAACAGCAATTACTGGTACATAAAGCAATATATCCCAAAACCATCCCTTAAAAAAGGTAAAGGGACCCCTGACCATTAGGTCCAGTCATGGCCGACTCTGGGGTTGCGGCGTTCATCTTGCTTTATTGGCCGAGGGAGCCGGCGTACAGCTTCCGGGTCATGTGACCAGCATGACTAAGCCGCTTCTGGTGAACCAGAGCAGCGCACGGAAACGCCGTTTACTCCCCTGCCGGAGCAGTACCTATTTATCTACTTGCACTTTGATGTGCTTTCGAACTGCTAGGTTGGCAGGAGCAGGGACCGAGCAACGGGAGCTCATCCCTTACACATCACTAATTCTATCAGAGACACTAGGGGGGAAAACCAATCCAGTTCTGCTTTGGAGAAAACAGGTATTGTAAGATGCAATGGCTGTGATACAGGCTGTGTACAATGTAGCCTTTGAAATGCACAGGGGTCATTTTTCCACAGGGCGCTTTTGTACAGTGGTTACCAATTGTGCACCCCTTCTTGCAATCACCTCATTTAAAGTCACAGATACCATCTGTATTGTCTATACACACAGGTGGGCATGTTTTCAAATAGCGTGGAACAGTGTTCTATTCCCTTTCCCCTTCATGGCTAGGGCTGATGTGAATTGTTGAAAACATCTGGAGGACACCACATTTGTCTCTCACAGATTCTAAGCTATCAATGCATGGACACTGGCTGTTTTGATGAAACCTGATCTGAATCAGAAACCTAGGAACAATCAACTACTCATTCTCCACATACCCTGCTGTTGGTTTCTTGGTCTGGGGGACTGGGAAGCAAATTAAAGCTACCGTATTTTTCGCCCTATAGGACGCACCGGCCCATAGGACGCACTTATTCTTTTTTTGGGGGGGGAAATAAAGGAAAAAAATTATTTCCCCCACCCCCCGAGCCCCAAAGAGCAAAGAAGCCATAACAGCGAGCGGGATGGATCCCGCTCGCTGTCCTGGCTTTGTTTTTAGCCTCTGCGCTGGGGGTCTAGGAGCGAAGGCGAGGTTGCGCAACCTCACCATCACTCCCGGAGCTTGCGGGGCTGGGGGCGGGGGAAGCCCGAGCTTCCCGTCCCCAGAACGGGTCTGGGAGCGATGGCAAGGTTGTGCAACCTCGCCATCACTCCCGGAGCTTGCTTGCGGGGCGGGGGGCGGGGGAAGCCCGAGCTTCCCCCGTCCCCAGCCCCCAGAATGGGTCCGGGAACGATGGCGAGGTTTTGCAACCTCGCCATCGCTCCCGGCGCTTGCTTGCGTCGCTGGGAGCTGGGGAAGCCGGAGCTTCCCCCGTCCCCAGAACGGGTCCGGGAGCGATGGCAAGGTTGGGCAACCTTGCCATCGCTCCCGGAGCTTGATTGCGGGGCTGGAGGCGGGGGAAGCCCGAGCTTCCCCCGTCCCCAGAACAGGTCCGGGAGCGATGGCAAGGTTGTGCAACCTCGCCATCGCTCCCGGAGCTTGCTTGCATCGCTGGGAGCTGGGGAAGCCCGAGCTTCCCCCGTCCCCAGCCCCCAGAACAGGCTGTTGCCTGCAAGCCTTGCAAGCCCAGGGGGAACCCCCCCGGGCGCGCAAGGCTTGCGGACACCTGCGCGAAGCACGGGGCGTCCTCCGGAGGAAGCCCCGTGCTTCGGGCTGCAGGCTGCCGCCCGCAAGCCTTGTGAGCCCGCTGGAACTCCCGCCGGGCTCGCAAAGGCTTGCGGATAACTTCCTGAAGCCTGGAGAGGGAGAGGGGTCGGTTCGCACCGACGCCTCTCTCTCTCCGTGCTTCAGCAAAAGCCTGCATTCACCCCATAGGACGCACACACATTTCCCCTTCATTTTTGAAGGGGAAAAAGTGCGTCCTATAGGGCGAAAAATACGGTAAGTTTTATGAGATCTTGTTTTAACTCACACAAACCCTCATATGAAACTCAACAAATATCAAAAGTGTAATATACTACTTAGTCATACCTATGGGGCCCATGCTTTGAATCTGAGTAGCTGGTATTACTGATGCAGTTCTCTTTGGGCCGCAAGTTGCAGCAACAAAAGCTTGACCACTTTTAACAGCAGTTGTTATTTGTGTTGCTTGTTGCTGTGCTTGCAGTATTCTGGAATGACAGGTCCGCTGTGGAAGAGGTGCTTTTAAAGGCACAATTATTTCTTTAGTGGTATTAACCTGGTGAGTATTGAAGAATGAACAATTTCTAAATTCAGTAAGTGCAATACTGTATTTACTACCCTAAAGTAAAGTTACACCCCAAGACTGTAAAGCAGTATTTCCATCTCTTCATAAAGATAAATGGTCAAACAGTTGGGTCACTATTTCAGTTACTATCAATGCCATTCTGTTGAAAGTAGAGCACCTTGTATCAGAAAACGGTTTGTCCATTAGCAATTTGGACCTGTTCACCAATGTATCATTTGATATTTTGTCACTTGGCATCTTAGTGTTTGGTGGCTCTTAACTTTAAGGTGATATGCAAACTGTATCTACAATCTATTGATGAAACAAACACAAATTAAGTCAACATTTGAAATTGTAGTAAAGAGAGGAAAATGCAGACATGAAAATGCAACTTAAAACCTGCCTGACAGGTTTAACATGCTTTAACAGACAAAATGTTAGTATCTCATTTAAGATATTAAGAACTGTTTCCCACACCATGGACTGTATCTGATGATACTCCTACTCACAGTAGACCCATTGAAATTAATTAACATGACTAAGTTAGGTCCGTGAATTTCAATAGGTTGACACCACTTATTTGCCATTAACCTATATCCATGTTTACATAATGAAATAGTATCAAATATTTCCCCAAACTGCTAGATTGAAACTCACACCAAATTTTGCAGTGTGTGCAATTCTTCTCTTCTGTCCAGGAAGCATACTTGTCTTCAAATCTGACTCTACGTCTGTTTGTACTGCAAGGGCCTGCTTTTTTTAAAGAAAGGAAAATAGCCATACACAAACTGCAAAAACTATCAAGATTGTTGTTTCTAAATTATAAAATTACAACAAATTACGGTTTGTTTTCATGATACTGCAGTTCTGTAATGAACTCTGGCTTCCTGAAACTTAAAAAAAGACTTTCAGAGGATGGAAATCCAAAGGCAATCTTTAATATTACAAAAAACCTTCGTTTAACAAAAAAGTACTACTTTTCCCCCTAGCTATTAGCTGGAATTTTATCATCTGTTAATTCCAGATCCTCACCAAGTGAATATGCATTGATACACCAAAAAAAAAGTGCTGAATGGTCAGAAAAAAGATTAAATAGAAAACAATTTGTGTCTGCCTTTACAAGGAGGAAGGAATAAACTGAGAAAAGCAAAATTACCTGCTTTGCTAATCTTTCCTTTTGTGCTTCATGTTCAACATACTCATTGAAGATTCTCCGACATTCTTCCATAGTATCATCTGATTCAGAAAGTTCATTATCCTCTTCAACGTCATCTTCTTCGGAAGAGTCTAATACTATTATCTCATTTTCTTTGGCATCCTTTTTCATAGTTTTATCAGTACAATTTTCGCCAGTTTTTTCAACGAATGTGTCCTCACTCAAAACTGGAACACAGCTTTGTTTAATAGGCAATGCATTGCTTTTTCCATGTAGCTGAATACTCCATTTTCCAAAAGGTACTGGATCTTTTTTAGAGCTTTCTTGTAGGGCTGTAACTTTATCTTTTGTACTACCTCTAGAATATAGGTTAGTCTGAGTTTTGTTTTTCAGCAAAGTTTTATGATTACTAACCTCCTCAGTCATATTGCATGCTTTAACAGAAATAACATTCAGTGACTCCTCCTTCAAGATTTCTTTGTTCATTTCAAACTTCATCTGAGGAGATACATTATTGCCTTTAGTAGCAGGGTAATATTTTGTCCGAAGTTTGCTTCCTACACTCAAAGCACTCGCTTTGACATCTGCTAAATAAGCACTTTCTGCTGCTGAAATTTTTATTTTACTTTTATTTCCATCACTTTGATTAACACTATGCAGGCCAAGAGTGATGACTTCTGATCTTTCTCCCTCTAAATTTTTTAAAATATCTGATGTTCCAGAGTTCTGAACAGTTTCTAAATTAGCTCCAAAACTCATCTCATTTACTTCCCTATTCCACTTTTTATAGGTCTTGCTTATTCTTGGTTTCTTTGATACATTCATTGGTGGGGCATCTATTATAAGCATATCATCATCTGATTCCTGGAGTTTTATTGGTGAAGAACTTACTGATCTCTTCCTTGGGGATCTGAATCTATTTTCACCTGGAAAAGTTTTTATAGATGCTTGTAAATCTCTACAATGAGAGATTTTAAAATGTTTAGAGTGGCATGTGCCATTTTTATCTACTTCCTTCAAAGAAGACCCGAGACCTGCAGAATAATTGAGTAATGGGTCATATTCAAGATCAGTAGCTGGACAGCTATGGTCAAGACTATATTTACTGGACCTTTTAGATTCTTTTGAGATTGAAATGGCATTATTTTTTACTTCTACAGGACTACTACAGGCATCACCTTCATCAGAGAAAGATTTATTTCCTTTGTTGTGATTTGTTGCAAGAATCACATTATTTTTGAAATCTTGCACCCAGTCATAACAGAATAGTTTCTTCTGCTCTTCAACTTCAGTCTTGAGTGATTGAATTGCTTTGTTGATCATTTCTAATTCTTGGATATTTTTATCAAGACCTGTTGATTAGAAGAAAGTTTTATAAATACCATAGCCTTAGGTTATACACTAATATTTCAATTATATGTAAACAGAGCATTAAAGAATACAATTACAGAACTTAGCCCGAACTCTTAGTTCTGTCATCAACTATTTTTGAAGGGCATTGGAATAATTTATTCCTTTAAAGCAACACACGATACAAAACCCCAGCACATCTAAACCATGTGCGTTGTCTCTAAGAATTACTCAACAAAGACACTGCAAAGGAGCCAAAGTGAATGCATTTTAGGGGTGCCTAAAGAAACCATATCCCAAATCACCTGAAAAATAATGCCATGGCAACACAGGAAAATAGAAATAAGAACTACCAAAAAAAGGTAAAAAGACTGTTAACACAACACCAGAGCCGGATTTAGGTTTGATGAGGCCCTAAGCTACTGAAGGTAATTTTTATATCCAGCTGTCCTTTGTCAACAACAAATTGTCACTTTTTTGTTGTTGTTGAATATATGCTATATGGTAATTTATGGACCTATAAGTATCTAAAGCCATTTGCAAATGCAGAATGTAGGCACCCTATATACAGGAATGAGCAAACCAGTGATATTTTAGGGAGACGGCTAGCAGGCAGGGCCCATGACTTACATCATAGGAGCCTACACTACACAAAACACTGCTGCTGTGTGTAAGTTTTATTTGTTTTTTATCTTATATTTTGGAAATGTACATCCAGTTGTTGTTTTTTTTCCCTTTAAATGTTTTGGGGTCCTAGATAGCTTGCTTAGTTTACACGTAAATCCGGAACTGCACAACACAGATGCCGGTAATTAAAAAGGGCCTATTTTCAATCTCATTTCTCTGAACGCGGAGACACAAAGCAAGGAATATCACTTTTTAAAAGCCTTGATATTTTATCCGGCTCGTGGGGAAGAGGCTCCAGCTCGGGGAAAATTTTGTGGGGAAAAGGCGGGAACGCGCGGTCGGGCGTGAGGGGACCCGGAGGCGTGAAGTAAAATGCGCGTTTAAGGCCCGCCGTCCACACGCGCCAGCGGCTGCTCGCCTCCCTCACCCTGCGCGGAAGAGCCGCTCAGGGGCCGCGGCTGAGGGACCGGCGGCTCCCCTTGAAGGCGGCGCCGGCGCGGAAGGGCCTCGTGTCTGTACTGGCAGTGGGGCCGCCGGCACCCGCGGGCGTCGAAGGGGCAAGGGAGGCTCCTAAAGAAACCCGCCGAGGGGAGCATCCCGCCTTTTCCCGCCTCCCCCCACGCCGCCGGAGAAAAGCGGCGAAGCCTCGGTCACGCGCGAAACCGTTGGAGGGGGCGGGGCGAGGCCACGCGCCGCTGCTACTGAAGCCCCGCCCCTTTTCTTGCTTGCTTGCTGCTTCTCCTCCCGCCCTCATTCCGCAAAGGTGCCTCCTTATATTTAAATGAAGAGAAAAACGACAGCCCCACCCACTTTCGGGGCGTGGCTTTCGCAACGGTGTTTAACGGTCCCCCGAGAGCGGTTAAGGCACGTTGCTTCTGATTAAGCCTGCCTGAGGTAGCAGGCCCCCCGCGCATGCGCCCTGCTGGATTTATTCAGGCTGGGCGTTTCTGTCAAGGGTCTCGATTCCTTGTTTTTGGTGCTGTGTTGTCCTATATAGCTTGGGATTTGTGGTTGGCTAGAGGTGCTGGGAGTTGTAGTTTGCTTTCGTTCTGGGTAATGTCAGGGCAGGCCTCTTTGGTCAGGGAAAAATAAAGGACATAATATGAGACCCCCCTAAATACATAATGTGGGGTAATCTGCCTTGTATAGCTAACGTGCTTCTATCTAATTAATGCATGAAGGAGTTAACACCATAGAGTAAGCTGTCCTGCCAGGCTTACCTGTGCTCTGACATACCAGGTGTAAAACATGGCTTCCCCAAAAAAATACTGGTAAGTGTAGCATGTTTAGGGTGCTGAGAGTTTTTAGGAAATCCTATTTCCCTCACAGAGCCACAATTCCCAGAGTTCGCTGGGAAGAGAGATTGTTAAACCCCTCAGAATTCTTTGGGGAAACGATGTTTAAGGTGGTAGAATACTGTGTTTCATTATGCATATTAAAGTTTATTTGCTCAATGTGTGTGGTTGAAGTGGGTCTAAGGTTCTGCTGTTGATGAGTTGATTGCCCCCCCCCCCTGTGTTTGCTTATGTCTGTGTTGAGCAGGTGAATTTATAGAGAATTACATGGAGCAGGACTTGTAATTGCACAGGTGTGTGCAACATGTGGTAAGAAACATGCAGTGGAATTTGGTTGCAGCATTACATTGTGTGTTTTATGCCATCCAATTGGATGGGTATGCACTTGTGGCCTTATTGTTGCTGGGAGTAGTAACCTGTGCTGGCTTCCAAGGAACAACTGGGAGCCTTAAAGTGCTCCTGATTGTTCCCTGGCAAGGGAAGCTTGCTGGCCGTGCTTCTTGTAACTGCTGATCAGCCAACTGGCGGTGACAGCTACCCTGCAGCGACCAACTGCATTATGGCATTCCCCCAAGGGAACTCTATGGCAGCCGATCCCAGCAGGCTTCCTGTAAGCGCTGAACATTTTGGATGTTATTTCAGTGGACGATCAGAACCACACAGAGGGTTTCTCACTTGCTGCATACCCAGCCTCCTTGCTTTTAATCACATCCTTTTTTACTGGCATGTCAGAAAAAGCTTCAGTAGTTACCATAATTTTTTGTAGGTTAGGTTGCTGAACAAGCCCAGTAGAAAAGTTATGAACTCCACATAGGGGAGACCCCATACTAATGCTGTCTTTCAGGAAAGAATGCCTTGCTGATTTCATAAATTTCAGGATGCATGGAAAGAGGTTTCCTATAGCTCCATACCGTATTACTCCCAAACCCCACAGAAACCTGTTTTATTCCCAGGATCAGTTAACACCAGCAAGGGGACCTAGCTGACTGTCCTCACCACCATATTTAGTGACTTCTGCATTAGTCTGGCTGAAAATAGCCATCAAGTCTACATCTTAATGTAGGGGAGACGAGAGTTCATTCATATAGTTGATTTATTGTACAGAAAACTTATTCATGTAACGTAACCTTATGTGGCTTTTGCCATGGCTAGTGATTCAAAGCTTTATTTATTTATTTTCCCACATCATAATATGAAACTATTCCAATGTCTCTTGGGAGTACATACTTTCTTACACCACTTTTTTCTCACTAAGCTCAGCTATCAATACCGTTCCAGCACGCCTTCAGACCCCTGTAGTCCCAACTTCCTTGTTGGTTTTCTCCTCACTTCAGAATCTCAATATTTCTCTCTCTCTGAATTTTGTACGGAGCAGCCAACTGTGAAGTTAGTAATCCAGATTTCTTTCCTTCTTTTTCAAAAATCATCGTCAACATCAGGATTTAACCTTGTGGTGGTGGTGGTGGCGGTGCTGGTGGTGCTTCTGGGCCACTAGGTGGGGGTGGGGGTGGGGGAGCAGCTCCAGGTTCGCTTGGTGGAGGTGGAGGTGGTGCTGCTGGGCCACCAGGTGGTGGTGGGGGTGCAGCTCCAGGTTCGCTTGGTGGAGGTGGTGGTGCTGCTGCTGGGCCACCAGGTGGGGGTGGTGGTGCAGCTCCAGGCTCGCTTGGTGGAGGTGGTGGTGGTGCTGCTGCTGGACCACCAGATGGTGGCGGGGGTGCAGCTGCAGGCTCACTTGGTGGGGGTGGTGGTGGTGCTGGCTCATTTGGTGGTGGTGCTGCTGCTGGTGCACTTGGAGGTGGTGCTTCAGTTGATGGGGCTTGAGAGGGTGCCACTATTTCAGATGGTTCTGTCTCTCTAAGCCTGATTGACTCTAGAGTGCGGGCTGATTCATCAGAAAATGATGACACCTCATCTACTGAGTGTACAACAGGATCAAATGTTAGCATCCTTGAGGGTTTAGCCACCGAGGGGCTCCGTCCTACTGATCTTGGTCCGGACTCGTTCCATATCAAGCTCTCAGTTCTAGACATTGCAGATTTGGATGGATAGGGATGGAAAAAGGATGGCCCAAATAGTGCTTGATTTTCAGAAGAAGTAAATGAGAGCTCTGTGTAACTGGAATGCAAAGAGGGGGTGTTGATTTTGTGTTTGCTGTTTCTAAGGATCTCAGGGCTGCGTCACTCGAAATACCTTCCCACATGGAAGACACCCCCATGCACAGCATGTCCTATGTAGGTTTCTCCACAATGCAGAGCATTTGCCTGCAACCTGCATGGTCATCTGACACACAGTTGCTTTACCAAGCCACTTCCATGTGGAGATGGCAGCATGCAGGCATATTAGGGGAGATGCGAGAAATGTATGTTAAAAAGGGACAGGCAGCTTTTTGCCCCCAGTGACAGGGCCCTGCCCCCCTTTAATATCAGAGCAAGAACATATAGCACCTATAAGTATAAAGTTGCAAGATGGAGTGTTCCCATTCCAAGATTTGAGTCAGTTAATCATGTATTCTGCCTTCCAGGATACTCCATTCCATTGCTCTTCCTCCCCTGCTCCTATAGCAGTTAGCCAGTGTTCTGCGCCCACTGAGCATGTTCTGTCTTGACTGAGTTGTTTTGCCTCTTCTACTACAAATTAGGTTTTTTTATGGGGGTTTTAAAAAAATACTTCTCTAAACCTTTGGGTTCCCCCAAGCCTACTGATGCCTTCCTCTTGTGTGTGGATGATGCCATTTTGGCTACACAAGGAACCACATTTAGATAATGTGTTGACTATTAATACAGAATATACAGATGGATCGTTAGAATTCATCATTTGTGTGACGGGAAGACTTACCTAATTCTTTTGCTACATTGGTATATAGTCATACCACAAAGCATTGTAAGCAATATTAAAACACACAGAGTTGCTGAGGATACAGCCAACAGTATCTGTTCCCGGGGTCGTGGTCTTTCTTCTTCTTTGGAGACAAGTTGTATGCGCTTCTCAATCTCTGCATTGTCTGAAACTTAAGGCAGGGCGGTTGTTTAAAATTAATAAAATGGAAACAGCTGTTTACCTTTAAACCCACTAAATTGCTTACCAAATTCTGTATGAAAAGAAGTCGATGTGTGATCAGCAAGAATTAAAACCATACATTTTAACTTTATGAAGCATTCTTTTTGCTAAATGATGGAAAAACTAAAAGATGTGGTACCAAGCATTTTGTTGTTGTTAAATTAACTGAATTACAAGTATCAACAGATTCATCGGCATAGCAATGAATGAACAAATGAATGGAAACCAATTATTCACTATATAAGTAAGTTATCATCATCAAGCTCTGAATATAATTTTTTTAATATATGTTGAAAACTGCTTATTGTACATCTTTGTATAGGTCACTGTTTTATCTGCAGTTGTTGCCATTGTTGCCTTTGTTGTTATACTGTAGATTTTCTGAAGCCAGCCCAGACTGAAAAAAAAATCCTGAAAGATTTATCTTATAGTGGTTCTCCAGGCAATGGGTATTCCACTATGGGGGAGCAATCCAAAAACACTTTTGTGCATGCATTTGCCATTTGGACTTGGTGCACAGATGTCATAGAGAGAAGTGTATTCTTGGTTTATCTGAGAGATCTTGACAGCACATGTTGAAAATATATGGGCAGGGCTGCAGGAATCCTAGATACCTGATCCTCTGGATAGAAAATTCCCAGGGATTTGAAAAAGTAACCCAGTTTTCATGTCACAGTCTACCAGGGGTCACTAACATTTTTTGACTAGCGGGCAGATTTTGAACTTTGAGAGAGTGTTAGAGTACCTACCAGTCACAAAATGACTGCCATGGAGGGGGCATGGCATAACAAAATTAGAGAGACAATCACTCCCAACAACTTTATGCACATACTATGGGAAGTCAGCTATGTCTTAATGGTTCCTAATTATGGAGATTATACACACTCACTGATGCTGTTGTCGTCTAGTAACAACAGAGAGTGTTCCTCAATACAGTGGAACCTCGGTCGTCAAATGCTTCGGAAGCTGAATGCTTCGGTTTTTGAATGCCAACAACCTGGAAATGAATACTTCCATTTTCGAACACGCATCGGAAGTTGAACAACTTCTGAGGCGTGTTTCTCCATTTTTTCAATGGATTTTGCCAACTGGCAATTGCGCCTGAGTTGTCAAACATTTCAAAAGTCGAACGGTTTTCCAGAACGGATTACATTCAACAACCAAGGTTCCACTGTACAGTACTGAGGAAAATATATAAGATAACCACACCACTCTCATTTCACAGAAATCATTTAGAAGGTACCTGCACAATTTGCCCCTTATCTTTCTTTCTAGGAGAACTTGAGGCCTTTTTCTTTTTCTTTTTTTTTTGTAATTGAAAACTCAGTCTGGGGCACCTGCTCAGTGACACACCACTGCGGGTCACAGGCTGGTGACCCCTGCAAGTAATCCATAGTTGATGTTTAACTGTGAATGTGCTGATCTGGTTTAGCATCATGTTTGATGTAGGGATGGGTTCTTTTGCTTTAACAAATCATCACTAAAAGAAGCAGCAGCAGTGGCTACAGATCATAGTTTGTTTGAGGCAAAACATACCACAGTCTCTAGGCTAGAAATAAAGCTAAGTCAAGGCTGGATCCTTGAAAATTTAAGTATTTTTCAGCTCTAAATATAGGCAATACAAAATATTCGTATCTTGTGCAAATGTTATGTAAGGTAAGATCATATGGCAATTTCTGATTTCACCCCTGCTAAATTGTGTCCTTACTTGGTACCGGTTGGAAAAAGAGATCTTTTACTGGACTTCTGTCAAAATCTTCATTAAACATTCGTCCTGTAATAAACGTTAAGAATGCAATTCAATTAAAAACAAATATTTAATTTGTGCAATACTTCTTATGTACATAGTTCAAGCATAGCTAATGCACTGTCCATTATGTCCAAGCCAGGGATCATGGTTTCTTTCTTCAAACAATTTGGTCAGTAATTCACAGCTAACCTTTAACTATGGTTTATATTGGCATGCAAATGCGGTCATTGACAACTCTTTTTACTGATTCCTGAAAATCCACAGGAATCTCCCCAAAGGGGGCATGGGGGCAAAGTATATACAGGCAACCCTTCATTTATGTGGGGGTTAAGTTCCAAGGCACCACATGCTTAAGTAAAATCATGTATATTTGAAACACCATTGAAAAAGCCTGCAAACACCCCATTCCACCTCCACCCCATTCTGCCTCCTTTTGTGACTTTTTTGACCACTTCCGGGCTTTGATGTGATAAGTGTTAGAAACTGAGATATGAAAGCTAGGAGCTAATTGACACCATAAACTTAGGTTATGGGCGCAACAATGGAATGTCTAGGTGTGCTTTTTTATAGCAAGAATACAAAGCTGAATATGAATGAACTGCAGCTAAAATATTATGTTCATTTTTCACATGGTCTTGTCCTTCCCCTGCCCACCCCCTAATGTTCTTAAGAGGGTCTCTTCTCCAATCTTCAGAGAATAGCTGGAAGTGGGGAGGCAGAAAAAGGTCCTCCTTTCCTTCCACTCTGCAGTTTTAATCTGAAATCTTAGGCACGGGACTGTGCCCAAAGCTCAGAAACTGCTCGCACTTAGGAAATTCCCTGTTGCAAAATGCGCCTAGAACAATGGGAGTTTCAAACACTGGATGTGATGTGTGGTCACACACATATCGAATGCACATAAATGGGGGGTTGCCCGTACCCCAAATAAATAATACATAGCAAGCATCAGAGATTAGACCTAGGTGTTCTGGTAGCTTTGGTAACTGAACAATAGTGAGACCTAAGTAGATATGGCCTCTGAAGAATTATTTGTATGGTTGGATCACATGGAAGTTTCTCCACAGCTAACTGTGCCCTTACCTGGTACCGGATGAAAAAGGACATCTTCTGGTTGATTTTTATAAACATCTTCATTCTTTGGTGGTACTATAATAAAAGTTAAGAAATATGTGATTCGGTTAAAAAAATAAATCAGATTCCTTGTTCACTAATTTCTTATGAACATAGGTCATGGGGTAGTTAATGAACTGGCTTTGTACTATGTCCAAACTTGGGACCGTGGTTTGTTTTGCTCAAACAAATCACAATCTGTAATCCAAACTTGTTTGTCTGAGATTGTGGTTTGTCTGAAACAAAACAAAACAAATCCCCAGTTGATTCATAAAGGTAAGTGGCCTCTATCTCTAGATTGCAGTTGTAGAGGGTAGGTGGGAAGAAAGGGCAGTAACTGAATGGGCCCCTCCTCCATGCTTTTCCCTCTAAGAGAGAGAAAAAAAAAGACCGCTATGGGAAGAGTTAAACCTCTCCCCTCAGGGCAGGAAAGGGTTAATATGCCACACTCTCACTGCAGGTGGAGATTCCAGACAGGAAGGGGTTAAGCCCACCCACCCCATATAGGTAAATTTGGGATGTGCAGCCCACAGCAGCCCTAGAGTCAGGTAAGTGAGGCACTGGGCCTTGGGAAAGAGCTGTGAGAGCCTTGACAGGGTCCTAGAGTCCTCCTGCCTCCTTTCTAAAGGCCAGGTAGCACTTTCCCAGCTTTGGGAAGGAGATAGATAGGCTATAGGACCCTGCCAGAGCCTTACACCTCCCTCCCCAAACCCAGTGCCTCACTTACCCAGCTTTGGGAAGGCTGCATGTTGTCAAATTTTGGCTTTGCTCCACCCCACCCCCCGCTGCGTGACAAGACAGCGTGCAGTCTATGGGTTCTGTGTCCACTTGGTATAAAAAAAGAGAAGCAAAGCAGCCCAGAACTATGTGTTCACAGTAAACCACAGTTTTCATTATCCATGGTTTACTGTGACATGCAAATGAGGTCACTATCAACTCTTCAGAATTTAAATTGGTTCCTGAAAATCTAGTGATGGCTGCCTGAAAATGTAAATATGGGCCATGAAAGTGCACTTTTTGTGCAAACCAGTAACTATGGTTTATCATGACATGCAAATATGATATGCAAGGTTGGACCACATGGGATTTCCAGGTTTCATCACCACTAACTGTTCTTACGTGGTATTGGATGGAAAAGGTGATCAATGGATAGACTTTTGTCAACATCTTCATTATCTTGTAATCCAACATCTTCATGATTCTGTGGCCCTACAGTAAAGTTAAGAACTGTGCAATTCAATTAAAATTAAGCAATCACTTAAAAATAAGCAATCCTTTTGTTTCTAGTTAATGAACTGGCTTAGTATTATGTCTTACCTGGGGATTATGGTTTCTTTTACTGATGAATGATCAGTAGTCTAAGAATAAATATCAGCTACAGATTGTAGTTTGTCTGAGGCAAAACAGACCACAGTTCCCAGCTCAGACATAAAGCTAAGCCACAGATGTTGTTTTGTTTCTCTCGCATACTAGCAGGGAAGAATAAAGTGGCCCAGACCCAACAAATACATTGCCAACATTTTTCAGCAGTAGTACCAATTCCTGAAAACCCAGTGAAGGCTCCATGAAAAATTACATGGTTTTTTCCAGTCCTAGATATGGGCAATACAAAATGCACATACATAATGTGGGTTCACACACAAATTTCAGTTTTAAGCACTGCTGAACTATGTCCTTACCTGCTACTCAATAGAAAAAGACACCTCTGGATGGATGTTTGTCAACTTCTTCATTATCCCATACTTCTGTAACAAAGTTGCAGAAGTATGCAGTATTTTTTAATGCACCCACCACTTTCTTTGTCCATTGTTTTGTTATGTACATACAGTAAGCTCACAACTTTCCTGGGGTTCCAGGAAAAATGCCTTTGGCAATCCCACCTGCCACTGAACCCAGTGCATTTTGACTATATGCAATTTTGGCTTTAGGCATGATCCCCAGAACATAACCCCCACGTAATTTGCAGGCTTACTGTAGTTATTTGTTTTTTAAGTGCAGAGATAGCCCTCTTCCCAGTGTGAAGAAGAACGACGACTTTGGCACTACTCTCCTTATTGTATAGTCTGGCTGTGCAAATTCCAACATCAGCCATGAAAGACAAAGATCAAGGAGAATGAACAGCTGGAACCTTGTTGTAATTAAAACCGTGCCATTATTATTCATTGGTACACAAGTGTAGAGTTTTGCTGCTCATGGCTACGCAGCATGCAGAAGCAAACACTTGAAGTAAGAAAGAGGGGTTCTTTTGATTGGGAGCTACACTGAAGACCAAATGGAGCATCTGTTACCACTGCCTACTCCATATGAAAATGGAGGTCCGCCATTTTCCAGAACTAGCTGTTTCCTAGTTCTGCTGGATCTCTCAGTGGCCTTTGATACCATTGACTGTGACATCCTTCTGAACTGTCTAGAGGAGCTGGGGACACTGTTATACATTGACTTTATCCCTTGCAACTTGTTCATGCGTTGTGAATTTATACATATCTTCTGTCCATTTGTTGAAGAGAGCCACATTTTTTTCCTTCCAGTTCATCAATACTAGTCTTTTTTCCATACTGCCCCTTAGTTAGATTCCAAGTACTGGGAATATAATTCAAAAGGATATTTTCCTCTGCAAATCTAATGTTTTTCCATACAGTTGCATTAATCATTTCTGCTACCCTCTCCCAAAAATATACCAATGTGGGACATTGTATGAACATAAGTTTTAAAGAAGCATTATCATCTCCAGCAGCTAGATGTCTTAGATAGCCCTTTCCTAACTCCAGTAAATTCAAAATATAATTTTTTTGTACGAGTCTTAGTCTAAGGTCCAGAAACACCCTTGTTATAGAACTTAGCACAGTTTCCCTTTGCTTGGTTGAGATTGACATCCCTAATACGTTATTCCATTTGTCCCTTAATATCTGCATATCAAACTGGTTTGCTGTATAAACATTTTCATAAGGTGACAGTGGGGTATTTTTTGTTACATAAGTGTTGATCAGATGTTTTAATAACTCTGGGCCTCTGAGGCCGTAAAAGTTGCTGGTCTTTTGCCTTATAATTCTTTTTATTTTTAATAAAGAATAATAAAAAATTTACCTTCCATTATAGAAATCTTATGTACAGCAGGGTGTATGATGATGTGCTTCGTACTTCCTTCCTCCTCCTTCTCGTTCGCTTTCTTCTCATGATTTATCCGAATAATAACTTTATGTTTCTCTAGATAAATGAGGTACATTTTAAAAAAATTACTTTATTCAATTATGGTTGAAAGAGCAGAAGCCTGCTATGAATTCTTCATCCAAACCCAACATCAGACCTTTAAACGATACTCTGAGACAATAGTCTTCAGTTTTTCCAGACCTTGGATCTACCTTTAACCCAAACATGCATCCGAAGACCCATTTCTTAATGTTATACCATATACTTGTAGGTTTGTTAGTGCTAGCGTTGCAACCCACGCCTTAGATCAGGCCATGCTCTGGCAGTGGGTCCCAACCCAGCAATTGAAGACCAATACTCTTAAGAGTGGGGTTGGGAACCTTTGGCCCTCCAGGAGTTGACAAGCGACAACTCCCATCAGCTCCAACTCACATGGGGGCGGTAGGAGTTATAGTACAGCAACATCTGGGGAGTCAAAGATTTCCCCAGCCCGGCTCTAAGATAATTATATAACAGGTTTATATGTTTCAAATGGATTACTGTTAGGTCACGATACTAATATCCATCAGAGGTCTGCTTGAGGCCACGGAAACCAGTGGACTGAAGGATGACTAACTTCTGTGCTAGATTTAGTCCATTATGGCTACATGGAACCTCCAGATTTAGATATACCAATGAATCTCAGTGGCTGAGGAATGACAGCAGGGAAGGGCAACTGCCTCCATGGTCTCACATGTGGGCTTTCTAGAGGAATCTGGGTGGTCACTGTGAGAAGTGGATTTGCTGGCCTACATCCTGGTCCTGGATTTGCTGGTCCTACATCCTGCGGTCTGATCCAAGGTGAGTTGCAATAGGAGCACTACCACCATTGCAAATATATGCTTAAAAGATTTAAGAAGTGGGTCCCGAAATGCAAGTTTGGGTTAAATGTAGGTCCTGGGTCTGTAAAGGTTGAAGGCATACCTGGCCTATATGGAGCTATGGTCAGATCCACCAGGGTTCTTCTCATATTCTTAACATGACTACAGACGGAGACAAAAGGCAAATAATAGCTGTGGACAGGAAGACAAGGTATCCAGCCACCAACACACCCCAAATCGCTGAATTTTGTTGCCAGTAGAGTGGTGTCAGAAAATAAAGGGGCAGGAGATTAAAATATTCAACAAAGTACACCATACATAATAGAGAACAGAAGAGTCCAGCTGAAGAGAGGTTCTGAGTGACACCATACAATGATTATTGTCTGACCTAGTCACTTTCATTTCCTCCCCCCCCCCCAGCCGTTCGTTGTTTGTGGTTTTGCAGCACAATAGTAGTGTACAATCATCATGTTCTTATATGTGGCATATAGCTTTCAAAGAGATCATACCTTTAGTAGCTCCTGCAAATATTAATGATGATAAAAAGATGAACAGTAGCAGATTCATAAGGGAAACTGTCCAACGTCTCAAATCATTCTTCTGGGCGAGTCTCACTCTTTCCCTGCTGGAATCATTCAT
This sequence comes from Podarcis filfolensis, assembly GCF_964270895.1. NCBI lineage: Eukaryota > Metazoa > Chordata > Lepidosauria > Squamata > Lacertidae > Podarcis > Podarcis filfolensis. The sequence continues at coordinate 18,352,359 of NC_139621.1, forward strand.
GTTGCATGCTGTAGTTTCTCATTATGACATCACCATGCCCTTTAACCTCACAATGAACCAGCTGGAGAAGAATGGAAGACTGGGCATTTTGCAGAATTAAAACAAACACATCTAACTTGGATCAATTTCCAAACTACCCAGAATTCTGGGGAGAGGGGGATGTGCATCAAATGTGCTGTAAATGTGCAGCGCGTGCACAGCTTAAGTGTACAAAAAAATCCCTGAAGGACAGAATATGGTAAGGCTTATGAAGGGTGTGGTTTGAGGTGAGGGTGTGTGGTTGAGGCCAAGAAGTTTTCTGGGGGCCAGACAGAGAGGCCTGGGGTGGCCTGAGGTTCAACTCTGACCATAGGCAGTGTTGTCAAAAGTATAATGGTTCCAGCTTCCTTGGAAATAATTGCTTCTGTTCATCTAGGCATTTGGCTCTGAATTGGGTGATAATCCAAGTATGTATTGCTATTCATCTTTTACTAGGGTAGGGTAGAATTGGTCCGTATGTTACTGAAGGATGAGCGCTTTCAGTCAATTGTTATTTTAGCTTTTCGGTACGCTTTATTTTTTGTTACCATTTATGCTTTAATAATTGTATTGCTCTGAGACACTTTTGTACTAAGCGATGAATAAATGCAAATAATAGCAGTAACAACAGTAATATTTTCTTCCTTCCAGTGTTTGTCTGCTGCTTGTGATAAGGTAAAGGATTCTGCATATGCTCACAGCTACTCTTCTTTTTAATACTGTTACCCATTTCCGGAGCTGATCCCAAGCATTTAAATGTGTTCTAGAGCTGTGCTTTGGGAAATCCTAGTCAAAATAAAGCCTTCAGAGAAGTGGGGCAGGGAGGGGAGGAACAGGATGAGGAAACAGGTGTATACAAAGAGGCAAAGGGGCAAGGAAAGGAGAAATGTGAAAAATGAAGGGGGAAGGGAAACAAAATGATTTAGGGTGTGGGGTAGAAATAGTGAGTGGGAAACAGGAAAAAGAGGCCAAGAAGGAAAAGCAAGGTCTGGGTCAAAAAAGTATATTTAAATCAACTTTTTTTGGAAAGGTCAGAAAAGAGAGAGAATTGTGTGGAAATTAGGCACGACAGGATTAGAAAAGAATGGAAGTGCTCAGATAACTTAATGGGAGAAAAGGGGAGAATGAATGACTGTGAGGTACTGAGATAGTTTTTAAACTGCAAAGGAGGAGAGGAAGAAAGGAAAAAGAGAAGCATTTGGCACACATTTGGCTAAGAAGGGATTGACCGCTTGGACTACTGCAATGCGCTCTACTTGGGGCTACCTTTGAAGGTGACCCGGAAACTGCAATTAATCCAGAATGCGGCAGCTAGACTGGTGACTGGGAGTGGCCACCAGGACCACATAACACCGGTTCTGAGAGATCTGCATTGGCTCCCAGTATGTTTCCAAGCACAATTCAAAGTGTTGGTGCTGACCTTTAAAGCCCTAAACGGCCTCGGTCCTGTATACCTGAAGGAGCATCTCCACCCTCATCGTTCAGCCCAGACACTGAGATCCAGTGCCGAGGGCCTTCTGGGGGTTCCCTCATTGCGAGAAGTAAGGTTACAGGGAACCAGGCAGAGGGCCTTCTCGGTAGTGGCACCTGCCCTGTGGAACGCCCTCCCAGCAGATGTCAAGGCAATAAACAACTATTTTACTTTTAAAAGACAACTGAAGGCAGCCTTCTTTAGGGAAGTTTTTAATGTCTAATGCTGTATTGTTTTTAATATTCAGTTGGAAGCCGCCCAGAGTGGCTGGGGAAACCCAGCCAGATGGGCGGGGTATAAATAATAAATTTAAAAAAAAAATTGACTGACATTTGTTTAGCAAACCCCGCTTTAAGCACCACCACCACCCAAACTACCATCATGGGGTAGAGTGCAGGGGCAAATACAAGAGAGCTATCTCCCTATCTGTAAAATAAAATGTTACAGGGATTGGGGGAGGTTGAAAGTGAAGGCAGGAAAACGACACTCTTAAACCTAAAGCAAAAACAAATGTAATTTGTACACCCTGCTATAAATGCCCAGCCCACCATTTGTCTGCACAAGGCAGACCTATTGCTGAGGGCTGCTTCAGATCCAGTCCTTGCCCGGCAGCTGCTGAAGGATGCCAGCTTGGCTGGGAAGAAAAGTACAAGGGACTTGGGGGGGAGGGGAGGAGAAGCCAAGCAGCCACCCCCCTGTACCACGTTAGTTAGCCCAGCTCTGCCTCAGCCCAAAGATGGAAACAGAATATTATTGTAAGCCAGCCTGTGCAGTGTCATGGTTAGTGTCAGACAAGGACTGAGGAGACCAGGGTTCAAATCCCCATGAAATAACTGGGCATAGCTGTCAACCTTCCCTTTTTTTGTGGGAAATTCCCTTATTCCAGCGCCGTTTTCCGCTGCTTCCTGCTACTATCCCGGATTGTTAGATATCCCATAGACTGTCCCCAGGACAGGTGAGGCTGCTGATTCCTTATTTTTAAATCTGAAAGTTGACAGCTATGTAACTGGGTGACCTTGGGTTAGGGTAGTTGTGAGAATACTATAGGGAAGAGAAGAGGCAGGCAATGTAACCGAAGGAGCTGGCTGAGCTGCACTGGAATGATGCATAAGGAAGCTGGAACGATTTGTCCCTCTTGCTTTCTTTGGTCTGGAGCTAAAAATATTACCTGTTACACGTTCTGTGCCTTTAGCTATATCCTGGAATGCAGCGAATAAAAAAGTATTTCCCCTTCGCCATACAGTCTAAAGTTCAGCCACTAATATCTTGCTCCTTGGGCAGAGGCATCATGCAGTTACTAACATCCTACAGAAAGGGCTTCTTATGCGGTGGTGCAACCTTTCTGGATCGCATCCATCTCCTGGAACCTTCTTGTTTAGGGATGCAGGCTGAGCTCTGGGGATGCCTCTGTGCGCGACACCGAGATGCAGACCTCATAGATGCGGAAGGTGGCAAAGGCGCCAGCCACAATGCAGCAAATGCCCACGATGTACCACCAGTTGAAGGCACCAAAGGAAACCCCATTTAAAATGCAGTAGATCCCAAAAGAGATGGCAGCAATGACAGAGATTATCTGTAGGCAGACAGGTGGGTCACTTCCTCTCTCTTGCATAGCCGGGTCAGCAAGTTAAGTCTTTTCCAAGCTAAAATGATCAATGATTCTGGGTTCTGTATTGTTTTTTTTTAAAAAGTTGCTGAGAGAAGTGAAGTCTGTCTACTGTGGTGTGCTCATGGTGTGCGCAATATATATTAGTACTTGGCTAGAAGGATTAAGGTTCTGTAGGCATCTTATCTTAATTTCCAATTATGTTAAGTGGCCCACAATCCATCTGATTCCATTAAGCATCTCAGAATGCACAATACCTTAATTTATTTGGTGGAAATAAGATGCACATAAAAACTTGGGTAGCAGAGGGTGGAGAAAATCAGCAAAACTGTTTTGTTGCTCCCATCTTCGACACAGGAGGCTTCTCCTTGGGCAAAACATCTGAGGAACTTCAGTGGTAGTTTAACTATGATATTAGCGTCATTTAAGTTAGGGAAGCCCAGACTTCCCTAACAGAAGTGCAAGCCAAGATTAGCTTACTACGCTGATGCTGGTAAGATGCTCCTAGAAGCTCCCATTTTTATTTTTTTAAGTGTTGGTGCTGACCTTTAAAGCTCTAAACGGCCTTGGTCCAGTATATCTGAAGGAGCGTCTCCACCCCCGTCGTTCTACCCAGACACTGAGGTCCAGCACCAAGGGCCTTCTGGCAGTTCCCTTGCTGCGAGAAGCCAAGTTAGAGGGACCTGGGCAGAGGGCCTTCCTGGTGGCGGCACGCGCCCTGTGGAACGCCCTCCCACCAGATGTCAAAGAGAACAGCAACTACCAGACTTTTAGAAGACATCTGAAGGCAGCCCTGTTTAGGGAAGCTTTTAATGTTTAATGTATTACAGTATTTTAATATTTTTTTGGAAGCCGCCCAGAGTGGCTGGGGAAGCCCAGCCAGATGGGTAGGGTGTAAACAATATTATTATTATTATTATTATTATTATTATTATTATTATTATTACTATTATTATTACTATTATTATTATTATTATTATTATTATTTTCTTATTACTTTCATATCCCAAGCCTTCAGGTGCTGGGTATGGTTCCCTCCTCCCCATTTCATCCCCATAACACCTCTGCGAGGCAAGCTGGGCTCAGACAGTGACTGGCTCAGTGAGGCTTCCTGGCTGAGTTTCTTGAGGATTTGAACCTCATCCAACACTAATCACACTGGCTCTCCAACCAATCTATGCAATAATATGCCTGTTCAGGTCAGATGTCCTTCTAGGACAGGGAGAGAACATGCAGCAGTATCTTACAATGGAGGTAACTTGTGGGTTGACCCTGATTTTAGGTTCTGAATGTGCATTCTAGGGTATGCTCTGTTCACACAGGGGCCAGAGAGACTGGTTGACGCTAGCTCATCGCACATGGAGTTATATATCCATAACTCTCTTGCTGCACAGTGCTGCTAGGGAACGTGAGTAATGGCAGATTAACTACTTTCGAACTCCTTGCACTCCATTGCTGATACAGTGGTACCTCGGGTTATATACGCTTCAGGTTACACACTGGGTGACCTTGGGCCAGTCACACTTCTTTGAAGTCTCTCAGCCCCACTCACCTCACAGAGTGTTTGTTGTGGGGGAGGAAGGGAAAGGAGAATGTTAGCCGCTTTGAGACTCCTGAAGGGGAGTGAAAGGCGGGATATCAAATCCAAACTCCTCCTCTTCTTCTTTTACTCCACTAAGCCAGAAATAGTGCTTCAGGTTAAGAACTTTGCTTCAGGATAAGAACAGAAATCGGACTCTGGCGGCACGGCGGCAGCAGGAGGCCCCATTAGCTAAAGTGGTGCTTCAGGTTAAGAACAGTTTCAGGTTAAGTACGGACCTCCGGAACGAATTAAGTACTTAACCCGAGGTACCACTGTACTTTCTTTTGATAAGCTCCTGAGTTTCTTGGACCAGTTTGAAAAGTACTGCAACAGTTGAGGAGGCTCATCATTTTGTTCACAGCATGAATGAATCTAGCTAGCTGGGTTAGATCCAGACTTAAGTCATATGCAGAGTAAGCCCACTGGACCAATGAGACTTAAGTTACTCATAACTTAAGCCACATTGGTTTTAATTAGTCTACTTTAAATACGACAACGTCTTGGATCTAAACTGCTCTTTTTACTGCTGGGCTGCTCAAGACATAAATCAGGGCAAGCAGATTCCAAAAAAAATGTCTGACTCCAAACCTTTTTCAACATTTTTAATTAAAGTAAAAAGGTATAGGTACCCCTGACCATTAGGTCCAGCTGCGGATAACTCTGGGGTTGCGCGCACATCTTGCTCTATAATGCAGAACACCTGTGGAGTTGTGCTGCTTTTTCTGTGGTATTTTAGTAGCTTAAAAGCATGAATTATGATTGATGCAACTTTATATCGTTTTGTAAAACTCATTTTATTTCATTGACAGCATTGGTCTCATCATACAGTTGAACTCTTAATTTAATCACACACATAACTAAAATATTCTGCAAATGCACTGACTTTGACACTGCTAAAGCCCACAGTGGTAGAATTTGATCGGTTGATGGGGCAGAAAAAGAACGATGTAATCTAACCAATTACTTGCTGAAAAACGTTAACCCTAAAAACACTACAAAACAAACCATAGTCTTTGTCTAAATTAGTGGAGGGGAAACTTCCACATACCATCACAGACCAGGTAAGACACATTAACTGTGCTCCTTGGGAAACTGTTCCGACATAAAACTATACCCACTTCAAAGCAGGGACACCTGAACAGTCAAAAAGAAGGATTATCAGTTTCTAATATCTGGTTTTTGCTGGGTTCTCAAAACAGAGTTGGGAATACATGACAGACAGCGTTTCTATGCCTGTGTTTAATAAACTGTTGAAATTTCAGGCCAGCCATGTTTTATTCAAAACTTCAGAAGGAGAAAATCAGTTCATAGTGGCCACCAGATGTTTTGGCCTACAACTCCCATGATTCCTGATCACTGGCCACGTTACTAGGAGCTGTAGACCAATATATCTGGAGGGGACCAGTTTAGGGAAAGGCAGCTGCAACGAATTTGTACTCACCTTTCACTGTCCGTAAAATAGAATGCTCCCAAAAATATTTTATCATCATCAGGGTGAGCTGCTTAAGATCCAGACTTAGCAGCATTGTTACCTTCTGTAGATTGCCGTGTTTTTTGCTCTATAAGACTCACTTTTTCCCTCCTAAAAAGTAAGGGGAAATGTGTGTGCGTCTTATGGAGCGAATGCAGGCTGCGCAGCTATCCCAGAAGCCAGAACAGCAAGAGGGATTGCTGCCTTCACTGCGTAGCGATCCCTCTTGCTGTTCTGGCTTCCGAGATTCAGAATATATTTTTTCTTGTTTTCCTCCTCCAAAAACTAGGTGCGTCTTGTGGTCTGGTGCGTCTTATAGAGCGAAAAATACTGCAATCTGTGAGCAGGGACGCCAGGGCCTCTCTGATAAACTCCCATCAGCTTTATCTTGTATCCTGGGACATTAACCGTTGTGAAATTCAACCGAGATCTCTGGCCAGTTTGCAGGCTTTGAGCCCTCATTTATATGGACTACTTTTGAAAAACTGAGCTTCCAGTGCATCTTCTACCACTAGGAACCATGGAGAGCAACAGTCGATCCCACCCACCCGGAGTAGTGGCTTAGAATTTGGCCGCTACATGCCTTACAAAGCAACTCTGTGCAATGAGACAATAGCGCTTCACCAAATTGTTTTAAAGCTGTCCTGTTGCCTCAACGCTCTTCCAAAATCTTACCCAGAGTGGTTCCAATCAACCCAATCAGGTCCCTGTTATTTACCGTATTTTTTGCTCTATAAGACTCACTTTTTCCCTCCTAAAAAGTAAGGGGAAATGTGTGTGCGTCTTATGGAGCGAATGCAGCTATCCCAGAAGCCAGAACAGCAAGAGGGATTGCTGCTTTCGCTGCGCAGCAATCCCTCTTGCTGTTCTGGCTTCTGAGATTCAGAATATTTTTTTCTTGTTTTCCTCCTCCAAAAACTAGGTGCGTCTTGTGGTCTGGTGCGTTTTACAGAGCGAAAAATACGGTAATTCCCCTGCGGTTACATGTTAAAATAAATTCTAAATGCCAGGTTATTGAAAGAGACAGACACAAAGAATTTCATCCTCAAAACATAAATGTGCCATCCACTGGCATGGTGCCATGGGAGCTAGGTTCAGGAAGTTGAGTATCCACAACATTGCTTAACATGTGGAAGTTGCCAGGTTGCTCTGATCCTGGCTTAGATTTGAAAATTCTTGAAATAGCAGAAAGTTAAACCAGTAAAGTGTTGTTGTTTTTTAAATGGAAACAGTAATCTTTACCACTTAATTCCTGAGCGGTAGAAGTGGGGTAGCTCATTCACTGTGTTGTGTTTAAATGTACAATGTTCTTGTCAGGATTGAGGTTAGGGGAAACTGGTTCTTACCAGTTTGCGGTAGAAACCACCTCTACCTAACAGTGATGAGATTTGCCCTTGTGACATCACAAATCCATTCCCGTAGCACTTCTGCATATTATAAACCTTCATCTTTAAACAGAAAAAAATTACATTGATATTGTGATTCAAAACTTCACATTTTTGTGTTAACTGTAAAAGTTGGTATTCAGACCATATGGGAACAAAAACATGTGCATATCAAAAATAACTTCTTGCAGATTCCCAACATCTTTCAATGCACATTATGCTGCAAGGTTAATACATGCTGCCTTGTCCCATCAATATTTTAAAATCTTCGCCTCCTGTGGGATTAGTTTCCAAATTATTGATTTTCAAAAAGTCAAAGAATTACCAGTTAGTCAAAGGACAAATAAATTCCAATGCTATTTATATGATCAAAGACTGGACTAAATTCCACAGAAGGCACATAGCGAATTCTACAGTACTCCTTTCGTTTTCTAAATTGCGTCTCTAAAACTGTCAGTAAACACTGGTTAATAGGCTTAGCCATGGATACCTCTTGGCTGTTGTCACCAATATCAATTTCTCTGGCTAAGACTGGGTGACAATTCATCTGTTTACTAAGCTTTGGAGGGAGGGTATTTTATCAGACACCAGACAAAATGGAATGAGTCTAACATCATCATCTTAATCAATATTCTTGCAACATTCAATCATTATTCTTGCAACATTCAACAAGGAGTTTGTTTTTCATATTACGAGAAGGGATAAAATTAGGAATGAAGGACAGCAATTGGAAGAACAAGACATGTACATAACCACTCCAGTCAGCCACACATGCAACTTATCAACTACAGATCTCTTGCACATACAAAGTGCATCGCTTTTTAACAAGCACTGGGATGCTGCCTTAAAGCCATGCTACTTTTATCGTTTCCTCAAACAAAGGTCTCCTTTCCCCCACTCAACATTGAAACCAGTATCACAATCACACCAATTTCCTGGTAAGTGAAATGTCAAGAAAGAAAACAAACGTTTTAGTAGAAAAATAATTGAGGCACAGTGGCATTTCGAAGCATTTGCCAGGTCATCTTGAGTAAGGTAAAAGAAGATCTAGAAAGCTGCATAGGTGATCACGACATGTACTATGGTCTCATAGTGTAGCTCTCACTGAATCACTGTAACTGCAGTTCAGAGGTGGGAGCCAGCTCTCTGAAAATGCCCTACAAGTCACTGATTTCAATAAACATGGTGCAGCTGAGCTTATAGGGCTAACAAATTGGAATTCTTTACGACTCATATTATCTCTCTCTTTCTGTCACTCAGAAGTTGTCACTGCCTTTTTTTAAAATAACAACAATAATAATTCTCCCTAAGTCAGGAACAGGAATTTGTGGCACTCCATATGTTGGACTACAAATCCCATCAGCTCCAGCCAGCATGGCCAGTAGTCAAGGATGTTGGCAATTGTAGTCCAATACCTTCTAGAGGGCCACAGGTTCCCCATACCTGCACTTTTTGTTTCCTTAGTGGATTTTGCATGCACACACAAACTGTGCCTTCCAAATTCTGAAATGTATTACAGTTGTACCTTGGATCCTGAAGGCCTTGCGAGTTCAACGTTCCGGAAGTGAGTGTTCTGGTTTGTGAACGTTCTTTGGAACCCGAACGTCCGACGCTGCTTCTGACTGGCTGCAGGAGCTTCCTGCAGCCAATCAGAATCCGCGCCTTGGATTCCAAACATTCGAACGGACTTCCAGAACGGGTTCTGTTCAACTTCCAAGGTACTACTGTATTTAATCCATGAATCTCATGCATCAGAGCATTCTCTTTGGCCTCCTTCCAGAAGCTGCCATTGCTACTCACTTGCCAGGGGAAAGTAGAGAGAAAGCTCCCCCAGTTTTTATCTGGGATCTCAGGACTCTGGTGATCATTGCAAGTGGTTTCAGGGCTCAGTTAAGGTCTGTAGGTATCAATCCTAGAGAGCTGTAACACAGGCAAGAAGCACACACACAACTCATGGTGTTTTGAAAGTCGCCACTTTTCTAAGGCATGACAGTTTCAAGTGGACAAAACCAGTTTGTCTGTTCCACTAGGCAATTGGCCACTTCCCTACCTGAGCTCTGGATAACAAAGATTGATGCCTAAGGTATTAATCTCAGTTTCTGGTATATTAAAAAAATGCACATCATTCCCCCCCCCCCCTTTTAGGCAAAAAACAGGCTGAGAGTTATTTTCTAAGCTGATTTGGAAAAGGCAGCCAGATACTCTGCTGAGGTCTTTAACATGTACTGTACCCGACAACAATGTATTTATAACCACAGTTTAACAATAGTTGGTTTTGAAAGTACACCGAGAGACCAAACTTGCAGTAAAGCTTTAAGAGCAGGAAGGTGGATGGAATCGAATTGTAGTCTGACGAGTTCCTCCTCACTCATTCAGGGAATACGGAAAAAAGAATCATTTTGTCCTTTCTTTCCAAGTCATCCACATCATTCCAAGGAGGTACTGAGCAGCATTTTTAGGGTTAAGAGCATACACAACTGTGGGAAGGTGTCTGTGAAAGCAATAAACTCCTGTCCCTGACGGTTCCTGCTTTTTAAGGATGAAAGGAGGCAAAAGTTTTCCCTCTGAGGGCTGGCATGTCCTCTAGGTCTTCTTTAGTTAGCAGGAAATTGTGTTTTTCGTTCATTCAACAGTGGTTCTTCAATGACACATCCGGGCTGTCATCTCTTTCTGTAAAACAATGGAAGCAGTTAAAGTCACAAGTCGCTCCTTTAACATATCACAAATCTGGGCAGGTTTTTGACACCAGCAGCGGTTATTCTGCGCATCTCTACAGCGCTGGGGAGCCAAGTAGCAGGGCATCTGCTGCCCATAGAGAAGGCACCATGTTCAATTCTCAGCATCTCCAGGAAGACTTGGGAAAGATTTCCATCAGAAATCCTGGAGAAGTGTTCCTATACTGTGTCAACAAGTAGAGGAGAGTCTCAGGCCTGGGGGGTGAAACACAAATAGGCTCAAAAAAAGTTCCCCAATCCCATGCTGAGCTAAATGGACCAATGATCTGGCAAGGGGCAGCCATTTCAGGCGGGGGTTCTGTTTCCGGCAGTGTGGTGTAGTGGTTAAGAGCGGTGGACTTGCAATCTGGTGAACCGGGTTCGCTTCCCCGCTCCTCCACATGCAGCTGCTGGGTGACCTTGGGCCAGTCACACTTCTCTGAAGTCTCTCAGCCCCACTCACCTCACAGTGTTTGTTGTGGGGGAGAAAGGGAAAGGAGATTGTCAGCCGCTTTGAGACTCCTTCGGGTAGTGATAAAGCGGGATATCAAATCCAAACTCCTCCTCCTCCTCACATGCATGATCAGAGAGCATATAAGCGGCCCCTGTCCCATTACGCCTTGCCCCACTCCCATTCTGCGTTCTTCCGGGTCAAAAAGGACCTGTGTGTCAATTGAACACGCCTAAAATAGTCACCACCTGTATTCATAACATTCTCTGTTTGTCTTCTCTCTGCCATCTTCAAGGGCAGTATTGGGAACCAGCAAATTCTGGGTCTACCCTTTTATCATTCTGACAGCTCTAATAGGTTGCTTAATTTCCTAATCTTCTGCATCCTACCTTAAAACAAGGAAATTAGCTGCACAGATATCAGGCAAAAAGCATTTCAAGATCATACAGCGGGATTCCTAATATGCCAGTAACCCCTCGATGGAAGTTAGTTTTCCATCAAGGAGTGGCAGCTGATGGAACTGCACTCAAATCTCCAATGGAATGGGATACACCTTAAGTGGGATAAACCATAGGTAACAAATAAAAAAATTGTATTGTACAAGTCAGGCAAATAAAATCTGAATTTTGCTGTTTGCACTCCCCATTTTGAATTCAAATTTTAAAAAATTGTATTGTACAAGTCAGGCAAATAAAATCTGAATTTTGCTGTTTGCACTCCCCATTTTGAATTCAAATTAAAAGCCAGCTTCTAACCTAACCTTAAATGGGTGAATTTTAGGGCCTTGGTTGTGACCTGCAATTCCCCAGCTAAGGCTGGGAAGGAAGAGACATTTTTGAATTGGCACCGTTTCTAGGCTAGGGCTGTGCAAAACAAAGGCACAGGGACATGGGAAATTGCCCTAAAGCAAGTTTGATCATTGGGCCGTCCATCTAACTCAGTAATAATGTCTACAACCAGTTAGTCTGTGGCTCTGGCAGAGGACATTCCCGGGCATGCCTGGAGATGCTGGGAATACTGTAATACCTAAGACCTTCTGCCTGCTCTACTACTGATCTACGGACCAGCTGAGGCCAGCAGCAGCCCAATAAACGTCCTGTATTTGCTGCTTGAACAGGACTTCAAAAACAAAGCGGTCGCCAAATACTCCCTGATGCCATGGCTGGTGGGCCTGAGCTTAGCTTGGTGGATCTACAAGTTGCGCAGGTCTGGTTTACAATGTCTGAAGACTTAGGACAACAGGGAAAACAATGTATTTTGCCTTGTAACCACCACAATACTAATGGATGCATGTAAAGTCACTGAGCTCCTTCTTACAGGTAACAGTGGCATTAATATATGACTCCTAATTCTTTCCCCATGCAGTGGGCAGAAAAACTAATAAAACCAAGCTGGTCCTCAAAAGACACATATCAAGAGCCAAAAGCCAGGGTTACGTCTCTGTGGGGAGCATAGCTGTCAACTTACAGATTTGAAAATAAGGGACCAGCAGCCTCGAAAATAAGGGATCAGCAGCCAAAATAAGGGATTTTCCTAGCACAGGTATGTTCAACTTCTGAGCCCCTCCGAGCCAAAGGCAGAAAGCCCAGCCAGCAGCCAAACAAAGCCTCAAGCGGTGGTTCCCACAGCACAGCAATCCGGCAAAGGGGATGCAGCAAGGAAAATCACCGTCACCTCTCCGCTGGGAAGCGCTGAGCAAAGGCGAGTCCCCAGGCAACGCGGCCGATTTCATCGGCACAAGGCATGCAAGCTCCACCCCCCCAGTCGTTCTTAGACTCCTTATTGGGTGAGCAACACAGCCAAGCAAAACAGTGGAGCCTCCCTCCTCCCTGGCCAGCAGGGAGGGAGGGAGAGGAGCTGCTTCCTTTGAAACCCGGGAAATTTAAGGGACATCATAAGGGACAGCAGCAGGACATGGCGCTGGGATAAGGGACTTTCCCGCCAAATAAGGGACGGTTGACAGCTATGGTGGGGAGTTCCACAGTTCATATTTGCAGACGGTGCAAAAACTGGAATTGTTACTGCAAATAGGAAGCGACCGAGTGCGGGATTTCTGAGGAATAGTCGACAGACTTGCCGAACGATACATTCTGATCAGGGGTCAGCAACCTAAGACCCATGGGCCGGAAGCAGCCCGCAGAGGTCGTTTGACCAGCCCACGAGCCGCCCCCGAACTGAGTTGCCCACTGCACTAAACCGGCGCAGTGTGGTGCCGAAAATCGCACCTGTGCAGACGTTGAAAATCGAGATCCGACCCATGGAGGGATCTCCGCAGAACTGATCCGGCCCAGGCAAGATAAACCTTGTGGACCCCTGCTTTCTGATGGTTCTCAAATGGACAAAACAGATTCAAGCATCAGCTCCTGTTTGTGTTATTTTGACTTCTAGCCACTAAGGGGCGCCAAGCCTACTGCTGTGGCCTTTAGGCTGGGAGATGAAACTTGATGCGGGACTATTTTTAACAGTACAGCCTTCCAAAGAGAGATGAATTACAGGTGGTTACTTGCCCACTTTTCCAAATTCCCTGTTTGATTCAAAGGTGCAGATGCATCCTGAATGAGGATGTTGGAATTAAACACATCTGCTCCACAAAGCAGCTTTTGGACCACTCCCGGCCTTCTCTCCCAATAATTAAAAGATGACCCTCTCTGAGCTTCTCTGTTCTGAAATACTCTGGGAATACAAACAGCAGAATATCTGGAAAACACTGCCCTGCAAAATAGCTTTTGCCTCACTCACTCCAGATCCTGTCCTCAGACAGTCCCAGGCTCAAATATTTATGATCAAAGTACTCCTAACTGGTTATCCCAAGCTCTGAATGGGAAAATAAACACACACAAAATAAGATTCCTATCTGGTTCTGTATCTGGGTTAAACAAATGCTGTCTCAGGTGTATTTTTAAGATGTAGGCATCTTAAATCCTTGAGTTTGTAAAGGTTTGAGTAATTAACCTATGGTCTTTTAAACTCCGGGGGGGGGGAGTATTATTATTTTTTGTTACTACAGTGGTACCTCGGGTTTAGTACTTAATTCGTTCCGGAGGTCTGTACTTAACCTGAAACTGTTCTTAACCTGAAGCACCACTTTAGCTAATGGGGCCTCCTGCTGCTGCTGCACCGCCGGAGCATGATTTCTGTTCTCATCCTGAAGCAAAGTTCTTAACCTGAAGCACTATTTCTGGGTTAGTGGAGTCTTTAACCTGAAGCGTATGTAACCTGAAGCGTATGTAACCCGAGGTACCACTGTATAGTAAGACATTTTGTGTTTTTATCTTGTAAGCCGCTCTGTGATCTTTGGATAAAGGGAGGTACAGAAATTAATTAATTATCATCTCTCCCTTTGCTGCAAGCGCACTAAAGGGCCATACCAAAGTACCCCTCTCTTTTACAGCTTCTGAGAGCTGATTTATGCAGAATGAGATGAATTTTCTGCCTGCGCAACCATTGCCTAGGAACCAAGTGTAATGGTGTGAGTCTTTTTTTCCCTTTTTTTTTGAAAAGATGATTAAAAAATGACCTAGACAGCAAAGCTGTCATTCACCACTAAGTCATTCTGATACATGAGTGTCTTTCCTGTAGTTTTTATGCCTATAAAATGGGGGAACACCATCTACCACTTCAGGTGCGAAGAGTTGGTCTCGATCCCGTCCTCCAAAGCATCTGGCTTCATATCTCAGCATTTTGCCATAGCTTAGGCTTCCGCAAGCTGGTACCCTCCTCACATTTTAGTTGCAACTCACATATGTGAGACACACATGGTCTACAGTATGAGTAGGTAAACCAAGGCCCGGGGGCCAGATCCGGCCCAATCGCCTTCTAAATCTGGCCTGCGGACGGACCAGGAATCAGTGAGTTTTTACATGAGTAGAATGTGTCCTTTTATTTAAAATGCAACTCTGGGTTTTTTCTTTCCAAAATATAGTCTGGCCCTCTACAAGGTCTGAGGGACAGTGGACCGTCCCCCTGCTGAAAAAGTTTGCTGTAAAGGTAAAGGGACCCCTGACCATTAGGTCCAGTCGTGGCCGACTCTGGGGTTGTGGCGCTCATCTCGCTTTATTGGCCGAGGGAGCCGGCGTACAGCTTCCGGGTCATGTGGCCAGCATGACTCTGGCGAACCAGAGCAGCGCACAGAAACGCTGTTTACCTTCCCAACGGAGCGGTACCTATTTATCTACTTGCACTTGATGTGCTTTTGAACTGCTAGGTTGGCAGGAGCAGGGACTGAGCAACGGGAGCTCACCCCGTTGCAGGGATTCATTTCCCCTCCTCCAAAATATAGTTTGGCCCCCCACAAGGTCGGAGGGACAGTGGACTGGCCCCCTGCTGAAAAAGTTTGCTGACCCCTGGTCTACAGCAGTCTCATCTTCCTAGAAGGCATGCCCAGAGAATCGGGGGGGGGGGGGTTCTCTCCCAGCCCCACCTGAAGATGCCAGGGGTCTCATGCCTTCTGCATGAGAAACAGATGCTCTGCAGCTGGAAACATCTGAATTGGAAGCAGACTAAAAAGCTGCAGCGCAACAAGATGACTCAACGGTCTAAGCAAACCCGTGAGCCTACGCAGACCCAAATGAAAAGACTCTGTGGGCTTGTGAATGTTTGCAATTTCAAAACAGAAGCAGATTTTTCCTCCTCGTTTAAATCATTCCGTGCCCATAAAGGCCAATCAACAAAGGCACCAACACAAAGCCGTTTGCTAAGTGAAAAACAAACACGACACACTCACATAATTCCAAATGCCAGCATTGCAAAATTACAGCCCCGTATTTAAACATCCAAATAATTATGAAAGCAACGTGGACGTGAGGCAAAGCAAACCTGCGCACAGATTTTCAACGTGCACGGAAATAAGCAGCTGCCTTGGTATTTAGCCATCAAGAAATGCAAAATGTTCCCTTTTTAATTATATACTTGTTGCAACCTGAACCGAGCTCTCCTTAGATCTATGAACATGGCAACGAAGATTTAATGGAGAAGATTCCCGTGAAAGTCTGAAGGAAATGCTGCTCATTTGCCTGGATGGAGAACGATATAGACTGGGTGTGTAAAAACTTTGGCTCTCTAGAAGCTGCTGAACTACGACTCCCAAAACCCAGGGCCACTGGCCATGCTTCTGGGGCTGATGGGAATTGTAGTTCAGGAAGATATGGAGAGCCAAAGTTCCTCACACCTGATATAGAGGGTGCGTGTGTGTAGAAAGTAGCCTACTGTATGAAGGTAAAATGCACATCTCAGGCACGCAACCTCTGGACTGTTGCCCAGAATGACATTTGGCTCTGGGACTAATAGTGACTCCCCAATAGTAACACGAGCAGCCGCTCTCTGTGGCACTTTGCAATTCCCTGCAGAAATACTTTGAGCGATATTCAACTGAATTGGTGCAGTTACGGTAGAATTACCTCTACGAACCAACCCCTAAATATGCTCCAAAACAGATTTAGGGGTAACGCTGGGAGATTTCACCTTGCCCAACGCTACGACGGACTTTGTATTTGCATATTTTATTTTCGATATATTTATTTCGTCAACTAAGGGAGGTGGGTAGCACAAAATATGGTGATTACTCCTATTTCTAAACATAGAATCAGTATCTGGCTGAGCTGAGGCTCGCATTGTGCACAGCTCATGTGCTATAACCGCAGCACTGCCCCCAAAATGTTGCAGAACTGGTCAGCAAGACTCTCAGCACAATTATGCTCTTCCTCCATCGATCCATGTCCCTGTTAGCATTTTCCACCTCTTCCCTTCACCTGCGAGCTCCATCCATAATCACATGGTCTCCCCCCCCCCATCCATGCAACACATATCTTTGATGTGGAGATTACTTAACAGAATATAAGGTACCCCTGCCCGTACAGGCCAGTCGTGACCGACTCTGGGGTTGCGTGCTCATCTCGCTTAAGAGGCCGGGAGCCAGCGCTGTCTGAAGACACTTCCGGGTCACGTGGCCACCGTGACGAAGCTGCTCTGGCGAGCCAGCACCAGCGCAGCACAAGGAAACGCCGTTTGTCTTCCCACTATAAAGCGGTCCCTATTTATCTACTTGCACTTAAGGGTGCTTTCGAACTGCTAGGTGGGCAGGAGCTGGGACCGAACGATGGGAGCTCACCCCACCACGGGGATTCGAACCGCCAACCATGCAATCGGCAAGTCCTAGGCGCTGAGGTTTTACCCACAGCGCCACCCGTGTCCCCTACTAACAGAATATACACACCCCTTGACTGTAAGAAAAACTCAAAGAGTGTTCAAAGAAACCTCTCAATCAAGCCACCATCATCATCACATTCCTGTAATTAACGCAGAAAGGCAGAATGCACCATAAATGCTAAAAATAATGAAATGAACTTAATTTTCTTTTAAAAAATAAAAATAAAACAAATCTCACAAACAAGATGACACAGATGACACAACATCTGGAAAGTACTGCACTGGTTGCCCCTAAATTAATACTACAAATCAGAGTGGAAATCCATAGAGACAACAATTCTGTTCTTTATTTTATTCTCTCTCTCTCCCTTTTCTAGGAGGGGATGGGAGAGCCTCTTAGAAACAAAGGGGAAAAACCAGGACTAAATGAGTGAGCGACAAGTTAATAATTGAACAGTATTTAGTATTGCATAAAAAAGATTAACCTTGTCGGGTCAGTTTCATGGGTATGGAGGAACACACTTGGAACAGTTTCGTTCTTAAACAACTGGCTTGTACTACGCAAATACTAATATTTTGAGACTTCCCAGCACTTGAGCGACAATGTGCCTCTCTCATGAAATGGCTTGCCTCAGAGGATGATGGGTGTTTAGACTTGAATATACCTCTCCCTCCCCCCAATGCCCCCTGAACCTTGAGATAAAGTTTCAAAGTACGCGTTGGGTACATAAACTTGGGTGTACATTCTCAGGCCCTTTGCAACCACGTGTAGATTTCCACATAGCTGGAAGGTCCAACAAACAGGTGATGCAGTCATTTGTTTACTTTATATTCTTAATCAAATATAAAAAGTTAGCTGCTTGGTAGCGTCTTGATTTGGCAACGAAAAACCAGAATCTGCTTTTGAAACACTCCTTGCTCTTTATTATGATTGATTTTTCTTCCTCCCCCGAAATGCAGCTCCATTACATTAATTAAACTTAGCAAAGCAATCAACTACAACCTGTAGATTGTGCAATTGTAGCTGGATTCGGTTAAAAGCCAACACACTGCCGTGTGCTCACAGGGGGGAAATTATTCATGCCGTACTTAAGCAATATGATGCGCAAGCTTTCTCACACAGATGGATTGGAGGGGTGGAGAGACAAACAGGACCCTTCTGGGTTGAATGTAAAATCGATCTTGATACTCCCAGAATGATCAATCCAATTCTGGAAAGACAAGTCCCGGGGGAACTGAAATTACATCCGAGGCATGGGTCAGTGCCATCACTTCCCTTCACAACAAAATACACCCAAGGAAACTGACAGAAAACTGGTAGGGCTCTATTGGCCCAGGAGATCTGCAGGATAACATAATCTGGAAAGCCAACGAAAACAGATCTTTGGTTTCTTCATTCTGCCCTGGAACTGCAGAACTGAAGAGAGACTCATTCTCACTTCTGCCACCAGTGAGAAATCAAGGTCCATGTTGAGTGGAAGACTGGTCTGACCAAAACCCTTGACCAAGGAAGGAGCAGCTGCCCCTGCTGGCTTTGCATTTCCCTCCGAGGCTAATAAATAAATAAAGCACTAAACACTTACCAAAGGCTCCAGTTCCTTGCGGTCTATGAGGGCGAGCTCCGTCACGAAATAATAAAAGTGCTTGTAACAGGTGTTGACGTGGGCCTCAGCCCCCATGATGATAATGCGGTCAAAGTGGTGGATGTAGACGTGGACAAAGACCCGGAAGAGCCGGCACAAGATCTTCTTGCAGATCTGAAGGAAGTTCTTTGGGAACGGCACGCCTGGGAACGGAAAAGGAGAGGAGGTTGAGATCTCCCACCCTGTCATGATGGCGGTTGTTGTAAGTATAGGGAGGGTGATCTGATGCACGCAGCGAAAAGAGGAAGCTCAATGCTGTGCACAGGGAATAAACAGCCCCTCAACAGTCACTCATAAAATTGCTACACCAAATTATCCCCAACGACTGAGGGGTACCCAATCAGATTTGTGGCCATCTATACTAACCCACCCAGCAAAAGCGGGATGTTTTGGTTGCCCCCACCACAACCCATGCTCTCCATGAAGGAGAACCCGCTTTGCCAACTGGGCATCCAGAGATCTCCACGAGGTCGCAATTGGACCTACACCAGTCGCAAAATGCGCCTGGCATCTGGCTAGTTTTGAACACTGCTTCTATAACAAAGAGGACAGTGCTCCTTCAGAAGTAAATCAGCCGCGAAGCACAACCAGTTCTCCAGAACAGCCTACATATATTGATTTGATTTCAGTCTATTTATTTATTAGATTTGTATAGTGTCCTTCATCATAAGATCTCAGTGTAGTTCACAGAATAAAATACAAGATAAAGACAAGTAAATAAGTAAAGCAAAACAATTTATATCTGGGTAATTTACCTTTTCCCGCTTATTTGTTTATTGTTATTATTGTTATTTAAATTTGTATACTGCCCTGTGCCCGCAGATTTCACAACATAATGGCTCCATTCTTCCCATTGTTAAAAATCCACACTGGCAAATAGCCCATATGCACTTAATAATTCCTGGTGCGTCATTGCAAAATAATAATCATGATTTAAAAAAGACTTAAAAGTGGCTGAAGACGAAGACGAAAACTTATACGATAATCTCCAACAGCGAAGATCAATTTTAACAAAAGCACGCACAGTGGGCAGACAAAGAAGGATAAAGACATTAAATTAGATCACTGAGCTGCTGTCATTATTAGGAGAAGAAAAGATGCTTGGTGGAATTTCTGAGCTAGCAGCTACTTGCAGAAATAGAAGAAAAGAATTTACTCCTGGATGAAGTAACTGGCTGTAGTTCAAGCAGCACTACTGACTCAGCCAAGAGCCAGTCTCTGAACAAAGGAGAATGACAGAAAGATTTGGTTAACCTGGAGTTTACAATCCTGGGGGGCTCCAGCTATATTCCGCCCCCCACCCCCTTCACAAATTGCCAAGTTATTACACAACAGATTTGCGAGCTTTCCAGCCACGCACTTCAGGCTCCTAAAATATCATTCTTGCAGATGTGGTGGCAGGCCTGGAAAGAACCTGAAGCTGATCTGATTCAACTTCCAGCCCTACGGCTGGAGAGCTCATGCAAGCTGAATCCCATTCACGCTGCCACAATAACTCCTGTACTGAGTTGCGCACATGTATGCATGCGTTTGTACAAGTCCGGACCTTTTCTAGGATGGACAACAATCTAGAGCATGGGTAGGCAAACGAAGGCCCAGGGGCCGGATCTGGCCCAATTGCCTTCTAAATGAGTAATTTAAATGAGTAATTTATATACTGACCTATACCCAGAGATCTCAGGGCGGTTCACAGAACAAAAGCAAAATATAAAACCACAAAATATATAATCAAAATAAAGACAACAACCCAAGAAAAGCTGATGTTATGAAGTTAGCATAAATTAAGATCTACTTCTAAAGACACCCTGAGGACTCGTTACATTATTATTTTTCGGTACGGATTATTATCCTGATCCACCCAACGTTTTTCTGTTATGGAGAAGGACATTTCATTCGCTGTGTGCGTTCAGTTTTCTTTACCAAATCACAGAGCACCCTCACCTCTAATGGAGAAATTATATGCCGTCAGCTGTGATAAACACCCGCTCAGCAAAGGACTGCGAAAAGCAGCTCTAATGGCCTTAAAGCACAGAGAGCCGCTGTCAACTCGTGGAGCAGTCCTTCATTTGCGCTGCCCACATCTCTCTCTTGAAAAGCCCCCTTTCAAATCAGATTTTCACAAGGCGATTTGTACAGTCACCCAGTTAACACAGATATATGTTATCCTTTGGGGCCAAGCTTGACATCTGGATAACAGCAGCAGATGGGCAAATTTGTTTCTCAGTACAGTGGTACCTTGGTTCTCAAACGCCTTGGTACTCAAACAACTTGGAGCCCAAACACTGCAAATCCAGAAGTAAGCGTTCCAGTTTGCGAACTATTCTCAGAAGCCGAACATGCTCCGTTTAGAGTGCCACACTTCTTGTTATGTACTAAGCTTGGATCCTAGAACAAATAGGCAGGTAGGATCCTAGAATGCAACAACTGACTGGCTTGCAGGAAAAGACCAATCAGGCTCCGGGAGGGAAGCAGAATCAGCCAATCAGACGGGACTCATTGTGTAAATAATGTATATAAAAGCCTGAGGTTTGGGGGGCAATTCAATCACTGTTTTACAAGCTGCAATAAAGAGCATGAAATCACTTCCGTTTTGAGTGTTATGCTGAGGTCTGTCTGTTTTTGCTATTTATTTTGCGTTTTCATTTTTGCGGCTCTTTTTGTTTTGTTTTTGTGACTGTGTGGAACTCAGTTCAGCTACTGATGGATTGACTGTGTGACTGCAGTACATTATTTATTGCTTTCATTTTATGGATCAATGGTCTTGTTAAAATAGTAAAATTCATGTTAAATTGCTGTTTTAGGGGTTGTTTTTAAAAGTCTGGAACAGATTAATCTGTTTTGCATGACTTTCTGTGGGAAAGCGCGCCTTGGTTTTGGAATGCTTTGGTTTTGGAACGGACTTCCAGAACAGATTAAGTTTGAAAACCAAGGTACCACTGTAGTGTGTCTACAGAGGCAGGAAGAAAAAGAGGTAAAAGATAAAGGATGCTAAAGTCCAGCTGAATTTAACTATGGGGTGCGGCACTCATCTCCGTTTTCAGGCCAAGGGTGAAAATGCTGGAAGTTCAATCCATTACATGTTCATTTACAGCTGATGGCCTCTGTTATACTTATTATGAGACGGCACGTGATTTCACTATAATTTCCATTTTGTTTCTCCAGTCCACACTGAACTGTTATTTGAACGTTAAGATCCCAAGACCTCCCCCAATAAATAAAGACACAATTGACACGGAATTTCGTTTAAGGTTATTGGCATAATTTTGGCCACTCCTTTATTAATTACAGATTGTGAGTGGTTTGCTTAGGCATTGGTTCCCAACTAGCTGCACCTGACCTCAGCAGGGCAGCACTGACAGATGTCAGACATCTGGCAGATGTCAGTAAGGGGAAATATCCTGGGGAGCACTGGACCAGGCTCAGTCTCAAGCTCACCCCAAATGCTCCCAGGGGTTCTGGCGTGCCCCTAACCCCTGGAAGGGGATCGGACAAAAGCAAGGTGAGCTCCTGGATTCCTTTAATGGAATACCCTAGCATTGGAGGGGCAGGCACAGCCTATCCACCTCCCCACCACCACCATTGAACCAATGCCTAACTGCCTAACCTTACAAGGTTGTGACGATTTGCTACACGGCAGGCGCAACTCAAGTGGCACCAGCCAATCAGCCAAATGGAAAAATTCCTTCCGGGCCTCTGTCCCAAAAAACAGACGACCCATGATGGCATAGCAAGGTCATAAAGGTAAAGATAAAGGTACCCCTGACCGTTAGGTCCAGTCGCGGACAACTCTGGGTTTGCGTGCTCATCTCGCTCTATAGGCCTAGGGAACTGGTGTTTGTCCACAGACAGTTTCCGGGTCATGTGGCCAGCATGACTAAGCCCCTTCTGGTGAACCAGAGTAGCGCACGGAAACGCCGTTTACCTCCCCGCCGGAGTGGTACCTATTTATATGCTTGCACTTTGATGAGTTTTCGAACTGCTTGGTGGGCAGGAGCTGGGACCGAACAACGGGAGCTCACTCCGTCGCTGGGATTCAAACCGCCGACCTTCTGATCGGCAAGCCCTAGGCTCTGCGGTTTAGAACACAGTGCCACCCGCATCCCAGCAAGGTCATAATAGACCCTAAATACAGGGAGGGTGGGCGGGTGATCCGGTGCACGAGGCAAAAAAGAGGAAGCTCAATGCAACGTGCAGTGGTATATATGGGTCCCTCGGATAATGCATGAAACAATCCCATTGGCCAGATTTATCTCACCAATCAGGTTGTTGTGGCTATCCAATCGCTCCTACTCACACAAGCAATGAGGTCAGTCCTGATGATCTCACTGCAATGCGTGCTCTCTGGGAGGAGGACATGATTTCTCTGATCTGCCTAAATTCATTTGAAAAATATCGGTGTTACATTGGCTGCTTCCTAGCATCTTAAAAAGCAGAGACATCACCTTGCCAACAAAGGTCCGTATAGTTAAAGCTATGGTTTTCCCAGTAGTGATGTACGGAAGTGAGAGCTGGACCATAAAGAAGGCTGATCGCTGAAGAATTGATGCCTCTGAATTATGGTGCTGGAGGAGACTCTTGAGAATCCCATGGACTGCAAGAAGATCCAACCTCTCCATTCTTAAGGAAATCAGCCCTGAGTGCTCACTGGAAGGACAGATCCTGAAGCTGAGGCTCCAGTACTTTGGCCACCTCATGAGAAGAGAAGACTCCCTGGAAAAGACCCTGATGTTGGGAAAGATGGAGGGCACAAGGAGAAGGGGACGACAGAGGAAGAGATGGTTGGATAGTGTTCTCGAAGCTACCAGCATGAGTTTGACCAAAATGCGGGAGGCAGTGGAAGACAGGAGTGCTTGGAGTGCTCTGGTCCATGGGGTCACGAAGAGTCGGACACGACTAAATGACTAAACAACAACAACAACAAGTCCTCAGGTACAGACACTTACCTAAGGGATCAGATGCATTTTTTTGGTTAGGAGATCAGCAATTTCACATTTAAGTTATTTAAGGACTCTTGGAACCCAGCGATTTGTTTGTTTTTAAAATTGTCCCTATTGCCTCGAACTTGGTCTCATTCCCACTATTTGCCACAGTTCCTCAGATTCCATTTTTGAGGACATGACAGAGGCGTGTCCTACATTTTCTGAAGCTAAGGTGTTCCAACTTCTCTGCAATTTCCTTTCCCTCTTTTACCACGCCTTATCAAGAAAAAGGGGGGGGGGGAGGTAGAGATAATCATGCAAGCAGAAGCCATTTGAAATTATTTCTAGCTAGTCCATAGCACCTGAAAAGCCGCAAGCTAAAACCACAAACATTTTTTAAACCACCCGTGCTATTTTAAAATAGTCAATTTTCTAGGTGCTCCCTTTCCTTGGGCATTCAAAGCACTAATGGATCAGGGTTTGCATATGCACCAACAAGTTTCAGCAGAGATCAGAATTTGGCAGCCAAGGCCATGTACTTTGAATAATAAAAGAAAGAAAATGCACCAAGCACATTGCCCAGAATTTGAAAATTTGGAATAACTTAAGGTCAGAGCAACTGCCGGCCTGTAATTCTTTTTTTTTATAGAGTAACTGTTCTTCCCTTACATACAGCTGGCTACATGAAGCTCAATGTGCAGGCACATTAAGCTACACAAATATCAATACCATCGTTGGCCTTCGTCCTAAAAACACAGAAATAGAGAGAGAGGAAGGGAGAAAGGAGTTCAAGAATTAGATGTACAGTGGTAAGGTAAAGGTAAAGGGACCCCTGACCATTACTCTGGGGTTACGGCGCTCATCTCACTTTATTGGCCAAGGGAGCCGGCGTACAGCTTCCGGGTCATGTGGCCAGCATGACTAAGCCACTTCTGGCGAACCAGAGCAGCGCATGGAAACGCCGTTTACCTTCCCGCCGGAGTGGTACCTATTTATCTACTTGCACTTTGACGTGCTTTTGAACTGCTAGGTTGGCAGGAGCAGGGAGCGAGCAATGGGAGCTCACCCCGTCATGGGGATTTGAACTGCCAACCTTCTGATCGGCAAGTCCTAGGCTCTGTGGTTTAACCCACAGCGCCACCCGCGTCCCATGTACAGTGATACCTCGGGTTAAGTACTTAATTCGTTCCAGAGGTCCGTTCTTAACCTGAAACTATTTTTAACCTGAAGCACCACTTTAGCTAATGGGGCCTCCTGCTGCTGCCACGCCGCCAGAGCCTGATTTCTGTTCTCATCCTGAAGCAAAGTTCTTAACCCGAGGCACTATTTCTGGGTTAGCGGAGTCTGTAACCTGAAGCATATGTAACCTGAAGCGTATGTAACCTGAGGTACCACTGTACACCGTTATGTCCCAGATATGTTTAACACATGCTCTCTCCAAAGCCTACCAGGTACAGAGAATTTATGGCAAGAAAAATCTTCAAGAGGTGAGGAATGGGGAAACAATCTGTTAAGAATAAGGAAAGCCTTGTCTCTGATTCTGGGAACTTTTCATATGGTTTCTGAAGTCTCAGTAATTGTTTGTATGTTATACTGTTACATTTCAGTGGCTTAACTGGATTTTATTTCATTGGATATTTTCAAATTTGCTTTTCTCGGCTGCAAAGCAGGCCATGTATTGAAAAGGACCTTTGGAACTGCTTTTCTATTCCTGGAATTTTTCCTCCATGAGTTGTACTGCCCAATACTGTTTGACCTGAAAGACCAAGGGTACTTTTTTTGGAATCACCCCTCACTTTGAAAATATGGACAAAGAGCCCTA
Source organism: Podarcis filfolensis (assembly GCF_964270895.1). Taxonomy (NCBI): domain Eukaryota; kingdom Metazoa; phylum Chordata; class Lepidosauria; order Squamata; family Lacertidae; genus Podarcis; species Podarcis filfolensis. The sequence goes on from NC_139621.1 coordinate 18,377,585, forward strand.
AATTGCATTGGCTCAAATGTATTCCTGCAAAGAAAATACCCTCAGCCTGAGTGGTTGCATCCAGTGGAGGCCCATTTAAATTAATGGACCTGATATACGGTATATTGTACCCTATATTTTGCATGCCATCGTTACTTGGCCAATATCATAGAGCACGTTTACAGATTATGCAATAATGCCTTGTGTGTCGCGGTCCCCAAGCCTCCCCCAAATAAATTCACACTTCACACCATAATTTTTGTTTAAGGATTTTGGCATAATTTTGGCCACAACTTTATTAAAATACAAACAAAGTGCGTGGTTGCTTAGGCATTGGTTACGACTATCTGTCCCCTCCCCGGGACAGAACTGACATCCGCCATCCTGCAAAGTCAGTAAGGGAAAACATTTTATGGGGAGTAATGGAGCTGGGTACCAGACCCTCACTTCTCCCCAAATGCTCCCAGGGGCTCTTGTGTGGCCCTAGCCCCCCTTGACCAGGGGTTCAGACAAGAGCATAGCAAGCCCCTGGATTCCTTTAACGGAATACCCTTGCAGCAGCAGCAGCAGCAGCACTGGAGGGGCAGGCACAGCCAATCCATACCCCTCCACCAACCAATTTTTTTCTAAAACCAATGCCTAACCACAACCTTGCAAGTTGTGACGATTTGCTACGCAGTAGGCAAAAACAAAATGGCACCAGCCAATCAGCCAAATGGACAAAATTCGTACCAGGCCCCTGCCCCCAAAGCAGACGACCCCATGACAGTCATAGCAAGGTCAAAGCGAACAACCCTAATTCTAGGGAGGGTGGGCGGGTGATCCGATGCGCGCAGAGAAAAAGAGGAACCTCAACGCTGTGCGTAGGGTATATATTTCAACCCAAGCTGTCAATCAATAATAGCAACATCACACTCTCAGTGGATCAACCAAACCAACTTTCCCAGCAACAGGGGGTGTCTGCTTTACCCCACCGCACCCCATGATCTCCATGAAGGAGAACATGCTTTAATATTGCATGGGATCTTCCCACACGGTCCGTATAGATGCACATTCTCTGCACACAATTAACAGGTTTTTCCTTGAATTAATGTTTCGCTGCAGAGATAGCTGTCAGCAGACTTTATTCTGCAAAGGCAAAGGAAAGACCAGGGCAACCAATCTCTTTCCTGTACATTTATAAGCAGAAATGAAGCCCAGTGGAACCAAAACATGGAAGGAAAGCATGCGCTGGGGGGGGGGGGGAAGAAAAGAAACCCTACTCTGTCATTTCCAGATCTAATTGCAACAGTCTTTTACTGCTGGATAATTACAAACCAAAGGCCTTTAAAGCCTCTGCTTTCCAAAATGTTTGCATTTTTACCTGCCAAAGAGTCGTTATTGCTTCCTGACAATAAAGAGACCAACCTGACGCCCATTTCCTTTAGGCGACTTTACATTCTCAGGAAAACATAAATGGGTCCCTCAGCCTTAACAGCAAACCAACCAAGATTGTGATTCTGAGCACATTTACTGTGCAATTCAGTTCCTAAGGAAGTCCCATGGAAAACAACACTGTTTTTTTCCTTCCTGGTTCCCGGCCACACAGGTTTCTTTTTGCAAAACCTATTTTTTTTTAAATGCAACAAATAATTGGGATGCAGCAAATATGCAGGCATTACAGCAAACACAGTAACTCATAAAAGTGGGATTGCGTTGAAGCAACAGAACAGCACATTTAGAATATCTACATATTTATGGGGTTATTCATATCATGTGCTATGAATAGTTGAAAATCTTTCTGTTTCCTAGCTGGAAGGAATACAATCTGAATACAAAAAATACCAATAACCAGACAGTGTTTGTATTCTGATGAAGAAACCTAGACACCTTTTCAAAGCCTCACAATAGCTTCGCTTGGATCCTGTCTAGACTTTCATTAACTGCACAAAACATACATAAGCTCCCTAAACCACAAAGATGTACTATCACCAACCAATGATGTCTTCTCATTCACACCTGGGGGAATGTTTGAAAGAAAGCCTTTTGCCCCCCATAGGTGAGGAATAATGATGTTCCTAGTTTGCACCAATTTTATTTCCTTCCTCATGGGAAGTTTTGGATTAGCACTGAAGCCCCGCCCATTTCTGAACCATGAAACATTGGTGGCACTCTGCCAATCTCACTGACCTGTCTCCTTCACAGATGTGTTGAGGCTGAGCAGCCCATTTTTGCAAATAACTCTGTCTGTCCCAAGCTGGGCTCTCTGCAGATTTGACACACACCACAATTGCCTCATTATGCAAATCATGTTCAGAATACCACAACACACACTCCAGCTGTGGAGTAACATTATGTTATATATAATAAAACTGTAATCGTCGTATCAAAAAATTACAAAGCACAGTTTGTGGTGGCATTAACATATCATATTACTACAGTGGTACCTCAGGTTAAGTACTTAATTCGTTCCGGAGGTCTGTTCTTAACCTGAAACTGTTCTTAACCTGAAGCACCACTTTAGCTAATGGGGCCTCCCGCTGCTGCCGCGCCACCAAAGCATGATTTCTGTTCTCATCCTGAAGCAAAGTTCTGAACCTGAAGCACTATTTCTGGGTTAGTGGAGTCTGTAACCTGAAGCGTATGTAACCTGAAGCATATGTAACCTGAAGCATATGTAACCTGAAGCGTATGTAACCCGAGGTACCACTGTATTAGCCTTCTATATGTTTTTATTGTCGTAAAGTCCAAGGATAGTCAAACCAAAAGTGTAACAAACAAACGAATGCAAAGGCAAGTTCGTTTGTTATACTTTTAAGACAGGACGATGCAGAAGGAAGATATCAGTATGAAATGGCATTGCCAACAGGAACTGTACATTGTAATAATTGGACTTGACTATCCTTGGACTTTAAATCAGTAAAAACCCTTACTTAAAAACCTCTATGGGAAGTCTGTAAGAAATACCCCTCACACTCACAACCCAGAAGTTCTGAAGAAGTGTGCATGCACACGAAAAGCTCATACCCATAAAAAACTTAGTTGGTCTCCAAGATGCTACTGGACAATTTTTTTAATTGTTTTACTTATTTTGACTGCATCAGACCAACACAGCTACCTACCTGAATCTAGAACCCAAAAATTGACATTCACAGATATATATATATATATATATATATATATATATATATATATATATAAAATGAGGCAAGGACTTTGGCCAAATGTCGCACTAACACAAAGTCGCAATCGCCAAATTTGGAACTTGCCCTGGAAAGGGATTTCATTATTTTTTGTATCCCACGAGTTCATTATTTCAGTGAGCTATAAATCCCTCAAGAGAGTGTCACAAGGAATTCTCTAGCCGTCCTCAATTTAGCTGTCAAATCTCCTCCCGTGGGCCATACTGGAAGAGCGCCTACCTCATCATCCCCATTGCCTGGTCAAATAAATATTTTTAAATGGCCTTGGCAATCGGTGTAACTCAAACAAGGCTAGAGATATGAGAAGTTCTCTGGTTTTTTGGAATAATTCAGTACCACCACTGCGTTGTGCTACTGCATATCTGAACAATTTTGCAGCAGAAATGTGTGGTCTGAATTCGCGTGTGTCGGAGAAGGCAAGTTTAACGTTTAATCAGTCTTTTAAAAAATAAAAATAAAAGGGGGGAGGGGAAGGAAAGGGCTACCATTTTTAAAACAAGGCCTGTGTATTCAGCATCTGTGAGTCACTGATCTCAAGCCACAGAAGCCAGATGGGTCGTTTTATAGGTACTTCTAGTACCCTTAAGATGCGGGTGGCGCTGTGGTCTAAACCACTGAGCCTCTTGGGCTTGCCAATCGGAAGGTTGGCGGTTTGAATCCCTGCGACGAGGTGAGCTGCGACCAGTCCCAGCTCCTGCCAACCTACCAATTCGAAAGCACGTCAAAGTGCAAGTAGATAAATAGGTACCACTGTGATGGGAAGGTAAACGACGTTTCCATGCGCTGCTCTGGTTTCGCCAGAAGTGGCTTAGTCATGCTGGCCACATGACCCGGAAAAACTGTCTGCAGACAAATGTCGGCTCCCTCGGACAGTAAAGCAAGATGAGCGCCGCAACCCCAGAGTCGTTTGCAACTGGACTTAACTGTCAGGGGTCCTTTACCTTTAGTAGCCTTAAGACCATTTTGCAGCTTGGTGTTTATCCTTGAGATTAGGGGAGGGGAAGTAGCACTTTGCCAGCTAGGTGCTAAAACAAGCAAACACATCTGCTACAGCCTGTTGGTAGAATTCAACGGATGGATTTTGGGTATGATAGTCTTTGCATGCAACCTTATAGTCTATCACACTGAAACATATCACTGTTCCAAATGTTTTGGGCCACGATTATGCTGACTTCCTTTTAGACTTGCTTCACTGCAGAAATTTCCTACCCCTGATTCTACCGTGTAAGAATAATTGGAATCACAAGACGGTCACCGACAGCTGCAATGATTTCCGATCAACTTCGCCGAGCCCAGGTGAAATATGTGATTACTATGCATTGATCTCCCAGTGGTCTGTCCGCATTGCAATTTATTTAATTGCTCCCCGCTCCTCCCCCTTTCTTTGCCAATTCTTCTTGGCCCTCATTATGGTAACGCGCCATAAAATTTCGGCTGGCTATAGGTCAACCTTCAGCATTGCCACGCTTGCAAAACAGCATCGATACTAAAAAAAGACATCACTGTAATCAGACTCTCTCGAAAGGATAAGAAAACGGTAGCTAAACCTGGAGAGGATCCAACGCCCTGGCCTTCCTCGACAAAACGGCTGAAACAAATGCTTCAAAATTAGTAAAGGTAAAGGGACCCCTGACCATCAGGTCCATTCGTGACCGACTCTGGGGTTGCGGTGCTCATCTTGCTTTATTGGCCGAGGGAGCCGGCATACAGCTTCCGGGACATGTGGCCAGCATGACTAAGCCGCTTCTAGCGAACCAGAGCAGCACACGGAAACGCCGTTTACCTTCCCACCAGAGTGGTACCTATTTATCTACTTGTACTTGATGTGCTTTCGAACTGCTAGGTGGGCAGGAGCAGAGACCGAACAACGGGCGCTCACCCCGTCGTGGGGATTCCAGCCGCCGACCTTCTGATCGGCAAGTCTTAGGCTCTGTGGTTTAACCCACAGCGCCACCCGCGTCCCTGCTTCAAAATTAAATGCATTTAAATGTATGTAGAAAATATGGGTGCAACAGCAATTGAAGCAGTTTAGAACAGGGGTCAGCAACCTTTTTCAGCCACGGGCAGGTCCACTGTCCCACAGACCTTGTGGGGGGCCGGACTATATTTTGAAAAAAATAATGAACAAATTCCTATGCCCCACAAACAACCCAGAGATGCATTTTAAATAAAAGCACACATTCTACTCATGTAAAAACACGCTGATTCCCGAACAGTCCACAGGCTGGATTGAGAAGGCGATTGGGCCACATCCAGCCCCCGGGCCTTAGGTTGCCTACCCCTGATTTAGGAGGAGGAGTTGGGTCACTGACCAACTTTATCCTGCAGGTCTCATTTTGAATGATTTGTGGTGCTTATTTTTCAAAATACAGTCTGCATTTTCCAACATAATCCCAGGGACCTTTGCGGGGACTGGAGGAAAAAACTATCACATGGAACTATCTTATCTATTAATAACAGTGGGGTCTGGTTGCAAAGAAACGAGACCTCTAAGGATAAGACATTTTCAATTTAGACCACAGGAACCACATGTAATATTCACAAACTGTTGAAGAATGCACATAGACCTAACAGGAATTGACCTCTCCACACAAATGCCACTCCTTGACCACATCCCCCAAATCTTCGCCTCTACATACACAACCCCTTATTTTTATGTAGCCCATTTTTAAGGTAAAGGTAAAGGGATCCCTAACCGTTAGGTGCAGTCGTGCCGACTCTGGGGTTGTGGCGCTCATCTTGCTTTATTGGCCGAGGGAGCCGTCGTACAGCATGTGGCCAGCATGACTAAGCCGCTTCTGGCAAACTAGAGCAGCGCACGGAAACGCCGTTTACCTTCCCACTGCAGCGGTACCTATTTATCTACTTGCACTTTGATGTGCTTTCGAACTGCTAGGCAGGAGCAGGGACCGAGCAACGGGAGCTCACCCCGTCGCAGGGATTCAAACCACCGACCGTCTGATCGGCAAGTCCTAGGCTCTGTGGTTTAACCCACAGCGCCACCCGCGTCCCCTAGCCCATTTGTAGAAGGAACAAATTGCAAATATCAATTTAGCTAACAAATACTGCTGTTGCATTATGCAAATGTATGCTTTTTTTCTATCAAAGGAGCAGTCAACTCCATCTGTAAAGCGTGAGACTCTTAATCTCAGGACTGTGAGTTCCAGCCCCACGTTGGGCAAAGCATCTGTTGGCATCCGTCGGTCTCGGGAGGAGTGCGCCTGCATTGTGGGGGTTGGACTAGATGCCCCTCGTGGTCCCTTTCAACTGTACAATTCTATTATTCGAACATAAGAGAACTTCCACAGACTAAGTCATGCATATTATTTGTCCAGTTATGGCTACCCAATACTTTTAAGCAGAAATAAAACTATACAGTAGTACCTCGTTTTAAGTACTTAATTCGTTCCGGAGGTCCGTTCTTAACCTGAAACTGTTCTTAACCTGAAGCACCACTTTAGCTAATTGGGCCTCCTGCTGCCACCACGCCGCCGGAACCTGATTTCTGTTCTCATCCTGAAGCAAAGTTCTTAACCTGAAGCACTATTTCTGGGTTAGCGGTGTCTGTAACCTGAAGCGTATGTAACCTGAAGCATATGTAACCCGAGGTACCACTGTATGCTCCACCACTGAGATAGGGTCACTTCCCTGTAGTGGAAGGAGCTTAAGGTAAGTTAAAGCAATGTATGGAAGATAATAATAATAATAATAAAAGGTATCATTAGATATGAAAACTGTGCAAGAAAGTCTCGTCAAGGACTTCCAATTCCACCCACAATTAATGGTAGAGAGAGTGAGCGACCTAAACCCAAGGGCAGAGTTGTCATACATCTGGAATTAAATGTCCGGGAAAATGGCAAATCATGTCAGAAGTGTGGATTTTGGGAGGTAGCTCAAAAACTACTACTTCCTTTCTTTTTGCCCCAAAATGCCCAACAATTTTTGCGTTCAGACTTTCACTCTTTGAAATATGGCAACTGTACCCAAGAGTAGAGCGTGCTAAGCCATCACACGACTCAGAAAGTAAAGCTAAACGTTGTCTTTATGAATTGTGAACTCCATTGCCCTGCAGTACAGTACAAAAATGTTTGTAGTCTCTTTGGATAAAACAACAGGTAGAAATGAATGATTGAACCAACATGTAGATAGATGGAAGTCAACTCTCTGCCCACGAAAAGGTGAGCAATACCAGTAGCATCTGCTGCCAGGATCTGAAGTTCTCTTAAACAGCTTACTGAATACAACGCAGGAAGTGTTCTGAATCATAGCGTTGGAAGGAATCGCAAGGGTCACATAGTCCAACCCCTGCAATCTCGGCAGGAATTACCTGGGAGGAATTAAATCATTGCCAGGATTGCAAATAAATATTCACATAAAACTATAATTGCCTAGAACAGCATGTATCTGTGGGCGAATGTTATTCGGAGCGTGAGCACTCCGTACTGTGTTCTCTCTTCTTATAGTCAAGGTGATCCTTGACACCAACTTTAAACGACCGTCACGGTCTGGTTCACGGGCGATCGAAGTCCCAGCTGGGGACGTCGGAACCGGGGGCAAGATGGCAGGGTGGGAGCAGGAATGGGAGTGCAGAAGCCAGGAGTCAAGGAGCCAAGGGTCCGAGGATCAGGAAGCAAGGAGTCACGAAGTCAGGGGTCCGAGGATCAAGAAGCAAGGAGTCACAAAGTCTGGGGTCTGAGGCATAGCTGTCAACTCTCAGATTTGAAAATAAGGGATCAGCAGCCTCGAAAATAAGGGACCAGCAGCCTCACCTGTCCCAGGGACAGTCCAGGATATCTAACAATCCGGGATAGCAGCGGGAAGCAGCGGGAAACGGCGCTGGAATAAGGGGATTTCCCGCAAAAAAGGGAAGGTTGACAGCTATGGTCTGAGGATCAGGAAACAAGGAGTCACAAAGCCAGGGGTCCGAGGATCAAGAAGCAAGGAGTCACAAAGTCAGGTGTCCGAGGATCAAGAAGCAAGAAACCAAACGCAGCAAGGCAGGGAACGTGTTGCTGTGGCAAAGAGCTGAAGGGAAAATGCTGACCTTATATCCCTTCCTGGCTCTTGCCACCAGGTGCTGTGAGTTACCAATCGGCCTCACCTGTGTGGCCGCGCCTTGCCTCTTCAGAACAAACTTAGGAAAGCCCCAGTCCTGCAAAGTCCTATTGGTCACAGGGCCTGGCTCCTGCACACACTCCTGACAACGACATCCTTGGGAAAAGGGCTGCTAATTGTAATCTTGCTAGAGTTGGAAGACAATTAGGAGTGAACAGATGATTCTTGGGCATGCTGGAAAAAGCCTGCCCTGCAGCATCAGCAGAAGGAATTATGTGCCCAAAGAGGTAATTAATTAAGTGCTTGGATTTCAACTAGCTAATTTCAGCTAGTTGAACTGAAGTTCTGCGCTTTATATTTCCTCTTGAGAGAGCTTGGAAGATTTATTTCTGCTTCACAAAATTGGCTGAAGTGAAGATGATTACCCCTCTCTATTTCTTTATGTATTAATAAAAGTATTTCTACACTGACCTATCGCAAAATGCATCACACTATAATACATCATTTTTTTAAAAAAACAAGCAAATAGATAAACCAGGCATCCCCAAACTCGGCCCCCCAGCTGTTTTGGGACTACAACTCCCACGGATCCCTAGCTAACAGGACCAGTGGTCAGGGATGATGGGAATTGTAGTCCCAAAACAGCTGGAGGGCCAAGTTTGGGGATGCCTGAGATAAACTATGCCTTATGCGGAATGTTTGAAGGAGCTGGGCATGTTTAGCCTGGAAAAGAGGAGAGTGAGCCGAGATATAATAAGCATCTTCAAATATCTGTCACATGGAAGAGGGAGCAAGTTGGTTTTCTCCCGCTCCGGAGGGCAGGACTCAAACCCATGGCTTGAAGTTACAAGAAAGGAGATTCTGACTAAACATATGGAAGAACTTTCTGACAGTAAGGGCTGTTTGACAGTGGAACGGTCTCCCTCAGGAGGTTGTGGACTCTCCTTCCTGAGAAGTTTTTAAGCAGAGATTGGATGGCCATCTGTCATGGATGCTTTAGCTGAGATTCCTGCATCGCAGGGGACCGGAGTAGACCAGGGTTTCCCAAACTTTGAGGTCTCCAAGTTGTTTTTGGACTGCAACTCCCATCAGCCCTAGCCAACAGGACCCATGGTCAGGGCTGAATGGTTAAAACCAAAGTTAAAACAATAACCATCTAATTGTGTTCACAGTCAGTATGAGAAGAAGCAATGGTCTCTAAGGGAAGAAACAGAACCAAGAATGTACAGAGTGACATGGGGAAATAACTAAAGACACCTCAAACACACAAAACAGCTGTGTTTCAGCATAGAGAAAACCAAATTCATAAACCAACTCAGCTTCAAGGAACATTTGTTCATCTTTATCAACTGAGTGCCAATGTAATTTGTGCTCTTACCTCTGCTGCCTCCCCGCCTCCCATCCCATAAATATTTATTCCAATATCTAATGTTCTCATCAATAAACCAACACTCTGCGGCTGCAATCCGAAAACATGCTCAGCCGTGAGTAAGCTGCATTGAAGGCCACGGAATTTACTTTTGAGTAAACGTGAATAGGTTTGCGCTGCTAGTGAGACAGCACAAGAAACTGCCAAGGGAACAGAAAACAATACAACCAAGCAATTAGGCTCCCTGTTCTAAATTGCTTCTTCTTTTCACAATACAGTAAAAGAAGCAAACTAATATGCAAGAAATAAACAAAGGAAGTAAAGAACGAACAGAAAAAAAGGACTACAATATCCTCCCTCATCAGTATATCTTAACTTTCTAAACGTCAACTTTTTGATAAGCCCAAATCCTCAAGGTTATTATCACACTGGTTACTTTTCGCTCGGAAACTTAAAAAGCAAAAAAAAATATAATAATAATCTTCTTTTCCTTCTTCAACACAAATACACACGCAGGATCTGCCTATATAAAATGAATGGAAGGAGGTTGACAACGTGTGTATTAACTGCTGAGTTCTCATAATCACAGGGGAAGCTGGCATCCAGGCCGGCAGATGACAGAAAAGATAACAAGTAAACCCTTCATTTCCACATTCTAAAGGAAGATTCCCACCCACTTCCTACCCATCCTGGTTTTTTACAAATGCACCATCACTTATTTTAATGTTTCCAGCTCACGTGCGTATGGCAGTAACAGCTGCTGCTTCAAAGTGAGAAGTCAGATCAGTATCTGAGCAATGCCATTGCCAAAATTACTAGTAAATATAGGGTTCATTCAAATAACCGATTGCTGGTTGTCAGATTTTTTAACATGGGTGCCTTTCCCTGTTAGATGTAGAGAAAACTATTAAAACATCATAATCTCTCCCCCACCCCAAACACCACACACACACACACACACACACACACTCTAACAGACTTTAAGACAAGTAGTAACTTGCAAAAAGGAAAAAAGCTGGGTACCAACTCATGGCAGACATTTCCCTTTATACCTCTGGCATGATCTAAAACAAACATTTGGGAAGGTGATCAAGCTGTTTTTAGACTGCATCAGACAACAGGGAGGCGTTGCATGTCTGAACATTCCCTCCTGGGAAAACAGGCTTCACAATACACAGAAAACAATAGGGGAGGCCAATGTGAGAGCCTTTCTGTCTAATATCTAGTTTTCTATATGCAGTGGGTTATGAGACTTTCTGAAAATTTCTATGTAGATTTTATCTGCATGGATCTCCCCCCACCCCCACCCCAAATTCCCATCTTTCTGCTTTGGCTGCCTTGACATGGTAGTTCATTCTGTTTCCATGAATTTCTCTTAATTGTTAAGTTCATATATCTGAGCTTTCAAGTGACGCAATAGTGGAAGCTCAGGGCTCATTTCTGTGGTACTTGCTTCTGGTGGGGAAATTCGCATGCAAACAATATGTACAGTGGTACCTTAGTTTTCGAACATAATCAGCTCCGGAAGTCCATTCAAGTTCTGAAACATTCGAAAACTGAAAGCCTCAAAACACAAGCCTCAAAAACGGAAGCCGTGTTTCTTGTTCGACTTCCGAGGCGCGTTCGAAAACTGAGGCACTTACTTCCGGGTTTTCAGTGTACGAGTTCTGAAACATTTGACTACAGAGGCGTTCAAAAACTGAGGTATAACTGGTTCCAAAAAGTGGCTTTTATTAGTTCAGGGGTTGCAAATGGACTACTAGGTCATCTGTTCCGTTTCCCAACCTCCCAAAGCAAATTTCAGCACCATCCCTCTTGCTTTAACCGCAGATAAATGTTGTGTCAGCAGCAATATTGGCGTTTAGCAGGAAGGCAGACAAAAACCACAGGTTCCAAGGGTCAGATTTTAACCGCAGTTTTGACTCATGTGCTTGTGACAGGCCCAGCTCTCTTTGTTTACAAAACACAGCCTTGGAGATCTCAGATCCGAATCACTGCCCAGCAACAGGATGCAGGGGAACTCGAATTCCTATCATCTCTCATCATTGGCAAACCTGCCTGGAGCTGATGGGAGCAACACCTGCAGGGCCACCCAGTCAAAAACCCGCAGAAATGCACGCAATACTGTTTCTACCTCCTGCTCAGCTCCCGTTTGCATCAGCTTAGGGCTCGTCCACTTGTTGCGTGCCGAGAAAGCATGGGTTCGAGTGGTTTCCCACTTGCCCCACACTTTTTAGGTACGGGTCCAAACGGGCTTGCCTTTGCCCTGCCCCCTTTCCCTGGAAAAAAAACGGCTCTTAGGATAAATATTGGAACAAGCAAACATCTGCAGAGAACCCAATTGCCAGTCGCTCCAATTTGGCGCCAAACTACAGGCTTTCCCCAGGGGAAAGCAGTGGGGCAAATGGAAATGTAGATGTGCCCTTATCCTGTCCCACATTAAACATGCTCACATTTCACTGTCTGCCAGGATTGGGCACCCTCCCTTTCTGAACGAAGAGCTTCTCACTGCAAGCAAACATGGCAGCGGCATCCATTGATTTGGGCGAAGGGGGTGTCCACATAGTTTGATGGCTCTGTCTTTTTCAGATGCGGTAGACATTTTGGGTTATGCCTCGTGCCCCGAGGCAGCCATTTTGTGGCAGGCGTCAGTCTCAAAAATCTCAAAACGTCACATGTGCTTGGGTGACCCCTGCACTCTCCTCGTTTCAAAGGATCCCCAATCGGGGGGAGGGGGAAGAACATTCGAGCTCCAAGCCGTCACTGCAGGGGCCAGGCTCCCTGTCCAAGACCCCCAAATCTAACATTGGTTGCCAATGCAAGGCTGCTTGGGGGGCTTCACACAACCCACTCCCGTTTTACGAGTTCCTTTAAAAAGCTCATATAACCCTGTCGAAATGCTGAGACATTAAGAGATGCTACCCAGACGGGATTGATGCTAATCTTCTTAAGTTGCCTAGAGTTGCGACCAGCAATGACGGAGGAGGCCTAATGAAGCTCAGAGCTCAAAACAATGCATCATTATTAGCAATTCAGAGGAGCGGCCAAATGCCATGCCTTGATGAGGTCAAACTGCACAGAAATCACTAACAAAATAGCTGCAATTTAGACAGAGCTTCCAGTCGTCTTGTTTTCAAGCTGATTATCACACCAAGACTGGTTTCATGATAAAATATTCAGCTGATACAGAGTCTTATAAAACAGCTACAGGGTTTTTTGTTTTTGCTTTTGGGTTGTTGTTTTTAAATGTGTTTAGCTTTAAAGCTTTCGTTTAAAAGCCACTCTGGGCAGCTCTACACTTTCAAGCTGTGCCCCTGAAGGACCAGCTGTGCAGCCTGGGAGTCATTTTGAACTCATAGATGTCCACAGCGGTCAATTCTGTGTCCAGGGCAGCTGTCTATCAGCTCCATCTGGTACGCAGGCTGAGACCCTACCTGCCTGCGCACTGTCTTGCCAGAGTGGTGGATGCCCTGGTTATCTCCTGCTTGGACTATTGCAGTGCGCTCTATGTGGGACTACCTTTGAAGGTGACCCAGAGACTACAACTAATCCAGAATGCGGCAACTAGTCTGGTGACTGGGAGTGGCCGCCGAGACCACATAACACCGGTCCTGAAAGACCTACATTGGCTCCCAGTATGCTTCCGAGCACAATTCAAAGTGTAGGTGCTGATCTTTAAAGCCCTAAATGGCTTGGCCCAGTATACCTGAAGGAGCGTCTCCACCCCCATCGTTCAGCCCAGATACTGAGGTCCTCCTACAAGGGTCTTCTGGCAGTTCCCTAACTGAGAGAAGTGAGGTTACAGAAAACCAGGCGGAGGGCCTTCTCAGTAGTGGCACCCTCCCTGTGGAACACCCTCCCTTCGGATGTCAAGGAAAAAAATAACCATACAACTTTTAGAAGCAATCTGAAGGCAGTCCTGTTTCGGGAAGTTTTTAACGTTTGATGTTTTATTATGCTTTTATATGTGTTGGATGCTGCCCAGAGTGGCGGGGGGCAACCCAGTCAGATGGACAGAGTATAAATAATAAAATAATTGTTGTTGTCATTTAGTTTCATTTAAGTTGTGCAGGGTAGCAGTCATACTGTGGTTCAAGTCCTGAGTCCACCTTGAAGCCGATCACACTTTTGAAAGCAAGTGAAAGAGGAGAGCGCAAAATATGGTTTGAAGCTCAACATCAAAAAAACAAAGATCATGGCCACTGGTCCCATCACCTCCTGGCAAATAGAAGGGGAAGAAATGGAGGCAGTGAGAGATTTTACTTTCTTGGGCTCCATGATCACTGCAGATGGTGACAGCAGCCACGAAATTAAAAGACGCCTGCTTCTTGGGAGAAAAGCAATGACAAACCTAGACAGCATCTTAAAAAGCAGAGACATCACCTTGCCAACAAAGGTCCATATAGTTAAAGCTATGGTTTTCCCAGTAGTGATGTACGGAAGTGAAAGCTGGACCATAAAGAAGGCTGATCGCCGAAGAATTGATGCCTTTGAATTATGGTGCTGGAGGAGACTCTTGAGAGTCCCATGGACTGCAAGAAGATCAAACCTCTCCATTCTGAAGGAAGTCAGCCCTGAGTGCTCACTGGAAGGACAGATCGTGAAGCTGAGGCTCCAATACTTTGGCCACCTCATGAGAAGAGAAGACTCCCTGGAAAGGACCCTGATGTTGGGAAAGATGGAGGGCACAAGGAGAAGGAGATGACAGGGGACGAGATGGTTGGATAGTGTTCTCGAAGCTACCAGCATGAGTTTGACCAAACTGCGGGAGGCAGTGGAAGACAGAAGCGCCTGGCGTGCTCTGGTCCATGGGGTCACGAAGAGTCGGACACGACTAAACAACAACAACACTAAACATGTCAGAGAGCTCAAGTAGATCTGTTGGACAGATGCAGACATGTGAACATTACAAGAAGGATGGCAGTTTCTAGTAACTTAAGCTTGAGCATCTCTCCAAAGCCACGACCTGTCGTTCTTTGTGAGTCAAGTCCATGTCGTTCTGCAGATACAGGTCCTTCCTGGGTCAACATTACCGACCCTCTGGGAAGACGAACGCCTGGAAAGCAGCACACGAAATCTCACCACCCTTAAATATGCTCTCTGCAGCTGCTGCTAGAACAGCGTGAAAGACCGGACCTCTCATGTTGTGTGGTTAACGTAGATTCACTAGAAGAGGCAGAATTTCAAGCTCTGAACGTGTCTGAGCAGCCGCTGTGCAATGAAGTGGCCATGTGAACTCAACTCATGAGTAGGGAGGATGAGGAACCATGCGTCAGCGGTGAGGTGTATCTGATTCACTTCTTTCCCTAAGATATGCAAAGCAATTCTTCTAAGTTGACTGCTTTTCATTTTTACACATTTAACTTTCTGGGTCACTTTCAACAGTCCTCAAGGAATCACCTTGGGATTTCACTTCACAACATAATGCCTCAAGGCTCACACCCTTACCACCACCCCCCCTTAAAAAAAAAAACCACCCGCAAGCACATGAATACACACCAGGGTAGATAAAAATCAATGATTTTTTTTATTAAAAAAAAATTAAAAATCGGATTTTTAAAAAATTTAAATCGGATTGTTTTGATTTAAATCTGATTTTTAAAATAAAATGCTTTTGGAGGAAAAATCTTTCTAAAGGCAGTTTTCTATTTAAGTTACATTATAGTCCGAAGGCTATTCAACAGGAAATAAGGATTTGTTTTAAGTTTTTCATGTGTGCTAAAACTCAGTCTTAAGTTTTTTTAAAAAACAAAACAAAACAAAACACATTTAACCGCATCAGTTAACAAACATGGATACATATACCATGTTATTGCTTTAGTTAAATAAATTGTTTAAATTGTTACTAATGATTATTTTCCTCCTTCTAGTAAAGTACAGCAGAAAAGTTGTCCAGATAAACAGATAACTTATTAAACCTCACAATCATTTCATAATTACCTGTCTATGTATTTCTAATAGTATAACCAAATCAGTCATTTTTGATATAGCTGTAAAAACTACTCAGAACATTATTATTCCAAAAATGAAACCTTCCTCTGGTTGTAAATATTAAGATTATGCCAGCAAGAATGAGTCTTTCTGGAAAAACAATGATTTAAATCAAGTCTTACTGACGAGTGATTTAAATCGTGATTTAAATCGATTTGATTTAAATCAAATCCACCCTGACACACACTAAAACAGGGATGGGGACTCTGTGGCTCCTCCAGATGTTGTGGGTTTCCAACTTCTGTCAGCTCCCAATCAGCATGGTTTGTAGGATGGTGGGGTTTGTAGTTCAGCAACCATCTTGGGGGCAAGAGGTTTCCCCATCCCAGCACCAAAAGGAATCCATTCTTATCAACAAAGATGCGCTTTCCAAAACTCCCACGGATGTTTGGAAGTTTGGAAGAAGCGGATTCTTTCAACTTACAAAAGTGCCTTCGATATCAAAGCATTCTTTCGGGTCTCCTGGTGCGACAGCTTATTTTAAGTAGCCGTGTGGGGTTTGGGGCCTGTATTTGTGTGAAACAAATGGATAACGTACTGTAAGAGATGGGTTCTCTGCGTTGTTTTGGAAAGGGCCCAGCCAGTCGTGAGCAAGTAGGCCCTAAAACTGATTTAAGGGGCCCTGCAGCATCCTGTTTCTCCAATTATCAACAGACAAGATCCTCTAAGGCAGGCATGGCCAAACTTGGTCCTCCAGCTGTTTTGGGACTACAATTCCCATCATCCCTGAGAACTGGTCCTGTTAGCTAGGGATGATGGGAGTTGTAGTCCCCAAACAGCTGGAGGGCCAAATCTGGCCATGCCTGCTCTAAAGTCTCCAGCTTTACAGGTGACCATACAAAATGGGGGTGGTTACCCCAAGTTTGCCTCCAACATCTGGTACAAGCATGACCTGCAGCAGTCGCGTCTAGCTTGCAAAGAGCCTCTTTCTCTCTCCTGGTCACCCATGAGAACTAAGAATCAGAACTTTCAATATTTCCTAGACTGAGGGGAAGTGTTTTAGCCTCAATATCAAAGGTATCAATGGACCTTAAACTAAAAAAAATAGGATGTATTTTAATTGATTGCCTGATTGCCACATCTTACATTTAGCCCGGGGTCGATGGGACTGCGATTGGGCATGAACCGCTTCGTAGTGAGTTCCTCCACCTTTTTTTCAAGAAAAAAGCACTGCTTATACTACAAAAAAACAATATTCAGAATTTACTGGACTCCTTTACGTTTGTATAAAAAAGGACTATCAAAGGTAGCTTTCTGCTGGAGAAGGGGCAAGGAAAATGCCCCTTTGAAACAAATGCTTGTACAATGTTCTATACTTTCTAAGTGTTGGGAGAAATTTCTGAGCTGTGTGATTCTACAGAGAAAGTTAAAACTTCCAGCAGAGAATATTCTTTTTAATTATATACCTATTGTATGGAAGTTAATGGAACAACGAAAATGGATTCTACGTGCCCTAATGGTGGCCAGTTGATGGATTGGAAGAATAAAGATACGATACCCTTTAATCAACGGGTTGACAATTCGACAACACTCAGTTTTCTGAACAGAATGCTTACAGATGTAGACTTTGCTTGGATAAATATGACATTTGGAACGAGACTATACAAAATTTAGTAGGCTATTAATATCTACATACACTAGTGGCCAAAATTGTGGAAACTTTTTTGGGGAAAGTATTTCCAAGGTTTGATGGCTCATAACACCATTTATTTATTTTTTTGGACTAATGCCATAAAATTATATATCAATGGAGAGATAATTTAATGAAGAATGTAATGCAACAAAGTTTGTCCAATTATCTGTATTCTATCAAAAGTTATAGCCAAATAACCAGAAAATGGAGTGTTTATAGAAAGCCAATCAGGTGTCATCTTGTTTTTGGCAATGATGGCTCATAACACCACTTTTTTTTTGGAGTAATACCATAAAATTATCTATCAATGGTTATGGTATTTCTCAAAAAAAAAGTGGTGTTATGAGCTATCAAACCTCGGAAATACACTTTCCCCAAAAGGTTTCCACAGTTTTGGCCACTAGTGGATGCATTACAATAATCACATATACAGTATATTTATATAAGAATTTATGAGAGTATATTACATTGTATTTTTGTATTTCTTTGTTTCTTTTTAATGTATCTTCATAATTGAAGTTGTGTTTTTTTTAACCACACACCTAAGTATTGTATCCAAGGAAGTGGGTTGAGCGGGGGGCAGATGAGATTAGATTCACCCCTTGCTTTCTTTTAGGCCTAGATATGAACCAAAACAACCCAAAGCACATTCCTGACAAGACAAGGTTGCTATAGGTGAGTGCCCTGTTCTGTTTTAAACCTCCCAGCTGTGCTGAAAATGCCCTAAACAAAATGCACACAGGTTAATTATCTTTAATGGCAAAAATTATGCTGAAACAGAAGTGTTCCTGGCTTCAAATCTTGGAAGGCTTGTGGCACAAGGCCCTTAGGATGGGGTGGGAAGGGGGAGAAGAAGAGGTTTATCCAGGTGAGGGTCCTTTCATAAATTTAGAAGTGATGAGGAAAAGGTGCGCTTGGCAAAGCTGGACCTTTGATGCAATTCTAAAAGGAAAAGACTCTGACAGACCCAGAACTGGTAACCATATACCGTATTTTTCGCTCTATAGGACGCACCAGAAGAACAAGAGGAAAAAAATCTCCCCCTCTCTGCTCAGCGCCCCTTCAGCAAAGCGGCAGGAGAAACGGGGCCCCTTCCATTTCTCCTCCCGCTTCGCTGAAGGGGCGCTGCGCAGCTCTCAATCTCTGCTGAAGCCAGGAGAGTCTTGCTCTCCCAGCTTCAGCAAAAGGAACCGGAAGCCTTCGGAGCACAGCACGAGGTCCCGCTGCGCTCCAAAGGCTTCACGGGCTACCCCTGAAGCCTGGAGAGCGAGAGGGGTCGGTGTGCGCTGACCCCTCTCGCTCTCCAGGCTTCAGCGAAAGCAACGCGTAGCCTCCAGAGTGCAGAGGGATCGCTCCCTCTGCGCTTCGGAGGCTTCGCGTTGCTATCGCTGAAGCCAAGGAGCCTGCATTCGCTCCATAGGACGCACACACATTTCCCCTTAATTTTTGGAGGGGGAAAAGTGCGTCCTATAGAGAGAAAAATACGGTATAATGGGGCAATTTGACAGGCAGTATTTTATACGTACTGGAAGTAAATTGCTACCTTCCTTCCTTCCTTCCTTCCTTTCTTTCTTTCTTTCTTTCTTTCTTTCTTTCTTTCTTTCTTTCTTTCCCTGGCTGTCGATGTGGCATATGTGACTAACAGATATCTGCTGGCAGGCAAGCTTGCAAACATTCCTTGCAGACTTCTAACTCTTGTGGTCTTCCGTTCGGAAGGAGGATGGCTTCAGGTTCGTTTGCCATGTGCCGCTATCCACAAACCCCGGGCAGCCAAAATGGCACGTTACGCAATGACCTGCTAATTACGTGAATCCGGCACGTCGATTGGGGCATTTCCTAGCAACTGCTTGGTGCTTGCTTCTGGGTTCGCACTGTACCCGTTGCAAAGAAAAAAAGCAAGTGAAAGGATACCTCTCTGTGTTAGACCCTCGGCCGCGATGCAAGCAAGTTTGCCAGCCCAGAGCAGAAACTCTTCAACAAGAAACTGCCTGCCTCTGCACCCCACTGTTACCTATCTTGTGGGGCACGTTTGCTGGCTGAGGCATAGGATACTGGTTTCCACAGCGCATCTGGACAGGCAAGGAAAAGAAATTGTATTCTTTGCAAGGAAAGGCACTTCACACATGCCCAGAGCTACTCAGCAGTAGGTGTCAGAATTTTTGAAGTGAAAACCTAAGGTAAAGGTAAAGAGACCCCTGACCATTAGGTCCAGTCATGGCCGACTCTGGGGTTGTGGCGCTCATCTCGCTTTATTGGCCAAGGGAGCCGGCGTGCAGCTTCCGGGTCATGTGGCCAGCATGACTAAGCCGTTTCTGGCGAACCAGAGCAGCACACGGAAACGCCATTTACCTTCCCGTCGGAGCAGTACCTATTTATCTACTTGCACTTTGATGTGCTTTTGAACTGCTAGGTTGGCAGGAGCAGGGACCGAGCAACGGGAGCTCACCCCGTGGCGGGTGTTTGAACCGCTGACCTTCTGATCGGCAAGTCCTAGGCTCTGTGGTTTAACCCACAGCGCCACCCGTGTCCCTCTAAGTGAAAACCTACCCTGTCCTTAATTCAAAAATACAGTGCTACCTTGGCAGTCATATGGCTTGGTCCCAAACAAATCAGCTCCTGAACGCTGCAAACACGGAAGTGAGTGTTCCGGTTTGTGAATGGTTTTTGGAAGCCGAAGATCTGAAGCTCCTGCAGCCGACTGGAAGTCGCACCTTGGTTTTTGAACCGTTTTGGGAGTCGAACGGATTAAATTCGAGAACCAAGGCACCGCTGTACCCATTTGTGGCTTGCACACATTCTCCACAGTTATGGCATAAAAGAACAATGACTTCTGAGGTGCTACAGCAAAATCCAGTGCTTAAAAACAACTCATACTATGGGTGTGCATTGGCTCTGTACATGAGCTAAATACTGAGGAAAACGGGGATGATTCTGGGTTTTATTTTCCCTAAGTCGAAACACGATGACAAGAGACCCTCCTGGTCATATCAGGGACCCCACAAAGCCTTGTAGCTCTGTGTTTCCCTACGTATCTATGTTTCCTGACACCCACTGAGTTTGCAAGAAGCGAGTCTTGTCTAAAGCGCTGCCTGCAGATTATGGAATTCATCTGCGCAAGGCTAGAGCACCAATTAAACATGAAAGGGTGACGCGGTATAAAATGAAGCGGGGTGTTTGCCATTTGCCAGATGGTGGGACGTGGAAGAAAGCAGCCGACTGGGCTGCTGAAATTAGCTCTTCTGCTGTAGCTCCATCCCTCGCGTTTTTAACCTCTGGCATCTGCTGAGCTGCGCTATCTTGTTCCTCTTCCAGCAGGCACTCAATTGTCAGCCGAGACAAGCGCCCATTAAATTTACATAGGTCTGGCAAAAGTGATCCCCAGGCGCAAGGAAATAGCAGGCAAACTGGTTCAGCAAGAGCGAGCCGTTTCTTTGCAACCCCCCATTGCACATATGCCTTCCTCACCGTGTCTTCTCTATTCTTCCTCATGGGGTTCCTTGCAAAAGCCGACCCTGTTCCCACGCCAGCAGTTTAGCAGCAGCAGATCTTCAGCCATTCCTTTCTGCCTTCACCCAGCAGGTTTTGGGGTGTTTTGTTTAGGTGTCAAATGATTTTAACAATTTCAGAGCCTTCTGAATTACCATTTTAAGGGGGGGGGGCTTGTCTCGTGTTGAGACAGAAATCTGCTCCCCAATTTTGTGTGACAAAATTCACCCTATACCAAAGGGGAGAGGGGCAAACATTCGGAGACTTTGAGGGCAACGACACACGAAAGCTCATACCAATAACAAACTTAGTTGGTCTCTAAGGTGCTACTGGAAGGATTTTTTTTATTTTGTTTCGACTACGGCAGGCCAACACGGCTACCTACCTGTAACTAACACTCTAATGGCATTAAGGTTGCATTCACATGAATGTTGACTCCATTTCCTGACACTTCCCTGTTTGCTTCCATATTCTGTTGGAGCTTTCGCACAAGTATAAAAGCCACCTGTGGAAATCTAATGGAATAGCTCTCATTTCCATGGAATAATAAACAAAGTAAGATAAATCTTGTGTTAAATGCAAAGGGGTGGGGAAGCATTGCAATCTGTTGGAAGTGGTTGCTCTGGCCACTTTCGTGGATAAAATCCCACCAGTATCAATGCTATATTAAGCCGTAATGGCATTCCCAGGTGCTCAGGTGCTGGTTTGCACCCAAATTTGGGGGCCCAAGGCACTCATCTGATGGTCAACGGCAGGGCTTGTTTTGGGGTTTTTTTAGGTGGAACTCACAGGAACTCAGTTCTAGCACTTCTCATGTGGTTTCTGGCCAGTGGGTTTTCCTGGTGGCACTCAATGGTACTCAGTACCGGTGCACGCACAGCCAATGTTAAAAATGTGGCACTTCATGGTGAGTTCTAGCATCACTTTTTCTAGAAAAATAGCTATGATCACTGCATGAAGAGGGAGGGACCCACTGTGGTTTTTCCATATGGGAAAACCGTTTGCATGCGTCAGAACAGCTGCCATGCAGGATGAATCAAATGTTGAGGTGTAGCATTTGCAAAAAGGTGCGTGCATAGATAAAACACACACACACACACACACACACACACACACACACACACACACATTGTTATGTGAAGGAAAGCGGCTTCTTGTCTCTCAATTAATTCAGTTAGGGTGGTAAGCAGGCTCAAACTTTCCAAAAGGAATTTTTTAATTGGCTCCAGTTCTTTACTTATCTGACACACATCTATCTTTTCAGTTTAGCAAAGTAAAATTTGGTCCACTAAATCCAGACAGCTCACGTGAGGCTGCTGGGGGAAGTTAACTGTAATTAGACATAATGATTAAATAGTGTTGTGACATCTGGCCTTAAATACTCTGGCTTGTTTCATATAACAGAAACAGGGGGTTCAGGAGGATAGAATGAGAGCATATAGCTTCTTGTTCCAAGACAGGAAATATGGAACTTGGATACAATGAGAGGGAGATAGGAGGTGTTCTCTTGATTCTTCGGAACAGGCTCCTCGCAATATAAGGCGCTGACAGAAACTGCTTCAGGGACAAGACAACGCAGCCTGGCATTGTTAGCTATCAAAATGCACAAAGGATTCAGTGTTGATTGGTGAGCCCAAAGACAGCGTGCGGGTTGAACTGTCATGAATACCATCCTTGATCAAGGGAACAAGAGGAGTCAAACAGCTGTAAGGAATGTCCAATAAAAACAGACTCCTCCTCCCACCAGCAGAATATGGTGTGGGAATGTCCAGGGAGGCAGGAGAGGATATATTGTTTATTAAGATCCTTCCTAACTTGCGCTAGCAAGTTCTGGAACTTAGCAGAGTTTTGCATTCCCCTTTTAAATGCACAGTGGGTAGATGGTTGCAGGCTTGCTTAAGCCTCTCAATATTAGGTTCCTGGTAAGTTCCCATATATCCCTCTTAAAAGAATAGACACGCCACAATCTTGTATAAAGTATATAAAGGTAATTTACTCACATTCTGTTCACAGTTGGATCGCAGAAGGCAGACTTAGTTACAAAGTATATACATGTGGATCACGGGGCACTGCTGAGATTTTAAAGCCCAAAGTCCACCACTGCTGAAATTGCAACTTTATTATGAGTGTTCCCGTTAGTTCAGGGTTCGGGAACCGCAGGCTGAGGAGCTAAATCCAGCCTTCCGGACCTCTACGTCTGGTTCTAGGGAGGCCAAACATCCTCCCCGGCCACACCATCTTTTCAACAGCCACACCTCATTGCCCTTGCCTCATACCTTCCTGTTTTGGCCTGGCCTGAAATGTGTCCTGGATTCAGTGGAGGATAAAGAGCTGGGAATGTTCACAGAAAGTACCCTTCTGGTGCTGTGGTCTAAACCACTGAGCCTCTTGGGCTTGCCGATCAGAAGGTTGGCGGTTCGAATCCCCGCGACGGGGTGAGCTCCCATTGCTCTGTCCCAGCTCCTGCCAACCTAGCAGTTCGAAAGCAGGCCAGTGCAAGTAGATAAATAGGTACCACTGTGGCAGGAAGGTAAACGGCATTTCTGTGCGCTCTGGTTTCCGTCCCAGTGTCCCGTTGCACCAGAAGCGGTTTAGTCCTGCTGGCCACATGACCCGGAAAGCTGTCTGCGGACAAACACTGGCTCCCTTGGCCTGAAAGCGAGATGAGCACCACAACCCCATAGTCAAGTTTGACTGGACTTAACCATCCAGGGGTCCTTTACCTTTACCTTTTTACCTACCCTTCTGCACAAGAAGCCCACTTCCATGGCATCAACTCCAGCCAAGGGAGGGGAGGGAGGAAGAAAGATAGGCCCTCTTTGTCCTTGCCTCCAGATATTTAGTTCCTGGGGCAACATATTGCTCCTAGTCCACATAACAAAGGAGGTACTTAATAGACCTGGCTGTTTACCTAATGGAAGAAAATGGTTTGGCCATTTTAACTGTCTTCTTTTCCAGGTTCCAACTTTATAGGGGTAATCCCCAAGATCACCCAATCCCATAATACTATCCATCATAAGGCACAGAAGAATGAGAAGGGGGGCAGCTATTTGTCCAAGCAGGCTTGGGCTTTCCCTGAAATTGTTTCCCACCCCTTTGCAACAGACTCTTTAACCAAAGCCCTACTTAACTGCGTTTCTTGAAATCCTCCTCTAAATACCGTGCATGGATGCATGCAAAATTAAAGAGGGTGGCTTTAATAAGATTAACCCAGAAAACATCTACGGCTTCTGTGAATTCCTCGCCGACTTTCCTTCTGCAAAGTCCATTCGCTAATGGAGCACAAATCCAGCAAACAAATACACACACGTGCTTCCCCAAAAGAATCGAATTAGGGGGTGCTGCATTGAAACACCACGCAGCATCAAATTGCAATTCACTGTTAACAACTAGGCACCCAGCCACACAACTAGATTCTTAAAAGTTACCACGTTGACCCATTTGTGATACACAGTCTGGGGAAGTCCTTGCCTCTCACACCATCCGCTGCAACGGGGGTGGGGGAAGTCCCTTTCCAGAGACAAAGGAGCTGCCACATCCATGAAAAGAGGAACAGGGACAGGTCACCTGCTTTGCATACAGAAGGTCCCAGCATCAAATCTCCAGCATCACCAGGTAGGAGAAACTCCTGCCTGGACAGCTCCTGCCATTCCGTGTAGGGAACACTAGATGGAACTACAGTGGTACCTCGGTTTAAGAAACTTAATCTGTTCCGGAAATCCAGCTCTCAAACCAAAACCGTTCTAAAACCGAGGCGCACTTTCTCTAATGAGGCCTCCCGCCGCCAGTGCCCTTCCAGCGTTCGGCTTCCGTTCTTAGACCGAGGTAAAGTTCTCAAACCGGGACACTATTTCAGGTTTTGCGGAGTTGGTAAACCAAATCGTTCTTAAACCGGACTGTTCTTAAACCGAGGTACCACTGTATCGGTCTGGTTCTTTAGGCCTTGCAAACCCCAACACACGGTTATTGTTTCACCCTCCAAATTGCAGGCTGAAAAGAGCACCGCTGGGTGGGCTTTGCAAGGTGTGGGGAGACTTGGAAACCCACCAGAGGTTCAAAAAGGACTCCTGCTGTTTTCTCATGCCCCACTGGGCAAGGCTCGCCACAGGGGCAGGTTTAACCCTCACACGCCACTCCCGATAGTCATTCCTCATTAATACCTTTTTGAAGCGTTAGAAACTCAAGATATACAGTAAGTTAGGCACCACCGTGGCTCCTCAAACCAAGGGTGCAGTTGCCAAAATGGAATGTCTCGTTGCCGCATTGGCCACAAGGTCCCCATCCCTGATTGATGAGGCACATTTGGTAACAACTTGTCCATTTTATAATTCCCAAGGCCAACGGCCCACAGAGAACTTTACGGCCACTTCCTTGGTATAAGACTTTGAGGACCAATTTGGCAGATTCTGCCGCCTCATCACCCTGGCTGCAACTACTATGGGATCCGAAAGGACGCCATTCCAGGTTATGGGTCAGATATTTCCATGCCAAGCCCTCTCCTTCCTAAAAAAAAAGGTATACCCTTCCGAGGATACAAGAGGGGCACCATTCCTGTCAACGCCTTCCTGGTCATCCCCGCATTGAGCTCAGTGAAATCAGGAATTACAGTGGTACCTGGGTTTAAGAACAGCCCTGTTTACAAACGATTCAGTTTACGAACTCCGCAAAACTGGAAGTAGTGTCCCAGTTTGCGAATTTTACCTTGGTCTAAGAACAGAAGCTGAACGGTGGAAGGGCACTGGCGGTGGGAGGCCTCATTAGGGAAAGTGCGCCTCAGTTTAAGAATGGTTTCTGTTGTGACGTGGGGTTTGTGATTTCAGCTCTCTTGACATAATACGCTGGAGACAGTTCTGTAGTAACGCTTCTTTATTACAGCAAACAAGACTGAGAACTGAGGAGGGGAGAGCTACATTTATAGGGACAGGGAACTAGCTAGAAAGGATACATTTTGGAGGGAACAATATCAGGCAATCACAGTCCTGCCTTTTGGAGGAAACCAATAAGACAGAGGATCCAAATACAGCAGCTTAAATGAACCAATAGTAGCTGTACCCTCTGGAACCAAAAGGCAGTTACTTTACCCTAATGCAAATACAGACAACAATAATACAGATATAAAATCCTTTGACTCAATACACAACAGTTTCGGTTTAAGAACGGACTCCCGGAACGGATTAAGTTCGTAAACCGAGGTACCACTGTAAGTCCATTATCTGAAAGTCTCACCAGCCTCTATCTCTTTGCACTTGCAACAGCAGGGCTGTGCTTGTGAAAGGAACACGGCAGTATTCTCCTGCAAGATAAACACGAGTTTCATTTACCCAAAGAAAGAAATGATTAACAAGTGACTTGATCACTTCTGGGAAATGATTTATAATGAGTTAGGGGTGAGGGGAATGATTGGAGGT
The DNA here is from genome assembly GCF_964270895.1 of Podarcis filfolensis. NCBI lineage: Eukaryota > Metazoa > Chordata > Lepidosauria > Squamata > Lacertidae > Podarcis > Podarcis filfolensis. Next base: position 18,403,688 of record NC_139621.1, read on the forward strand.
AGTTTTTGTGAAAAAAACCAGTAGCTTTTCTTTTAGGTAAAATTGGTGGAGAAGTACCTAGTGAACAGTGGGGAAAAAACTATTTATGTATGTATGGGGAAAAGGAGGAATTTGAGAAGGAAGTGCTGAAAAGGTTTTCACCAAATCCAATAAAACTTGTTTCAGTTTAGATTTTTTTAAAAAACCAAGATGGGGAAAAGGAGTGTTCTTTGCGATTTTGCAAAATATACTCATTAACTGAGGTACTACCTGATGCTCACTTAACTTCCTAGTTTTCAAATGACGGAAGGTGTTTACAGGTATTTCTGAGCACTTGGGAGTCAAAAGAAAGTAATTCAAAGCAGCTGCTGTTGAGATGTTTCATTCCGAATCTGCTCAGCAGAGCCAGACAGAGGATGATGACAGGTTGGTGTCCTGTCCCCCCAAAAAACATAAATCCTGGCTAGGCCCATGCTACAGATGTGTCTTTTAAAATAGTGGCACTCTTGTTCCTGCTTGCCCAAGGCTGATGCAGGAACTCCTTCCCCTAGCTATTACTGCTGCCTTCAGAGATGAAACAGACTCGAGGGAAGAGGAAGCTGGCAGGAGATCATGTATTGATTTCTTTGTTCTTGGCTTTTGTCCTGGAACAAGACGGAGCAGGCTGGGAAAGATACAGTTCCTTAAAGCTACTCGTTCTGAAAGGGGCAGCAAGGAATCAATTTCTCACAAAGACACTACAGGGATTTAGGAACAAAACAAAGCAGGCAATTGCTTATGGAGACCGCAAATAATATTCTGGAAAATGTTCCTTCTTGCGTAGAGATATGCACACCTGCTTATCTTGAGCATCTTAAGTATGGCAAATAACTAGGAAATTCACGACAAAATAGTTCAGGCACATATAGAGGAGTTGCTGCTGCCCCTTATAGGCCCACATTGCCCTGTTCGTTAGTCTAAGATGTCCTGGTTGCTGAGAATAAGATGGGGTTTTGTGTAACATCTACTGCTTTCAGAAGCACTGATACATCCATAAGTAGCTCAGATATATTATCTAATCGCCAAATGGCATCTTAAACCCAAGTTACGGTTGCCACAATGGAATGCACAGACGCCTCTTTTTTTGACTGTGGAATTTATCATTATTATTCATATCATTTCTATGCTGCTTTGTATTTTTAAAGAACAAATCTCAAAACAGTTTACAAACACATTAAAACATCAAATAAAACAATCCCAAATAAAAGAAATTCAAGCTTCAAGGAAAATCTTTCAGGTCCTTCTCCAAGTGACAGTTTGCTTTCCCCAGTTGCCAACCTGGCAATCCAGAGATCCACAAATGGTCGCCATTGGACCGGTACCAGTCGCAAAACGCGCCTGGCGCCTGGCTAATTTCTAACAAGGGAGTTTGTTGCCTTTCCCATGAACGCACAACAAAAGAAACAGAGCAATCACTGGGAAACAGAGCTTGCACCTGTCCATCCAAACTAACAGAACGTTTCTGGCATTTCCTTGTAGCTTCTGCTGTCTGCAAGTGTCTCCTAACAAATCCATCCAACAAGCCACAAGGGCATGAACATCCCACCTGTGAGTCGTCCTTCTCCCAAACACACTATAACATATTTCTGATAAATCAGTAAGGTTACTCTTCACTTTGCCAGGTTACATAGACATTAGTTTAAAATTTGGGCCTGGCAGATTTCTAACACTGCCTTTCAGCACTATTCCCAGAATGTAACCCCAGAGTAAGTTGAGGGTCACCTGTATATCCATGTAAATCTCAAAACTAAACTTTAAAAGTACATACAAAGGAAGGGTAGCTTGGTCCATAAAACTCCAAAATCCACAGTTGGGACAATGCTTATACAGTTGTACCTTGGTTTTCAAACAGCTTAGTTCTCAAATGTTTTTGACTCCCAAAAGCAGCAAACCCGGAAGTGACTGTTCCGGTTTGCGAACTATTTTTGGAACCTGAACATCCGACAGGGCTTCCATGGCTTCTGATTGGCTGCAGAAGCTTCCTGCAGCCAATCTGAAGCCGTGCTTTGGTTTCTGAACCTTTTGGAAGTCGAAGGGACTTCCAGAACGGATTCTGTTCGACTTCCAAGGTACAACTGTATTGAGACAAATCAAAATGTCTCCCAAAGCATGGCAAACATTCAAGTTCTCCATACCTTTTTATCAACCAAGTGTCACGGGCGATCGAAGTCCTGGCAGGGGATGTCAGGACCGGGGGCAAGATGGCGGGGTGGGGGCAGGAACGGGGGTGCAGAAGCCAAGAGACAAGAAGCCAAGGGTCCGAGGGTCATGAAGCAAGGAGGCATGAAGTCAGGGGTCCAAGGATCAAGGAGCCGAAGTTCAAGGATCAGGAAGCAAGAAGCCCAAGGCAGGAAGTGTGTTGCTGTGGCCAAGAGCTGAAGCGAAATGGTGACCTTATACCCCTTCCCAGCTCTTGCCACCAGGTGCTGTGAGTTACTTATCTGCCTCACCTGTGCGGCCGTGCCTTGCCTCTTGAGAACAAACTTAGGAAGGCCCCAGTCCTGCAAAGTCCTATTGGTCACAGGGCCTGGCTCCTGCACACACACCTGACACCAAGACCTTACACCAGCTTTTTGGAACCCTGCAGACCACTGTGACAGGACTTCTGGCAACCCATCTGTCGCTCATGTGGTGTCACAGTGACATCACATGACCAACAGGTGTGTCCCCCCCAAAAAAACCATCAAAATCCCTCACATACCTCTCCTTCGAAGCCGGCTTTCCATGCTTTTTTAGGCCTTGCAAACCCCACCTCACGGTTTTTGTTCCAACCTCCGACTGAAAAGAGCACCGCTGGGTGGGCTTTGCAAGGTGTGGGGAGACTTGGAAACCCAACGGAGATTCAAATAAGGGATGTGCGAGGGATTTTGAAGAGTAGGCCGCTGGTTGAGCCAAACACCATATCCGACAAGTCTTAAGAGGAACCTGTTGTGCGGCATACAATTCTTAAGACACAAGTGTAAACTTACCTACACTAGTAGGGAATATGTCCTCGTTGTTGATTTGCACCTCAATCCAGTCCATCAAAAGATTCATATACTGGGGTGCCGGCAATGCCGTAGGTTTCTTATACTTCAGATCGTCCTGCCACCGATATTCATATTTTGGGCCCCCCGACATCACAGGGCAGGTCCTCTCCGTACAGAACTCACAGATAGTTCCATAGATCAAGTTGATCCTGTTGAAAAAGTCCACCACGTGAACTGCTACCCAGTCATTTAGATCTTCTCCACCAGGCAGCTGGACAGCTGCTTTCAGGTCCACCCCCGAGTTCAGCGAGGCCTGCGCTCGTTTGTGGAGCTCAAACCTCTGGGTCCCGGGTTCAAATTTCCGTTTGGGGCGGAACGTCTTGTCCTTGTTAAAAACTTGTTTGAGTGCAATGGACATGTCTTATAGTCTTCAAGTTTCCTTATAGCAAGCAATCAGGCACTAGAATACCCTGGTATATCCAAGGTAAAAGTGGTCTTCAACAGCGGCAGGAGGTCCTTTGGTCCACTAGCTCTTCCTGCTGAAAGTTCTCCTGGGAGACTTCATGGTCCTGAAAGTTCAGAGACAAAACGTGAATGAATAAAATCTGCAAGTTGGTGGTAAATTTGGCACCCACTCATTTGATTCTGTTTGCTTTTACCTTTACCTGCAAGTCTACCGGGGTAAAAGTGTTGTTACTTAATAGGTGTATGCAGAGTTACACCCATATCAAGAAGCCACTTCAGATAGCCAGACAAGCTTCAGTCTCTTCTCCCCATCCCCCTTTCAATTAAACTGAGCTCTACTTGAGGGCTGCCGGTACTTTCGTCCCATATATGCTACCTCACTGCATCCCAAGGATGCCAAAAGGTAACTTGCATATCAACAGTACAATCAGGGTGGATTTGATTTAAATCAAATCGATTTAAATCACGAGTCAGCAAGACTTGATTTAAATCATTAGTTAGTAAGACTTGATTTAATTTTTATTTTTTTTTTAAAGAAAGACTCATTCTTGCTGGTTTACGACCAGAGGACAGTTTCATTTTTGGAATAATAATAAATTATCAGAGTAGTTTTTACAGTTATATCAAAAACTACTGATTTGGTTATACTATTAGAAATAAATAAGACAGATAATTATGAAATGATTGTGAGGTTTAATAAGTTAACTGTTTATATTTGGACAACTTTTCCACTGTACGTTATTGGAAGGAGAAAAATAATCATTTCCTTAATAACAATTTATTTAACTAAAGCAATAACATTATAGCATATGTATCCATGTTTGTTAACTGATGTGGTTAAACGTTTGTTTGTTTTTTAAAAAACTTAGACTGAGTTTTAGCACACATGAAAAACTTAAAAACAAATCCTTATGTCCTGTTGAATAGCCTTTGGACTATAATGTAACTTAAATAGAAAACTATCTTTAGAACGATTTTTCCTCCAAAAGCATTTTATTTTAAAAATCCGATTTAAATAAAAAAAATCCGATTAAAAAAAACCACATTGATTTTTATCCACCCTGAGTACAATTAAGAAATGGAGAGACAAGAGGCTGACTCTGTTATACTGCCTGTTTACAGACTGGAAAACAGCTATAAAGATAAGGACAATAAAAATAAGCCAGAAATTACAGTGTCTCCCTTTTCCAATGCATCCTGACACATTAAACACAGTAAGGACTGCTAATCAGTATCTCATTATGTCACAGGAATGGCCCCGTAGTGACCGCTAGCCTATCAACTGCCACCAACGTTAACATTTCGTTTTCATTTCAGGTGGTGGTGCAAGAGAGGCGTCTTTGCAACATCAGAGCCTTGCACATATAGCAATTTTGGTTGTGATGCAGGTATGATTTGGAGATTTCACCCACAGCAACAGGGGATGGTCTGCTGAGGAGTGTCAACAGCACTCAAAGTGAGAAACTGGAAAATAGCAGCAGCCGGTTTCATTCAACTTCCTGGCTTGTCCACTCACTGCTTCCTAGTTTGTGATTTGCCTAGACTTAAAGACTTCCAAAAAAGGGACGTGGGTGGCGCTGTGGGTTAAACCACAGAGCCTAGGACTTGCCGATCAGAAGGTCAGCGGTTCGAATCCCCGTGACGGGGTGAGCTCCCATTGCTCGGTCCCTGCTCCTGCCAACCTAACAGTTCAAAAGCACGTCAAAGTGCAAGTAGATAAATAGGTACCACTCTGGCAGGAAAGTAAACGGCGTTTCCGTGCACTGCTCTGGTTCACCAGAAGTGGCTTAGTCCTGCTGGCCACATGACCCGGAAGCTGTACGCCGGCTCCCTCGGCCAATAAAGTGAGATGAGTGCCGCAACCCCAGAGTCGGTCATGACTGGACCTAATGGTCAGGGGTCCCTTTACCTTTACCTAAAGACTTACAACATGTTCCATGTTCTCTTCTAAATCAGTTCGTGTGGCAAGGCTGTTGGGCCACTGCTCTGCATAAACTCAAAGTACATATTCAACACTACAACGATGTGTTTTAGGGGAAAGCTGTATTTTGATAAAAAGGTTCCCTACTGTTATTCATCTTGTCACCCAAGAAACTCTGATAAACGTCTGAAGACTGGAAAACTGTTGGACTGGAAAGATCTCGACTGCTTTTATCAAAACAACAGCTGTGGAAAAGGCACATGAGAACCATTCAGTTAGAAAACTGCACCCCTCCTCTCTTTCCTCCTTGTGTAGAAAAGTATTTTTAAAAGTCCATGGTCATCTGACTTTCATGGGATTCTGTGGTGAACCAAAGCCTCTGAGATCATTCCCAAGGCTTTCTGTGGTCATCTGCGATCAAGTTTTCAACTCAGGAAGCAACACAGAAACAACGCCTTTCTTCAGAAAATGCCATGAATGCCCCGCTCCGCCATCCTCTGAGCAAACTTGGGGTCTAACAGTTTCCCCTGAGATTGTTCCCCAGATAATTCCTGAAACTTGGGAAACATATTTGGCTGCAAGCTAAAGTCTGCAATCAATTAATGTAATGAGAGAGGAGAAAGGGAATATAACGAAGGGCATTTGACTGGGTTTTTGTGTGTGCCAACATCACCAAAACCACAGGGTCAAAACAGTTTCACCAGCTCCTCGCCAAGGAAAATGGTGCCACAGATTTTATGGTCCCTTACTAGGATCCTGAGAGCTGAGAGCTGGACCATAAAGAAGGCTGATTGCTGAAGAATTGATGCTTTTGAATTATGGGGCTGGAGGAGACTCTTGAGAGCCCCATGGACTGCAAGAAGATCCAACCTCTCCATTCTAAAGGAAATCAGCCCTGAGTGCTCACTGGAAGGACAGATCCTGAAGCTAAGGCTCCAATACTTTGGCCACCTCACGAGAAGAGAAGACTCCCTGGAAAAGACCCTGATGTTGGGAAAGATGGAGGGCACAAGGAGAAGGGGACGACAGAGGACGAGATGAGTGGATAGTGTCCTCGAAGCCACCAGCATGAGTTTGACCAAACTGCGGGAGGCAGTGGAAGACAGGAGTGCCTGGCATGCTCTGGTCCATGGGGTCAAGAAGAGTTGGACACGACTAAACGACTAACAACAACAACTAGGATCCTTTGCAACTGCTTCCAACTATCTCAGTGCAGTCAGGAAAAGTTGTGGGGTTTGCATGTTCCCGCCTCTCTAAGATGCCAAGAATTCTTGCATTGCTCCAGCACAAACACTGCTCCTGATCTATGCAGAACCTTACTGCCAGCCTACAGGACCTAATGATGTTGGTATCAGTCACCTCTTCCTTCTTTGCATACCAGCTTTGTTTCAATGTCTCTCAGATGGTGGCCAAGGTCTGCACCAAGTCCATGTCTGAGGTTCAACGGAGTGGTCCTCTGACAGCCCAGCTTCTTCCCTATCTGGACAGGGATAGCCTAGCCATTGTTGTCTATGTTCTGGTAACCTATAGGTTAGATTACCGCAGTGTGTTGTATGTGGAGCTGCCTCTGAAGATGATTCGGACACTTAAGTTGCTGCAGAATTCAGTGGCCAGGTTGCTCACCAGGGCAAGGCAGTTTGAGCATATAACGCCAATCCTGGCTCGACTGCACTGGCTGCCAATTAGTTTTGGGGCCCAGTACAAAAGTGCTGCTTCTGACCTGTAAACCCTTAAACAGCTCAGGACCGCAATGCCTCAAGGCCTGCCTCTCCACATATGAACCTACCCAGGCCCTGAAATCTGAGGTCCTTCTTCGTGCGTCTACTCCATGAAAGGTCTGGAGGGTGGCAACACAAGAACGGGGCCTTTTCTGTGGTGGCTCCCCGTTTGTGGAATGCTCTCCCTAGGGAAGTCCGCCTGGTGCCTTCATTATATAGCTTAAGGCGCTAGGTGGAAATGTTTCTCTGCAACCATGCCTTGGGCTGATTAGCATCCTATTTGAATGCGTTTGGCTGATTTAACATCCATTTGAATGTGTTTGTGTTCTTGTTTTTATTATGTACAGTGGTACCTTGGTTTAAGAACTTAATCCATTCTGGAAGTCCGTTCTTAAACCAAAGCATTCTTAAACCAAGGCGCGCTTCCCCATAGCAGCGAGGGACTCAATTTACAAATGGAACACACTCAACAGGAAGCGAACCATGTTCTTAAACCAAGGCAAAGTTCACAAACCAAAACACCTACTTCCAGGTTTGCAGCGTTCTTAATCCAAGTTGTTCGTAAACTAAGCTGTTCTTAAAGCAAGGCACCACTGTAACCTTTCCTCTACCATCACTGGAGATTCAGAAGCACGTAGTGAACATGCTAGAGAGGGACAGGAGCAACAATTATGCCAAGCTGCAGACCGTAAAACAATATATGCCATTATTAAAAAAAAACCATGTACGACCTGGCACCTCCTTCCTCCAGCAATAGAAGGCAGCTATTGTGGTGGCACGTGTATTGCTTGGCGAACGAGCTTGTCAGTTTCGAGAGGGATAAATTAAGACCTTTTATGCTAGACGTTTAAGCCTCGTTCAATCTTCCATTAGGAGGGGCAGAACAGATGAGACATTCAAGGATTCAGCCAACAACAGCCCCCACCCCTTGACAGATAAGAATTTCTTGCCAAAGTAATGTTTGCTTCTTAACCCTTTGTTCGTAGCCCAGTTTGCCTCCCATTTAAAACCAGATGAGGTAGAAGGTTTCTCCTTGCTTTGAAGTTTCGGAAAATGCAGATGGAAGGCAGCGCAATGGCATAGACAACATATACAGTGGTACCTCAGGTTACCTACGCTTCAGATTACATACGCTTCAGGTTACATACGCTTCAGGTTACAGACTCCGCTAACCCAGAAATAGTACCTCGGGTTAAGAACTTTGCTTCAGGATAAGAACAGAAATCGTGCTCTGGCAGCGCGGCGGCAGCGGGAGGCCCCATTAGCTAAAGTGGTGCTTCAGGTTAAGAACAGTTTCAGGTTAAGTACAGACCTCTGGAACGAATTAAGTACCGAGGTACCACTGTAATAAGAACTGCAAAGCTGACCAGAATATATAAAACGAGAAGATCCATGCACATCTCCAAAGTGAAGATCAACCCATGTTGAGAAAACTCACTCTTAGCAAACATTTACTGTACCCTGCCAATTATTTATTAAAGATAAAGGAGAAGGTGTGCTTTTTTTAATCCGTCTGCTCAATGGCAATTCGATCTCCACTAGTTTAAATAGACAGATATTTGAAATGTTCCATTCACTGGCACTGAGGCTGAATGCTAAAAAATAAAATACTGGGTAGGAGGCCAGAAACTCTGATTGCTACAAGAACTGAGCCGATTTTACCCAGACATTTAGCAAATCCTAGTTCAGTTTTGGGGGTTTTACAGAGCCAAAAGAGCATTTGTCCATTATAGATAGATCATTTCCGCAATGGATATAAACTGGCAAAGGAGGACAGACCTTGGCTGTTAAATGCAACAGCTTAACCTAACGGAAGTCTGTGATAAGCCACTTCTAAATTCCAAGGGGTCTAGAGAGTATATTGAGGTGGGGCTCAGCAGAACTCACACTCAGTGGTGGCTAGCGACTATTTGGACTAGCAGGACGCAAGGCAAGGAGGCCAACAGTAGAAAGAGCCATAGCCAAGGAGAGGAAGAGCCGGTGCTTTTTTCCTGCTGGAACGTGCCGGAACACAGTTCTGGCACCTGCCTTGTGCCGCCATCTTGTGCCACGCCCCCTGCCTTGAGTGTACGCGCCCCAGAGCATGGTGGGAAGTCTTGACAATGCCAGCACCACAAGACATGGCGAGATAGTCGATGTTGCTAGGCTGCCCATTCACGTAAAAAACAAATAAGGCAAAATTATCACTGCCAGATCAGGCACGGACGCCCAGTGGAGGATGGAAGGGCCTTCTGAGCCAACCCCCAAAAAGGCAACGGGCTGCAGGAAAAACCGACAAGGAAAGTGGGATGGTTTTACCAATCAGAAGCAGCAAGAAGTGGGCATTTGGGCTGGGTAGGGGGCTCCAGAGCCAATAAAGAAAGGAAGCAGCCAGCCAATAGGCAAGTGTGGGCAACACAGCTGTCTCGGAAGGATTGTGCTAACTGTGTTACTCAAACTATTTGCGACACACTGATCTGAGCGCTTTGTATGACTGAAGGAGGGGGAGAACAGGCCAAGGCAAGGAACAGTATGTGTGCATCTCGCTCCCCGCTAAGGCGCCAAATCTCCCTATAAGATGGTGTAACCCGGCATCTTGGCATGTGATTTTGGTTTCAAGATGGCGTCGGTGTCTGGGTTGGCGACTTGAGGCGGTGAGTTCTGGCACTTTCCCCCCTAGAAAAACAACCGATTTTAATTTTGCCACCACTGCCCTCCCTATTGAGTTCAACCATAGGCACCCACTGTGCCTAAAGAGGAAGCTGACAGCCAGCTTAGAACCCCTGGAGTGGTTGTAAATAAGAAACCAGGTAGGTACAGGGGTTGGTGGAACAACGTCCCATTTCCCCAAATAGAAGAGCCTCTGCTACTTGCAATTCCCACCTGTCTTGGCCAAAGGGCTCCTTTCTGCCTCCTTTTCACACCTCAAAATGTAACTCCGTATCCTGGATTTCGCATAAGGAAGTCTGGATGCTTCCAAAGGACCTTTTTATTGAACATTCATCCTGATTTGTTTGCAGGGAGGTTAGACAGCATTCTGTCACACCATTATCCCACACTTTCCGCTGCATGTTCCTGCCAATTTCCCTATTGGGAAATTGATATTTTGTGTCATGTACTGAAGTTCTCACCCTGGGCCAGCAGGGGGGATACTGTAGATAGTTTTCACTCAGGTCCACATATGCAAATAAGGGATTGAAAGTGACGTTCAGTGATTGGATAGTTACAGAAAATGGTTACTGTTGCGTTCTAGGGGAGCTCTATATAAGCAGGCTGGCTGAACCCTTCAGTTCAGTTCTGTTCTGGCCTGTGAATAAAGAAGAGCTGTTTGAAGAACTGCTGTGTCGTCTGATATGTTCACCAACAACTTAACATTTTGGGGGACTAGATTTGTTGGGCAAAAGCTCCAAATCTGCTCGGATTGCACAACATGGATTTGCTAGCATGCGGTAAAATCCCGCCTCAAAATCATTCTTTTTAAGCTGGTGGTGCTGCAAATCTGCAATATATATATATATATATATATATATATATATATATATATATATACACACACACACACACACACACACACACACACAGCGCTTATTAAATAAACTTTGAGAGAGGAAGTGCAGAAAGCAACGCTCCGCTGGTTCAACGCTTCCTCTGACAGCTTTTGTCAAAGAGAAATGGTATCTCAGAGTTCAAAGGAATCCCTCTTAAGCTTTTACAGCTCGAGTCTGGACTGAGAACAGTGCTGGTTCCCCTGAGGGAGTATCTTAAAATACTTTCTGTCCTCCACGGCAGGGTTACTCTAGAGGGGCTGCGGTGTCATAATTGGCACGAGGTGTTGGCTGCAGTAATCCTGCACTTCACAAAAAAAAAGAGCTTCCCAGCAGTTCCCACGGGGATAGGGTTCGTCTCAAATCCTAGCGACCATTGTTGCAGTGAGAGAATGTTTCTCAAGTGCTGATAGACCCCATGACCTGCAATGTTTGGAAGGAGGGCACAGAAAGAGACTGTGCCATGAATCCAGTCTCCATACAAGTTTGCTCAACGTCCGTTCCCCAACAAAATTCTCCCAAAACCCACTTCGGAGCACTAACCTACAATTTAGTTGTGTACAGGCTTGTCATTTTTGCCGGAGTAACCTACTATTAAGTTGGGAGAAAATAATCTAAATATATCCACTTCCCACAACACGGATGTAAAACACGGCATCAGATTTGGCAGTCCCTAACCCGCCTCGACACAATACCCCCTTTTTTTTTTGGTGAGGTTTCCGGAAGAATCTGACACGATGCAAACTTAATCTGAACAAGCAGGTTTGTAAAAGGAGGTTGTTTGGCATGGGAAAGAGGGCGCAAGGTAGTGCAAGCATAAGTTATACCTTAACAGTATGGGACGCGGGTGGCACTGTGGGTTAAACCACAGAGCCTAGGACTTGCCGATCAGAAGGTCAGCGGTTCAAATCCCCGCGACAGGGTGAGCTCCCATTGCTCGGTCCCTGCTCCTGCCAACCTAGCAGTTCGAAAGCACGACATAGTACAAGTAGATAAATAGGTACCGCTCCGGCAGGAAGGTAAATGGCATTTCCGTGCGCTGCTCTGGTTCACCAGAAGTGGCTTAGTCACGCTGGCCACATGACCCGGAAGCTGGATGCTGGCTCCCTCAGCCAATAAAGCGAGATGAGCACCGCAACCCCAGAGTCGGCCACGACTGGACCTAATGGTCAGGGGTCCCTTTACCTTTAACAGTATTATTGAAAAGAAATACTTTCTCTTCAACTGTCTGTTATGGTTATAGTTATCAAGCCAGAACCAGAATAGCCAGGATGGGCCCCAAGATGCTCTCCTTCCTGCTACAAATCCATATGCAGAAGCCAAATGGCAAATGACTCTTCCTTCAGCGCTGGGAACAGTACAAATGTCCTCAGATGCCCCTGATAGAAGCAGCGAGGTCAGTACAGAGATGCAGGACAAGAACTGCGACACAAACAGCTCCGTTCTCCAGCAGACAGGTTTATTCAGGGAACTGAGGAGGAGCAACTGGTTTGCGGGCAGTTGCTTCACCCTGCCTAAAGATAGGGCCGGCACTGAGAACAACCTCCAAAATGTTACTCAGCATGGCTGAGCAACATTTACCTTTGCCAATTAAAAAACAGCCCTCATCAATTAACTACCTTTTTACTCTACCAACCAAAGCCATCTATTCTGAGCTTCTAATAAATTTATTACAGTCATTCAAGGCGCCATGCTTTGTGAAACCTGGATTTCACCAGCATGGTAATATAATTGCTTAGCCTTGGTAATTTGGCATTCCAACATGGAGCTGGGTTACTTTCGGTTGCTTGCCTTCCCAGATGCTACATCTGTGCGTTTAGAATCACAGACTCTTAAATCTGTATAATGAAATAGTGTAGTCCGCTCAAATACAGATTAATTAAAAAAAGAAAGAAAAGCCCATTCAAGTTCCAATAACCCCCCCTAAAGAAACCCACAATCAAAGAAACCTCTACAACAAAACAGACTTAGAATACCTGATCTCACACAAACCAGTTCCTTTCATCGTTGTTTATCACCACATTCCAGAGTACGTGACTAATAACTTAGAGGATGATTCAGTTATATAGCTTATTTATCAGCCGCATCCTCCTTTTTATCCTCTGCAATCAGCACTTGGCCAGATCTACTCAATTTGTGTCTGGATTAGTCCATACCTCCTTTTTCTTTTAACACATGCAAATCACACGATCCTCCATGGCTCTCCGACTCACTCAATCACGTCGCTTGGCGCTTATGCTGTTCCCCAACTCCCACACATCCATGTGCAAGACTCCACGCTGGGACTCCTCACACAGGGGCAGGTAGCGTATTTATGACAGCATGGGGAAAAAATTCCCAGAAGTGGCAACCATAAGCTCTCTACCCAAGCAGGCAGCTCTTTTTCCGGTCCTGAAATCGGCACAGTGCTACTCTCAGTTGCAAACTTGCAATGTGCTTCAAATAACACAACTGCCATTAGCCTGTGCATACACAGAGGCAATACAACTGCACGAGACTTAGATCTAGGAAGACTTTCCTAAAACGAGAAATCCGAGAGGTGGAGAGGTTGGAAACAACTATTGGATACCAGGCCCTGAGTCGCACAGATAGGATTTCCTGGTTCTGGGCTGCTGCAGACCTGCATGCCACATCCTTCGATAGGCCCAGAACAGTATCGACAAACGAGCAGGGAGATTTCAACACAAGATCGCTGACAGGTAATAAGTAACCCTACCTGCTTGGTTTTGATCCGCCGCATCCCTCTGCCAGCTTCATCGCACTAATTCTCCTATTAATGGGAAGATGAAATGAAGCAGTTTCACACCACCGGGGCATGAAAAATACCGAAGCAAGCATTCAAGTTGTCATCTTCTTAAACTGTGACATGGGTTTGGTTTACAGAACGCTATCGCATGTCGACACCGATACCAAGCGAGAAGCCTTTGCTAATCCAGGGATAGCAACGCAAGCAACGTAACAGGCTGTATGTAACTATGTAAATTCTTTTTAAACGCGATTCAACAGATTGTATCAAAATATATGGTTCTATAGACCAACTTATTAAATAAACAAAACGTATTATGAGAAATTAAAGTCCAGCAGATTGATCAGGAAATACAATTGTCCTGGAATCCTTGTCTTATTTTCTGCATGTGCCATTCTTCCAAGTTCTTTGTCTGATACCTGCATACAAGGAACGCTAGTATTCTTAAAAGCATCTTCAGTAAAAAAAATTCTGGGGGTACGCATGCCCGTAAACATTTTGTGAATCTTTGCACTTTTGTCCATTTACTGTATTTATTTTTCCCAATTTGAACTATAAAATTGCGGTTTTCTTGAGTATCCCTAAACACTTTTTTTAAGAAAGAAAAAGCACTGGGTATATCAATATATTGTCCAAAACCATTTTGAAGTCCATATCATGATATCAGTTTCATAATTTTTGACTTGGCAGTACATAGTGGTACCTCTGGTTACAAACTTAATTCGTTCCAGAGGTCCGTTCTTAACCCGAAACCGTTCTTAACCTGAGGCGCACTCTCACTAATGGGGTCTCCCGCGGCCACCACGCCGTTATTTCCTTTCTCATCCTGGGGCAAAGTTCGCAATCTGGAGCAACTACTTCCGGGTTAATGGAGTTTGTAACCCAAGGTACCACTGCATTGTGAATCCTCTCTCTCTCTCTCTCTCTCTCTCTCTCGTGTTTGTGTGTGTGAGAGTGAGAGTGAGAGTGAGGGAGCACTGTGCAAAAATCGCAATGTGGGAAAAACCGTGAAGCCAGTCAATGCTTCTACGTAGCTCCATCCGTCTTTCAGACATCGTGATATATCAGCATATTGCAGTGTTTAGCTGGTGATACATTGCAATGTTGAAAACCAGATATTGCCCGATCCTCCACCGTTGATCTCTCCTCACAATGAACAGGCACAGGTGGGCATGTTTTGAGGTCACACTCAGCTCAGGCAGGATGATAATTATTATGCTTCGGCATCTCAAGGGCCAAAGTTTCCCCCATCTCGGCCCTCGAAGATTCCCCACAGCTGAGGTTCAACGTGGAAATAATATTTGCAATGGGCTATTTTATCCACAGGGACGCGGGTGGCGTTGTGGGTTAAACCACAGAGCCTAGGACTCGCCGATCAGGAGGCCGGCGGTTCGAATCCCCACAACGGGGTGAGCTCCCATTGCTCGGTCCCTGCTCCTGCCAACCTAGCAATTTGAAAGCATGTCAAACTGCAAGTAGATAAATAGGTACCGCTCAGGCGGGAAGGTAAACGGTGTTTCCGTGCGCTGCTCTGGTTCACCAGAAGCGGCTTAGTCATGCTGGCCACATGACCCAGAAGCTGTACGCCAGCTCCCTCGGCCAATAAAGTGAGATGAGCGTCGCAACTCCAGAGTCGGCCACGACTGGACCTAATGGTCAGGGGTATTTTATCCACAGGTGGATTTTAAAATGGTTTTTTAAAAAATCCCCAGGGCATGTTAAGGGGCCGTTATCTGAAAGCAGCTTTCGGCAGTTGCGTTCCTCCCCAAACAACTGCCTATTCCTGCTGTTTCTGCACTAATCTAAAAATCCTGGCATGTCTTAAGTGGAAGCTTATCTCGGATCATTAAAAACAGTACATTGTGCAGCAAACTTTAACAAGGATGCCCGGAAGCATGG
This sequence comes from Podarcis filfolensis, assembly GCF_964270895.1. Lineage (NCBI taxonomy): Eukaryota > Metazoa > Chordata > Lepidosauria > Squamata > Lacertidae > Podarcis > Podarcis filfolensis. Next base: position 18,418,948 of record NC_139621.1, read on the forward strand.
GTGACACAAAAGACACACACACAACTTGCTTCGTAATCGGAACGGAGGGTTTGTATGCAACAAGAACATTATAAAACAGTGACGAGTTTCTGCGGAGATCAACTCCGTCTGTGAAGAAGCCAAACGCTGCAATCCCATAAAAAGCGCCAGCAGCTTAAGTTCAATAATTAGCTGGAAGCAATTCTAAACTAAGCACTTCCAGTAAAAAGGCTGGGCTCTTCAGCAGCTTCTAAAAAACCAGAACAACCTGGCATTCGTTAAGAAGTCCACATTCTCCAGAATCCAATGCAAGGATTTCATTTGCTTTCCCAAGCCATCTGGAAAAAACACACACCTGACCTTCAAGATTGCTACTTACCATCGGAAATCTGGGGGAACTGGTCTCCAATATTATTATTATTAGTGTTAATTTGAATGTTTTACATTTGTTTTATTGTGCTTTTAAATTTTGTAAGCCATCCTGGGAATTTTATTGAAAGACTGGGTGCAACTCCCTAAAATATAGAACGCCGTTTTTAATAGCATGCGTTACTCTCATTTCATAGCATTTTTAGTGTGTGTGTGTGTTGTTATACTATATATTGGTATAAAAAGCCCCTTTGCACTCCTAAGTAGCCTCTGGAATTTAATATAAAGGAAGTGAATGAAAATGAAACTTCCAAGTCAAATTTCTAGGCCTTTTGGCTCAATAACCGGACTGGAAAAACCTCATCCTTGTCTTGATTAATATTAATATTATTCCACTGTTCCTTACACAGAGCAGTTTACTGGATGACCATGAGTTATACATCAGTGAGGGAGGGAGAAAAACTTTTTTAATAATTTTATTATTTTTATAAATGTTGCTTCTTACTTGCCTTCGCCGAAACTTGATTCAGCCACCATCTCTCCCAGCCTCTCTGATATTGCCAACAAGCCCAGACAGTGGTTAATGGCTGCTGGCACTGTTCCTGCCAACGTCTACATCAACCGCAAGGGGGAAAATGACGCCTGTGGGTACGATTAACGAGGATCATATCTGAATATTGGCATGCTGGTAAACTTGTTGCCAAACGAATTTGCTGCTTCAAATTAGGACGCTGTATTTGGGAGATGTTTTTGTGATGGTGGCCATGCTATTGGGTTATCCTGCGTTCCCTTCTTGTCTCCTCGATAGTCCCAAACAGATTTTGCAACAATTGGGCTAGATCCAGAGGGAAACAGCCATGGCTTTGCAAACGATATTGCGAATAAACGGTGCACATGCAGTCTGCAACAGAGGCCACAGCTATTCAAGGAAACTGAGCCTCTATAAATTAGGCTATCAGTTTGGTGCATCTAAATTTTACTAGCTTGCTTTATGCCGTTAGCCATTTGCTGACCTGGCCATGGTTTGGACAGTTATCTAAAAATCTCCAGTCATCTGCAAGAGGCAGGATGGAAGCCAAGAAGCGGCACTTAATCTCTTGTCTGCAAGAGCATAATAATAAATGTTGTGATTGTGGCATATGGACGTGGAAATAGTGCTCCAAATCCATACAGAAATCCAAATAAAACATTTGTGTGTGTGTGTGTGTGCATGTTTTAAGTGCAGCGCTTATGAAGGCGAACCTGAAAAACGCATGAAATGGCTGCAGGATCCAACTCTTCTCTCGGTTGAAGGGGGTGAAGGGAAGTTGCCAATTAATTTATTCCAAAGGGAATAAATTACACAAGGCAAGGGCACGCAGAGAAGTTTGGATAATGTCCACGTTTTGCAAACAGTACAGAACTTAAATTCTATTGACGCGGAATCTGAGTATCTTTTGTGTTATATATTTATTTACTTAAAGCGCAAGTCATACAAATGAAGACAGTCAAAAGCAGTATTAAGCAGGGCTGGGCAATGTATTGATACATTGTTCAAAATAGGTTTGAAGTCCACCATCATGATAACGGTTTCATAATATCTGACATGGCGATATATCACAAAATCACAATGTGTGCATGTGCTATGTAAAAAATAAATAAATTGTGATGTGGGAAAAACCATGAAGCCAGTCATCGCTTCTCTGGTGATTCCTGCTGCCCCGTCACTCAGTACTATAAAATAACAGTTGTAACAATACGTTAAAGGTAAGTAAAAATGGATCCGTTTTAGACCCCTAAATAGTAAGAGTTGCCAGGACACCACCCCATTCGCTTCTACGTAGTTACATCCTTATTTCAGAAATCGTGATATATTGGTATATTGCGATGTTAGCTGGTGATATATCATGATGCTGAAAACCAGTTTATTGTCCCAGCCCTAGTGCTAAGTATCTTCTACCACCATTTTTGTCCCTGAAAAGGAAAACTTCTTCCCTGGATGAGATGAGAAAACAAACTCCCTATTTTGCATCCTGAGAACTACAATACAAACTTCAAACCTTAGGGGGGTGAAGTTTCATGAGAGTGCTCAGAATTCTGCAATGTTCATTGTTCCATGAAGATTTCTGTGAAACGTCCCTGTGGGCCTACAAGACCCAACTTTTGAGGGAGGCAAGGAACCACAAGGTGAAACTGATTTTATTTTGTAACGCAGACAAAGCCATAAAGTGCAGCAGTTTTCAGGAGCGTGAATGAAAACGATCGCAGGTCTTATAATGAAGCATCTCCAAGGCTCCGTGTGGTCTAAAAAAGGGGCTGGTCACCACTTCTAGTTTGTTACTCACAGTGCTATTTTTCCTAGAAAAATAGGTGCAGGAAGTCACGATGAACACCTCCCTTGTTCTCTTAGCATGGCAATGGTGCCCACCTGAGGTGAGTTCTGGCTGAAAAAAAGCCCTGGTTACATAGAACCATCTTCAAGAACTTACAAGAGATTAAGGAAAGGGGGGACTGGCAACTTGGACCGAGCTCCGCAAGTCATGTAGTATCCATCAAATCAATTTAAATCACGATTAAATCACAACTAGTCAGTAAGACTTGATTTAAATCCTTTTTTAAAAGAAAGACTCATTCTTGCTGTTATAATCTCATATATCTTATATAATCTTAATATTTACAACCAGAAGGAGGTTTCATTTTTTGAATAATAAATGTTCAGAGTAGTTTTAACAGTTATATAAAAAACTACTGATTTGGTTATACTATTAGAAATACATAGACAGGTAATTATGAAATGATTGTGAGGTTTAATAAGTTAACTGTTTATATTTGGACAACTTTTCCGCTGTACTTTATTGGAAGGAGAAAAACAATCATTTCCTTAATAACAATTTAAACAATTTATTTAACTAAAGCAATAACATTGTAGCATATGTATCCATGTTTGTTAACTGATGTGGTTAAACGTTTGTTTCGGGGTTTTTTTTAGCATACATGAAAAACTTAAAACAAATCCTTATTTCCTGATGAATAGCCTTTGGACTATAATGTAGCTTAAATAGAAAACTATCTTTAAAAAGATTTTTCCTCCGAAAGCATTTTGTTTTAAAAATCTGATTTAAATTTTTAAAAATCCCTTTTCCCCTTTTTAAAAAAATCATTGATTTTTATCCACCCTGGTAGTGTCAGAGTCTTCAAGGGCTGAGGACCAGACGGGGTGATGCTTCAGTTGCCTGGTCCTCCTGCATTACTGAAAAACCAACTGGAAGTCCACAAACAGCAAAGGCCAAAAGGCAGCAACCTAAGGGCTTGACATTACCCCATCCCTTCATTTCAGCTACACAAGAAGCTCAGGATCTTGTCTTGCAGGGGGGTCCCTGATGCAGGCAATTTATGGGATCCTGCAAACTGAACTTCAGCCGAAGGATGACTTTGTGGGGAAATCTGTCACATAACAATTGTGATTGCCCAAGTACCATTTAGCCAGGTGGAGAGGTAACTAGGCTTCATCCGAACAGCATCTTCCCAGACAGAAAAGAAAAGAGTGCTTAGAATTAGCCTTGGTAAAAGAGCAGCTTGGGAACCCCAGACTCACATAAATGTAAAAGGATTAAGAGAAGACCTTTGCTCCAAGTCTCCATTTCTCACATTTTTTTCCTATCCTTTATTGGCCTTTTAGGGTTTAATTTTTAAGGGGGAAAGGCACTTTATGGCTTTTTCACTCAGCTACAGAAAAAACCACCTAAAAGCTTATTACCTGCTCCTGAAACGGTTAAAAAAAACCACTTTTAAAGAAGTAAAAAAAGTATTGCTTTTCACATCCATCACCAAAGCCCAACCTGCCCTACCCGATAAAAGAAAGAATGTTGTTTAATTGGGCTTTTGTACGGCCCTAAAGTGCATAGCCGTGTTCCACTCTAATTAGATTTTTTTCTTCCCTCCTGAAGCTAGGTCTCTGGATTTGATCTTGGAAAGGAACCTCCTTGAAGTTATACGAGGGGGAAAGGAGCCTCTCAATTCCTAAAAGCAGTCTGGGACACAGCAGAACACTTGAACTCAAGCCAAGAGCGTCAACTGCAAAGCAAAAACCAATCAGCGAGGAAAGCTTACATTTGTGGAATTAAGCTAAGTTGCTGCTTTGGGGTTTGGTTTTTATTTTTAAAAAAGAACATTCCATTGATTATGTGGACAGCAAGGTGTTCGAGCCTAATGGAATGGGGGAGCCAGTCTGCCTGCACTGGATACTGCAGAAGGAGAAGGATAATATTTACTCCAATGAACTACACGGGTTACAAGCAATGCACTTTGACTCCCAAGAGCGGCCTTCTAATGCTCGCTAGTTTATAAAGTAACACTTCCAACCCATAACAGATTTCTGTAGTCTTCCAGGTAAAAAGGTAAAGGATCCCTGGATGGTTAAGTCCAGTCAAAGGCGGCTATGGGGTTGTGGCGCTCATCTTGCTTTACAGGGCGAGGGAGCCCTCGTTTGTCCACAGACAGCTTTCCAGGTCATGTGGCCAGCAGGACTAAACCGCTTCTGGCGCAACGGGACACTGTGACGGAAACCAGAGTGCACGGAAACGCCATTTACCTTCCCGCCGCAATGGTGACTATTTATCCACTTGCACTGGTGTGCTTTCAAACTGCTAGGTAGGCAGAAGCTGGGACAGAGCAATGGGAGATCACCCCGTCACCAGGATTCAAACCGCAGACCTTCTGATCGGCAAGCCCAAGAGGCTCAGTGGTTTAGACCACAGTGCCACCCGCTGTAGTCTTTAGCAGCAGCCAACAATTCCACTAGCTCATGGTAAGCCTTAGCTTTCCTCCTCAGCTTGCGGACATAGCTTAGTGACAGGGCAGCTGATTTCCTGGTTCAATTCCTAGCCTCTCTAGCTAGGGCTGGGAAAGACCCACCTCTGAAATCTTGGAGATCTGCTGCCAATTAGTGTAGACAATAATCAGCTAGATGGAGAATAAAGGTAAAGGTAAAGGGACCCCTGACCATTAGGTCCAGTCGCAGACGACTCTGGGGTTGTGGCGCTCATCTCGCTTTATTGGCCGAGGGAGCCGTCGTACAGCTTCCGGGTCATGTGGCCAGCAGGACTAAGCCGCTTCTGGTGAACCAGAGCAGTGCACGGAAATGCCGTTTACCTTCCTGCCGGAGTGGTACCTATTTATCTACTTGCACTTTGACGTGCTTTCGAACTGCTAGGTTGGCAGGAGCAGGGACCGAGCAACGGGAGCTCACCCAGTTGCAGGGACCCGAACCACCAACCTTCTGATCGGCAAGTCCTAGGCTCTGTGGTTTAACCCACAGCGCCACCCACATCCCAGATGGAGTTCCTAATGTATGTTCCCCAAGATAGGATTCACTGCAAGCTGGAGAGAAAAACAGGGGCCTGCAATTCGGGTATTTGGAGTGCCTCAGCACCAAAGGGACCCGAATAACCCTATGGAGAATCTTGGAATCGTAGAGTTGGAAGGGACCACAATAATTCATGTCCAACAGGTAGATCGTGATCTACCAGTAGACCACTGGACATCTGTGGTAGATCACTGGCTGCCCCCAACAAAAGCTCAACAACTTTGACTTGAACCCCAAAAAACAGTGCCTTCCTTCCTAATAAAAGCTCAACAACTTTGACCTGAACCCCCCAGTTTTTAACACTGCCAGTTTTTAACTCTGTGAGTAGATCACAGTCTCTTGGGAGTTGGCCAGCCCTGATCTAGTCCAACCCCCTGTAATGTGGTAATCTTTCACCCCATGTGGGGCCCAAACCCACAACCCTGAGATTAAGAGTCTCACGTTCCGCCAACTGAAGAGGGCAGGAATCGCCTCTGTTCGTTCTTCGTGGCTCCACTGTTGGGACAATCCAGCAAATAATGCCAAGCTCCAAAATGTGGATTGTCCCAGATCTCGTGCGCAGAGGCAGATGTCCCGTGCCAGGAGGCAGGTTGGGTCTTGCCTACTGCAAGGATCTGGCTTGGCTAGGAAGGCAAATCAAGATTTGTGGGCCTAAATAAAATGTTGGTATCAGGTCAAGGGGCGATATCAGCAAGTGGGGCACCGGTGATAATCTCAGTGGGTGGGTGCCCATGGGTGGAAGCCCAGAGAACCGATTCCTCAAATGGTATTTTATTCCCAGTGACTGTTCTGCACAAACCCTGCAATCACAGGTGGGAAATTTATGGGCTGCTCCTGAGCACGGCATAATAATTAAAAAGCTGTCAAGAGCAAAATGTAAATATAAATGACACTATAATCCTACACATTTACATAATCTGACACTTTCTTCAACAGAACGTAGCATGTAGTAAAAAGCGTTCAGGACTGCAGCTTTAAGGTATAATCCTATAAATGTTTATTTAAAAGTAATTCCTACTGAGTTCGATCTCCACAGTAAATGCAACTTAAATCACATTTGTCCAAATACACTTGCAGCCCATTTCCTAAAATGACCTGTGGATCAACTGTTTTGAGAACTGACGGCTTTTAATGGCGCCATGCTGTTTTTATTGTAATTATTTGTATGTTTGAAACAAGACTTTTTAATATCTGTATGTAGTTTTAATTCTGTTAATGTTTAATTGTTTTTAATGATTGTTTTTTCTGTGTTTATAGTGATTTTCTGTGTTTATAGTGATTCTTGTTTTTATCTGTAAACTGCCTTGTAATTAATAATAATAATAATAATGGTAATAATTAATAAACCTGGCCATGGTTACAGATGAAAATAGAACCATAGGGAGCATAGAAGTCAAAATGCTGGCTGAGGTCTTGTTATTGTATTAGCAGCAGATTTCAAAATCTAACATTTTGGGTTTGGGAACTTCTTTTGTCTGGGAACAGGGACTAGACTAATCCGGAAGGATACCAGAAACTCTGTGGGACTTCAGCCATTTGGATGGTGTCAGCTTTGAAACTGTCAAGATACAAAACAGGTTTGAGTTCTGAGCGAAGGTTCGCAAACTGTCCCTCAGATCTTGTGGGGGGCTGGACTATATTTTTTCGGGGGGAGGAATGAACGAATTCCTATGCCCCACTAATAGCCCAGAGATGCATTTTAAATAAAGGGCACATTCTACTCATGTAAAAACACACTGATTCCCGGACTGTCCGCAGGCTGGATTTAGAAGGCGACTGGGCCGGATCCGTTTGCCTACCCATGGTTCAGAGTAATTGCACAGGCGGAATCAGCACATCTGATCTACGCATGCTTAATTTTTTGAAGGATGGGGAAAGACCTCTTAATTTTTTCCTCTCTCTCCCTTTTTTAAAAAAATATATATATAGTATGATTTTTCGACTGTACAACTTAGCATGTAAAATGTGGCAGACTGAAACTTAAGGGCAAAGTCATCATCAATGGAAACTGCAACAACAAAGCAATCATTTATGGTTTAGATTCCTTATCTCCTCCCACCGACTCCATAAGGAAGGAAGAAATCAGCAATTCCACCTGCTAACTTAGAAACACATGCTTCTTTTTTAACTTCACTCTCTCCAATGGCATTTTAACTCCATTTGCCTTAATTGCGGTGGAATCACAATGCCATTGCAACGAAGGAAACAATGCGAATGTCCTACAGTATCTCCTTTGTTGCCTCATGGTCCTCTCCATGTGCAGGAGAGGTTTAAGGTTAGCTTGGTTTTATAAGGTTAGCTCAGCTTTACAGGCCAGCTGCTATATTATCCTGCACAGCAGATAACAAGGAGCGGCTACCCTTTCTTTTAAAGGAGAAGGCAGAGCTTTCGAAGTTCACAATGCACACGCTGCCACGGCTTTCATCAGAAGCAGCTGCATGAAAAATAAATGGCACACTTTCGCCTTTCCGCACATTGCTCCGAGCCGTCAGGTGAGCATGCAAACCAAACAAACCCTGGCTCAAGCTGGCCACGCCGCCTCCTCTTCTTTTTTAATTTCTTAATAAATGATACAGAACCTTGAAATAAAACAAACAAATACTAAAACAAAATTAAACTGAAGAAAATACATGTACACCCTACATTGCAAACATAAACCCTACGTACCCCCGTGACTTTCCTCCACCACGACTCGACTTCCTTTAGCTCAAGTTTAAATACTATCATTGCATTCTTTGGATAATATAATCTCTTGTAGCCATTTCTAATTATTGTTCTCAATTGTACTTTACATACTTAATCCATGCATATCAACATATTCTTTTTAGAGCAGTGTTTTTCCATGTACAGTGGTACGTCTGGTTACGTACTTAATACGTTCCGGAGGTCTGTTCTTAACCTGAAGCACCACTTTAGCTAATGGGGCCTCCTGTTGCTGCCGCGCCACCGGAGCACGATTTCTGTTCTCATCCTGAAGCAAAGTTCTTAACCCGAGGTACTATTTCTGGGTTAGCGGAGTCTGTAACCTGAAGCGTCTGTAACCCGAGGTACCAATGTACTCCTCAAAGCAAAGCAAACAAACCCTGGCTCAAGCTGGCCACGCCTCTTCTTCACACTCAAAGGCACCAACATGAGCAGAAGATTTGTGGGGTATGTGACCGTATTACACGCACATGACGTGTGTGTGTATGGCACGGGGACACCAAGAAGAGCCAAGGGGCAGAGCCGAAAGCAGCTACGGCTACAGAGCAGCTTCGATGGCTGGAAGCTCCTCTTCTCCAGTGCTCAACCACCACCACCACCACCTCCTCCTCCTGCCGCAGGGCTGATTCCTCCCCTCTCCATCCCCTCCGTGGCAGGCGTAGGGGGAGAGGCCGCCACCAGCCACTGCTGCTGCACCACACACGGCTCCGTGGTCAACCTCATCCTTCCCCTGCCGCCGCCACCAGCCCAGGGCAGCTGGCCCGCTCCTTCCCCTCCGTGGCAGGAGCAGCACGAACCAGCGGTCACTGAATCCACACCCTGCTCAGCTTTGCGCTTGGCCTCCTCTGCCCCTGATTGTTCTCAACACTGGAGGGGGGCAAAAATATTTTATAGGGGGCGAAGGGATCTGAGTCAGCGCCGATGTTGCCACTGGCTTTTGTCTCTCATTCCTCCTCTGGTTGAGGATAGCACCTTGTTGCTTGAGATGGAAGGATGCTGGAAGCCTTCTGTGTCACATCTGGCTAGAGGGCGTTTTGGTTAACTTTCCCGAAATAGAGCTAGAAGTGAAATAAACATCTGTTTTGGTACTTTAACTTTTGTACGTTTTGAAGTTGTTGTTGTTGTTGTCGTCATTGTTGTTGTTGTTATATTCATACCCCACCCATCTGGCTTGCTTTCCTCAGCCACTCTGGGCAGCTTCCAGAATTTAAAAACAGAATAAAACGTTAAAAACTTCCCGGTACAGCGCTGTCTTCAGATGTCTTATAAAAGTTGTGTAGCTCTTAATCTCCTTGACATCTGATGGGAAGGCATTCCACAAGGAGAGCGCTAATAATAATTTATAATAATATTGTATGGGTTCGAATATTTCTCAATTTTATGGTAACCTGCTTTGTTTTCTTGTTTTTTAAAAAAATCAAGCGGTGTATACGTTTCATGAAATTAAAAAATAAGCCCCACTGCCAGACAAGACTGAGCCTCAACCAGCAGCATTCATCGGGCTGGTACGCTTGTCTCATTTGCAAATGTGAGCTTGTAGCATGACTGAGAAACATGCAAACAGCCTCTTTTTTTAATGTTGCACTGTCTTTGCCCGAAGCTGATAGCAGCTACCTGCAGACTATCTAGGTGTGAATCATCGGCGTCTGAAGATGGAAGAAGGCACACCTGGATACCTTGCAGCCCTTTCTTATTTATTGGCACAAACAATGCCTTTCCTTCGGGATGAGTCAAAACCTATAGACCAAGAGCACATGAATTTTACACCAGAGGGCATGGAGAGACTCAAACTAGACCCAAATCTTAAAACTCTCAAACCACTGCAAACGAACCATTGCGGTCAAAAGCGTCAGACTGAATACATCGACTTCAGGCCAGCTTTAGAAACACACAATATTGCAACATCCGACCCTGTCTATGCTAAGTCAGGGTCCCAATCCACCCAGCTCAATATCGACTGACAGCACCTCTCTGGCAGTGTTAGAAACTCAGGTATCTAAGCTAGGCGCCAAATGGCTCCTTAAACCAAGGTTGCGGTCGCCTTGTTGCCATTTGGGGGCGAGACGGCTCGAACGTTTTATTTTTCAAACGTTGGACTGACTGTGGTTGGTTCTCACTTGAACCTCTGGCTAGTTCAGATGAATATCTTGAGCTGGGCACTGTCACCTGGTTGCAAAGCGCACCTGGCACCCGGGGAATTTCAAACACTGGGCCTGCCCAGGGGTGAGAAAATGACCCTATCTTCCTTGGGCGCTCGGAAGGTTGGCGGTTCGAATCCCTGTGTTCATGGGCCATCAAAGTCTCGGCAGGGGACGTCAGGACTGGGGGCAAGAGGGCAGGGTGGGAGCAGGAACGGGGGTCCAGAAGCCAGGATTCAGGAAGCCGAGGGTCCGAGGGTCAGGAAGCAAGGAGTCATGAAGTCAGGGGTCCGAGGATCAAGAAGCAGGGAGTCAACAAGCCGAGGTTCAAGGATCAGGAAGCAAGAAGCCTAAGACAGGAAGCGTGTTGCTGTGGCCAAGAGCCGAAGGGAAATGCTGACCTTATAACCCTTCCCGGCTCTTGCCACCAGGTGCTGTGAGTTACCAGTCAGCCTCACCTGTGAAGCCGCACCTTGCCTCTTCAGAACAAACTTAGGAAGGCCCCAGTCCAGCAAAGTCCTATTGGTCACAGGACCTGGCTCCTGCACGCACACCTGACACCCTGCAATGGAGTGAGGTCCCGTTGCTCTGTTCCAGCTCCTGCCAACCTAGCAGTTTGAAAGCACGCCAGTGCAAGTAGATAAATAAGTACCACTGTGGCCAGGAGGTAAACGGCGTTTCAGTGCACTCTGGTTTCCGTCCCAGTGTCCTGTTGCACCAGAAGTGGTTTAGTCCTGCTGGAAAGCTGTCTGTGGATGAATGCAGGCTCCCTTGGACTGAAAGCAAGACGAACCCCATAGTTGCCTCTGAAACCGTCCTGGGGTCCTTTACCTTTACCTTTACAATCCCATTAACTGCACACACAGAGGCTGCGATTTTAAAAGCAAGAGGAGATGTAAAGCCACGCTTGACATGGAGCATAACATGCAATTTCTTTTACCTTCTGGTTTTTAATTTATGCAATTATCATCGTTAGGCATAATGTGCAGTTTGATTCCCATGTGTCTCTAGCTGCAGGTGCAGCTTTCCACCCCACGCTCCACTGTTGTCGCACATCCCATTCCAATGCCACAAAACTATCTTGAATCACTTATTCTGCAGCCAACCTCCAACCACTTCCTTCATCAATAAAGGCGGCGAGGGCGGGGGATCAATTACCAAGGACTAACAACCCATGTAAATATCACTGGGACCAACGTAAATGGCGACAGCCCTGCATTTACTGTTCCTTAATATTCATGTCTTAGCGACAGAAACGTTACCAGTTTGTGACATTTTTAGATGCCCTCCCAAGTGTACGGTGCTTAAGGCAACGTTCTTTAAAAAAAGGATTTTAAAGAGTCAACATGTAAAACGCACACGCTCTTCGCTAATTTAACAGTAAGGCGTTTCAATCTACAGTTGGCATCCATCTGGCTCAAGAGACAATGGAGTGAGCTTCCTGGGGGTCAAGCCAAACCGCTGGGGAATCGCAGCGCCAGCTGTGGTTGCAAAGATCAGGAGCTTGTAAAGGGCTGGCTCCTGTATTGTTTTTGCTGCATCAGTAGCACTGAAGTGACCCCTCTGGGGTGCAAGCCAGGGCAGTGTGTATGGAGGTCCGGTATGCCCAGACAACAAGAGCCCATACTCTCGGCCTCGCTGGTGGCCCAAAGGAAAGCAGAGCAATGTTTGGCACCAGCTTGGCTGAAGGAGTTGCGGGAAGGAGGTGTACACGGCGCCACCCAACCATCCTAGGGACTCCCACTTTATGTAGGGCTTACTCCTTAACCTTTTCTTCACCAGAATATGTCCCCCGCAAGGCAGCGGTTACAGATATTTCCTCAGGGTTTACTCCTGAAGCCTCATGAATCAGGATAGCTGCAAGGGTCAGGTTCGGAGTTTTCCACCTCCCAGATGGGCTACTTTTCCAGGTGGATGAGCACCATCTGTATCAATACTACTACTAATAATAATAATTTATTATTTATACCCCACCCATCTGGCTGCCCCCCCCCCGCCACTCTGGGCGGCCTCCAACAGAATACCAAAATACAACAGTCCATCAAACATTAAAAGCCTCCCTAAACAGGGCTGTCTTCAGATGTCTTCTAAAAGTCTGGTAGTTGTTTTTCTCTTTGACATCTGTTGGGAGGGCGTTCCACAGGGCGGGTGCCACCACCGAGAAGGCCCTCTGCCTGGTTCCCTGTAACTTGGCTTCTCGCAGCGAAGGAACTGCCAGAAGGCCCTCGGTACTGGATCTCAGTGTCCGGGCAGAATGATGGGTGTGGAGATGCTCCTTCAGGTATACTGGACCGAGGCTGTTTAGGGCTTTAAAGGTCAGCACCAACACTGAATTGTGCTTGAAATTATTAAACTTGGAAGGTTGGAACGATATCCCTGACAGATAAAAGGCTCTGATTCCTCTACCACCTTGCTACATAGCCATAAAGGGGGATTGATGTATGAGGTCTAGGCAATACAATCTACTGGGAAATCTGTGTCATATTGTTTTATATTAAATAGCAGTGGCTAAAAACATTGTCAATTTCTAACAGCAATAACTCTTTTACATTACATGTTAGATAAAATGGAACTGACCATTAGAAGCCATTCGGTGTAATAATAATAAAAATGGGGAAAAAATTATGGAGTTCTTGTCTCCATTCTAATGCCCCAGACCTCATTTAATAAGTTATCAGACAGTTTTAAGTTTTAAGGCTTTTTAAGAATGTTGTCTCTTGGGACGTAAGGATGTGCCTTACACCAAGTCAAACTGTTTGCCAATCTATTTATTCTAAGTAATTTATATTCCACGCTTCCACAGAGCACCGCACAATAAAAACAACAACAACAACAAACAGAGCAGGTCAGCACAGCTATCCAAATATCTATTTGGCCAATTAAAAAGAAATTTTAATCACCCTCCTAAGAAGCAGCAGAATGAACCAGCAAATGAACCTGGGACTTTTTGCATGCAGTGCTTGGGCTCTGCAACTGATCTAACAGTCCCTATTGGTTTTGGTCAGCCACGATCCTATTAGCCAAATCAATGCAAACCTTCTTCCTTGTATGAACAGCTGACCCACTCAAGTAGCCACTAGTCTGGACACAAAGCAAGAGTTTATTTTTGTTCTGATCTTTCATCCTCTGGGAACAACATGCTAGGAAACTCTGATAGGAAACTCTGGCCCTTGTGGTCTCTTCCAACTCTATGATTCTATGATTCTAATAAGGCGCCTAGTTGGGAGCCTGTATTCTCTCAGGGATATATATCTGGCATGCTCATACAACATCATCATAACTAGATTATTATGATTTTTTTCCCCTCTCCTCCTCCTCCTCTTCCCCCAATACCTTCCTCTGCTGGAAAGTTTTAAGAAAACAGACTGCCGTCCAGATGCTGTTAATTGGTGCAAACAGCAGAGCATCTAGAATCCCACACAGATGTCTAGCCCTCCTCCAGTTATGTTGCGATAAGCTCCGTTGAGTGCTAATTTTATTGGCGTCCAAGATGACCACTTTGCAGAGACGGCAACGGGGGACCAGCTGCCTAGCGACAACCGATTTACAACGTGCTCAAACAGATGGCAGGAAAACGCAAGCCAAGGGCAGCAAGACACACGGCAACACACACCTGTGCAAAAGCATTTGGGATCTTGTCCAATTCCACACCTTCCCCCCAAAGGGGGTATCTGATTCTTCCAGCTTTCTAAAGCTATATTTAAGATGCATTTTTTAAAAATGCAGACTTGTTTTACTGTATTTTTCCATGTATAAGACTAGGGGGTTTTTTTACCCAAAAAAAGGGTTTGAAATTGGGGCTCGTCTTATACATTGGTAGTGATTAGGGGTGTTTTCTTAATTTGGAACCCCCCAAAATAGAGAGCGTCTTATACATGGGGGCATCTTATACACGGAAAAATACGGTACATCTCAAAGCTTTATTAGTAATAAATATCTGAAAGATCTTCCATATTACAGTCGTACCTTGGATCCCGAACGCCTTGCAAGTTGAACATTTTGGCTCCTGAATGCCGCAAACCCGGAAATGACTGTTCCGGTTTGTGAACTATTTTTGGAAGCCAAACATCCGACGAAGCTTCCGATTGGCTGCAGGAGCTTCCTGCAGCCAATCAGAAGCCGCACTTTGGTTTCCGAACGTTTTGGAAGTCGAAAAGACTTCCAGAATGGATTCCATTCAGCTTCCAAGATACGACTGTACTTAAATCACGAACAGCCACTTCCCAATACTTCAGCATGACTGAGAAACGACTCAATAACGACTCAGCACCACTTTGCAAAGTTTAGCGTTACGATAATGGGGAACAAAATTTGCCGACAATCCCTAATACTTGGTAGCCCATTCTTGCCTCCATCAATGGACTTCCATAAACAGATTGCACACAGACCAAGGGGCATGTATACTTGCAGGGCCACCCCAAGACTTTTTGCTGCCTGAAGCAGAATAGCAAACGTCTCCCCTTTTCCCCACGAGTCAAGGTGAGGAATATCCAAGACCAGTCAAGACCTGACACACCAAATCTCACAAGCCACCTCTTTGTGACAGAAAAAATATGCAATAATAAATCAAATAATAGGTTTTATGCACTTCTGTGATGCCCAAAAACCAGCTATCTCATCCTTCCTAATGGTAAGGCCACGCTCCCAAGGGCTCCCCCCAGGGGATGGAAAGTTGGACATTTGCCATGGCCCCCAAACCTGCAGAGGACTCCTTGCACCAACAGTGCTTCCATTGCCACTTTGCACTGAATATCAAAGATCAGACCAGCCTCAAAGAATTCCCAGTTTCCAAGTCCTTTCTGGTCTAGGTTAGAGGGGGGCCATTGACGGCGCTGTGGGTTAAACCACAGAGCTTAGGACATGCCGATCAGAAGGTCGCCGGCTCCCTTGGCCAGTAAAGCGAGATGAGTGCCGCAACCCCAGAGTCGGTCACGACTGGACCTAATGGTCAGGGGTCCCTTTACCTTTATTGAGGGTGTTGGACCACAGACCCCCCCCCCAAAAAAAACCTGGAGACAGTGTTACCGATATTGAGCAAGGCACAGACACCTTTATGCACCAGGTGGACAATGAGCTGGTTGGGAGTAACCGTTTTTCAATTACAGCCTGTGTTATAAGCTCCAGGTAAGGTCACAAGCATTATTCTGACCTCTGTTAGGTGAGTAACCTCCCTGAAACTATTCAGCCGTTAAAATCGTGGTGTGGTTTTTTAATGATCTGACCCATTTTGCTCTCTTTTAATGCCTGAGACGATGTGGCCCAGCAGCGACATACTTAAGTAATCCTGTTTCACCATATGGCCCAGTCATGTGTAATGACCCAAGTCAGCTGGTCGCTTAATTTGCCCTAGTTATCTTTCTGAGCCAACAGACAACAAGATGCTCTGCAAATAGGCGCTCTGGGATTTAACAAGGGAGACTATCTTCCCATAACTGTTGGCGTTACTCAACTTGTAGCACAACACACATTCACGGGAATGAATAAATGTCAAACATGAGCAGATGGGATGTACAAAAGACGCTTCATAGTCTTATTACTGTGATTATTATTTCAGGAAATGTAATTTACAAGGGATGCTATATCAAAACACAAAAGGGCAGAGTCCTCGTGTGTGAATCTTGCTCAACAGGCATCTTGGTTGGCCACTGTAAGAACAGGATGCACGAATGGATGGACCACTGGCCTCATCCAGTAGGTTCTACACATGTTCTGAAGAGTTCTCCCATGGCTCAGATACAGAGGAAACTGTAGTAATTTTCCTCCCCATATTTGCTATAATGCTATTGTCTTTTCCACTAGGATTATATGCCAATGTTCCTAAACTACTTCTATTCTGATGGCTTCTCTTTATTTTTCCAGTTCATTTGCCACAACGATTTGAGCCAGCATTGGCAAACCACTCATTAGTTTTCTGCACATTTCCCCCCAGCAGGTCCCTTGGAATTATTTAACAGTCAGACTTGTAGGTTAAACAAAAAATCAATCCCAATTACCTCTTTGATCATTACAGGAAAACACTTTGCACTGCTGTCTTATATGCATAAAGTCTGTATTCTTTGCCTGATACTGCCTGTTCATGCCTATTGCATTAGCATTTTTTAAATAAAAAAAAACCCCAACTCTGGGATGCAATAACACTGTAGTGAGAAATTATTAAAATATCCTTTAAAAGCTACATCAGACGAGTAAGTCATATTCATTTTATGAATGTGATCATACAATCAATTCTGTGAAATTATTCATTCACAAGTCTTTCTATATTTGTCCTTGCAGGGCAATACAATATAAAAATGAAAGATGTTTGCATGAATTGGTAAGATTCTCAGCTGTAGGAAATATAATAATAAACACAGAGAAACATGTTACGAATTTTAAGACAAGAAATTCAATTGCAAGAGGCATAAATGGCCCAAGTAAGGATTCTAGAAGATCTTCTTCCACATCTAGTAGCTGTTTCAAGTTTTGTACACAGAACTTTTAAACACAGAAAAAACAATCATAAAAAACAATTAAACATTAACAGAATTAAAACTACACACGTATATTAAAAAGTCTTGTTTCAAACATACAAATAATTACAATAAAAACATCACGGCGCCATTAAAAGCCGTCAGTTTTCAAAACAGTTGATCCACAGGTCTTTTTAGGAAATGGGCTGCAAGTGTATTTGGACAAATGTGATTTAGGTTGCATTTACTGCGGAGATCGAACTCAGTAGGAACTACTTTTAAATAAACATTTACAGTGGTACCTCTGGTTACGTACTTAATTCGTTCTGAAGGTCTGTTCTTAATCTGAAACTGTTTTTAACCTGAAGCACCACTTCAGCTAATGGGGCCTCCTGCTGCCGCCGCGCCACCGGAGAATGATTTCTGTTCTCATCCTGAAGCAAAGTTCTTAACCCGAGGTACTATTTCTGGGTTAGCGGAGTCTGTAACCTGAAGCGTATGTAACTCGAGGTACCACTGTATAGGATTATACCTTTAAGCTGCAGTCCTGAAAACTTTTTACTACATACAGTATTAAGTTCTGTTGAAGAAAGTGTCAGATTATATAAATGTGTAGGATTATAGTGTCATTTATATTTACATTTTGCTCTTGACAGCTTTTTAATTATTATGCCGTGCTCAGGCGCAGCCCATAAATTTCCCACCTGCGATTGCAGTGTTTGTGCAGAACAGTACAGTGGTACCTCGGGTTACATATGCTTCAGGTTACATACGCTTCAGGTTACAGACTACGCTAACCCAGAAATAGTGAATAGTGCTTCCGGTTAAGAACTTTGCTTCAGGATGAGAACAGAAATTGTGCTGCAGCGGCGCGGCAGCAGCAGGAGGCCCCATTAGCTAAAGTGGTGCTTCAGGTTAAGAACGGACATCCGGAACAAATTAAGTACTTAACCCGAGGTACCACTGTAACTGGGAATAAAATACCATTTGAGGAATCGGTTCTCTGGGCTTCCACCCATGGGCACCCACCCACTGAGATTATCACCGGTGCCCCACTTGTTGAGGTCGCCCCTTGACCTGATACCGACATTTTATTTAGGCCCACAAATCTTGATTTACCTTCCTAGCCAAGCCAGGTCCTTGCGGTAGGCAAGACCCAACCTGCCTCCTGGCACGGGACATCTGCCTCTGCGCACGAGAGCTGGGACAATCTCCAGCCCCACATTTTGGAGCCTGGCATTATTTGCTGGATTGTCCCAACAGTGGAGCCAGGAACAACGAACAGAGGCGATTCCTGCCCTCTTCAGTTGGAGGAACGCAAGACTCTTAATCTCAGGGGAACCATTTTTTTAGGGAAACCATAGTTGGGGGAGCCAATGATCTACCACTGATGTCCAGTGATCTACTGGCGGATCATGATCTACCTGTTGGACATGCCTGGACTAGATGAATCCTTGTAGTTCCTTCCAACTCTACGATTCCAAGATTCTCCATAGAGCTGTTTGGAGATCAGATGTGCTGATTCCATGTGTGCAGTCACTCTGAACCATGGGTAGACAAACTAAGGCCCAGGGGCCAGATCCGGCCCAATCGCCTTCTCAATCCGGCCTGCAGACAGTCTGGGAACCAGCGTGTTTTTACATGAGTAGAATGTGTCCTTTTATTTAAAATGCATCTCTGGGTTATTTGTGGGGCATTATTCATTATTATTTTTTTCAAAATATAGTCCGGCCCCCCACAAGGTCTGAGGGACAGTGGACCAGCCCCCTGCTGAAAAGGTTTGCTGATCCCTGGTCTATACAATATTCATACATATATGCATGGGGGAGGCAAGCTAAGGAAAGTTTTCAGAGACTATAATTTGACAGGAACTTGCAAAGCATGTGCAGCCAAAGTAATCTGGTGGTTTAGTATTTATTGTTCCTTGACACAGAACATATACTTTGCATGCAGAATGTTCCAGGTTCAATTCCTGGCATTTTTGCCTAAAGCAATCAGGTAGGAGGACCATGGAACATCCTCCGTAAAACTCACAGCCTTTGCGCATCAGAGAAGATTATGGATCATGACAATTTTCAAAAATTTCTTCTTCCTTCTTATATACAGTGGTACCTCGGGTTAAGTACTTAATTCGTTCCGGAGGTCCATTCTTAACCTGAAACTGTTCTTAACCTGAAGCACCACTTTAGCTAATGGGGCCTCCTGCTGCGGCTGCGCTGCCGGAGCATGATTTCTGTTCTCATCCTGAAGCAAAGTTCTTAACCCGAGGTACTATTTCTGGGTTAGCGGAGTCTGTAACCTGAAGCGTCTCTAACCTGAAGCGTCAGTAACCCAAGGTACCACTGTATATATATAAAAAGCACAGCACAAATAATTCAAACGCTGGCTCCTTGAGTCATAACTTTGGATAGAAAAACACTCTCACTTAAACAACAGTAATTATCCTCGTCACAAATGCCGGAGGCGATGCCGCACAAATTAAGAGCGCTGTCTGGGTCATTCTGTCTAGTATACGTCTTCCTTATATACTAATGCTTAGCATACTCTTAATCACCCGACCCATATAGCTGTGCACAGTCATCATGAAACATAATAAGTCATTATGTCACTCTTGGGTAGCATCCAACCTGCGCATGGGCTTGCAATGGAGGGAATTAAAATACCTGTAAGTGAGAATTTGAGGAATGGAAAAGGGGCTTTTCAGAACCGTTTGCAAGTCCAGTGGTGTCCAAACTTTTTTCAAAGAGGGTCAGATTTGATGAAGTGAAGGGCCGTGAGGGCCGACTGAAGGGCCAACCAAAGTTGTTGACCTTTTTAGTAGGATTGAAGTTGTTGGGGGGGTTTTTAGGATTGAATTTGTTGAGGGATTTTTAAAGATTGAAGTTGTTGAGGGTTTTTTTAGGATTCTACCCCAGAAAATAAACTGCCACAGTGGCCGGATTAAACCAACCAACGGGCCAAATTAGGCCCCCGAAATGGATTTTGGACATGCCTGCAGTAGCCCAATTGAGAAAGCCGGCTCCCCATAGTTAAATGCTCCACTGGGCCAAATTTAGAAACCGCACTTGCACAGCTCTCGTCCATCTGTTTTGAGGAGACACAGACTTAGCATGAATCTGTACCCTTTAATATTGACTTGTTTCCTGCTCTAAACGCTCCTAAGGACAAAAATGAACCCCCTTCTGCTTGGGAAGGAAGACATTTGGTGAACTGATGCGTCTAATCCTATTTCCCACCAGGTGGCTGAGCTGGTTGAATTTACCCAACGTCTTGTGCCCGACGGCTGCAGACTGTGGAATGAAAGGTTTTAAAACAGCAAATTGATGACAACTCCGGTATAACAAAAATGAAATCATGGTATTGTTGAGTTGGAAGGGACCCCAACGGTCATCGAGTCCGAACCCCTGGCAATGCAGGAATCTCAGCTAAAGCGTCCAGGACAGATGCTTAAAAACCTCCAAGGAAGGTCCACAACCTCCCAAGGGAGACTGTTCCACTGTCAAACACCTCTTCCGTATGTTTAGTCAGAATCTCCTTTCTTGTAACTTGAAGCCATGGTTTCGAGTCCTACCCTCCAGAGCAGAAGAAAACAAGCTTGTTCCCTCTTCCATGTGACAGCCCTTGAGATAACTGAAGATGCTTTCCTATCTCCTCTCAGTCTCCTCTTTTCCAGGCTAAACATATCCAGCTCCTTCGACCGTTCCTCATAAGGCTCGGTTTCCAGACCCTTGATCATCTAGGTTGCCCTCCTTGGCACACCTTCCAGCTTGTCAACATCCTTCTTAAATTATGCTGCCCAGAACGGGACACAGTATTCCAGGTGTGGCCTGACCAAGGCAGAATAGAGTGGTTCTATGACTTCCCTTGATGTGAAAATCGTCATGATGGACACAGGGTGACCGTTGCTTCTGACGTTACATTTCTCTGCAGATACTTTGAAAACATGTATGGAGAAATGGGGAGAAAATGGCCAAAGATGCATGGGGAAGGAATGCGATGGACAACTTGCACGTTGTTCCAAGGACTCTTTGTCGCTTGCACATTTCAAGCTAGGGCCCAGCCCTTTCGAAATTAAAGCATATTCCAAAATTATACTCAAGGGAGCTGCAGAAAAAGTGAGCCATTCATGTTCCTTTTTTATCACATCTCCTCTTGCCTAAATTCATGATTAAGTGGATATTAGCATAGACTGAGGAATCACAGACTGTACTTTAGTCCAGGCACCCCCAAACTCGGCCCTCCAGATGTTTTGGAACTACAATTCCCATCATCCCTGACCACTTATCCTGTTAGCTAGGGATGTTGGGAGTTGTAGTCCCAAAACATCTGGAGGGCCGAGTTTGAGGGTGCCTGCTATAGTCCCTTGTTCCAACATTTTTGTCTCTCCAGACTCCAGTTCTGAAGATTATACTTCCAAGAAGCTGGACTACAGACTCTCAGTACCCTCCCCAAACTAGAATTCCCAAGCTTCTTTAGGGGAAGCCAGGACACTTGAGCTGATATAAAACTGCTGTTTCTATCTTATTTCTATCTTTATTTTTTCTCTCTCTCTACCTTCATCAAGGTGCTCAAGATAACATGGTTATCCCCCCCACCAACCCATCGCCCAATGTGATCCTCACAACAAAAATCATGAGGTGGGTTAGGCTGAGAAAGTATAAATAGCGCAATACTGCCCACTGAGCTTCATGGCCGAGTAAAGGTTCTACTCGGAAGTAAAATTCACCAACCCCAGTTCAAAGTGAGTACACATCACTCCGTAAGCATAACCTACTAAGGATCTACAGTAAGCCACTGTTGAGTTCCCAACTCCCATTAGCCCCAGGAAGCATGGCCAACTGTCAGAGATTATGGGTGCTATAGTACATGGTTAGGCAAACTAAGGCCCGGGGGCCAGATCCGGCCCAATCGCCTTCTCAATCCGGCCTGTGGACGGTCTGGGAATCAGCGTGTTTTTACATGAGTAGAATGTGCCCTTTTATTTAAAATGCATCTCTGGGTTATTTCTGGGGCATAGGAATTCGTTCATTTCCCCCCAAAAAATCTAGTCCGGCCCCCCACAAGGTCTGAGGGACAGTGGACTGGCCTCCTGCTGAAAAAGTCTGCTGGCCCCTGCTGTAGTGTAACAACTTCTGGAGGGACACAGTTCCTCACCCATGCTTCAGCCAGACCTATAGGTAAAAAAGGTAAAGGTAAAGGGACCCCTGACCATTAGGTCCAGTTCTGACCGACTCTGGGGTTGCGGCGCTCATCTCGCTTTATTGGCCGAGGGAGCCGGCGTACAGCTTCTGGGTCATGCGGCCAGCATGACTAAGCCGCTTCTGGCAAACCAGAGCAGCGCACGGAAGCACTGTTTACCTTCCTGCCGGAGCAGTACCTATTTATCTACTTGACGTGCTTTCGAACTGCTAGGTTGGCAGGAGCAGGGATCGAGCAACGGGAGCTCACCCCGTCGCAGGGATTAGAACCGCCGACCTTCTGACTGGCAAGTCCTAGGCTCTGTGGTTTAACCCACAGCGCCACCCGCGTCCCTAGACCTATAGGACCTTATGTTAAATCCCGGTTAACTGAGTCTCACTTGAGATTAATGCACAAGCAACTATAAGCAGAGAAAAGACCAGCCCAGGCAGGGATTTAAATTATGCCCTCCAAGTTTTATTAAATTATACCCACCCTAATTCCTGTTTGAAGAGTTGCTAAGTTGCCACCACTTAGGCAGCTGGGGCAATGCAGTAGGAAACGAAGCAGTTTTCGCTTTTTGATCAGTAACAGAAACCTGATAAGTTAAGTGTACAACAGAGATACCGTAATTCACAGTCAAATGGGCTCCCTTAGTGGCTTCTCTGTGATACAACAATAATCTAAGTGCATGTAGAAAAAACAGAACAGCCTCTTACAACTCAAGTGCCAAAGACAAGAAAATAGGAAGTTATTAACTGGCTAGGGACCAAACATTGTTTTAAAAATAAAATAGGAAATTGAGACCTCAGTACCTGAAGGAATAGCTGTTACCACCTCAGTCTGCCCCATGTCAAGAAATAAAAAATGGAGGTATTTTCCCATGAGCTATCCAAGGGCATTTAAGGTAACCAGAGAAAAACCCTTTGCAGTAGTGATCTATTGCCAATCCTGCTCAACAAAGGTCCATCATGCCCCCATTTTGCTTTCTCTTTGGTGCCAGGAAAACAGTTCCCTATTCTCCCAGTCTTCTGGGTTTTATTCTAACCAGCTGTCTTATTGACCACTTTAGTGTGATTTTAAGATTGATTTTATTGTTATTTTAGTGTTCTCATTAACTGGGAACAGTTTGCCTGAATAACAGCATTATAAAAGTATAAACTAAACAACGAATAAACAAATAAGGACCTTTTAAGGATGTAGACATATGAGATGGGAAATCTCTTCAGATTTCAGGAAAGAGCTAATGCTGAACTCTTGTTTATTTTCTAATTCTAAAAAGGCACTGGAAATTAATTTAAAATATTATAAACAGAAAGAAGAGAAAAAGAAAATGTGCTCTCTCTCTCTCTCCTCTCCTAGGAAGGGCTACGGTCACTTGAAACTTTGCTAAGTTTTCTGTAAGAAGGTAGTAAAAAACAAAACAAATCAAAACCTCACATTTTAATTAAAACTCATTGAACGAAACTGAAAGCAACCAAATCATGTTCCTCAAAGGCATTTGGAATCTTGATGGTGAGGAAAATTCATATCATGATTAATACAAATGTCTCATGTTGAATGAATTTAGGATGGCAGATTTTTATAGGTGCTCCGAAATATATTTAAAGAGACTCCAGGAAGATAAGGTAGTTATAGCCATTGGTTCATCATGGGCTTCACTACTGGTGGGAACGGCTTAAGCGTCTGTCTCGTGCTGGTGCTCTCCGGCAAACTCGCCCAATCCAGCCCCCTTTCCAAATGCCCTGTGCTCCACACTCGGTGGAACCAAATGATCCAGACCAACTTGAAGCATCTCTGCAGGACGGCTGGACAATTCCCTCTGCAATGCATATCTGAGACAACGGACTTCAGGTTCCCTCTGAAAGCTCTCAACGCTCTGGAGAGCAACGGCGCCGTCATCATCATCCGCGAGGTTCTCCAGCAGAGCCTCAACGTTCTCGGCAAAGACCACCCTTGGGGCGCCTGGAACGCGACGTGTCTCGAGTCCTTGCAAAGCAACCTTTACCAGCAAACCAAACAGCTGGAGGCATGCGCAAAAGACACGCAGGGAGGAAAGCTGGCAAAAAACTCTGCCAACGGGGCACCATCTCCTTCGCCCATAAAAGTCAAGCGATACTTTCAAAGAATGAACAGTTTCCTAACCGCCAACCAGCAGAGTCGCTGCGCCTGGGAGCTTGTCCACCTAGAACTGAAAGGCTGCTTTCTGTTCATAACCCAGCTTCTCAACAAGCTAAAGGAGTAAGGTAATATTATTTAATTAATATTTTTTCATATACGTTGGCGTAAGAGCTTGGGGGAGTGCGGGGAGAAGGCTTAAGGTTAGGAGAACTCTGTATTTATTTATTTTTAGTTAAGAATATTCTCATACGATGCTAAACACAGGGGAACTCTGTCGGAGAAATCCCACTGAACTGGTCAACAGGGATGAATTGGAATCCCATTAAGTTGGAAGGATCTTATAGGTAACCTATAACAGAAGTTCCTGGTAACCTATATCAACGTATTAACACCCCAAAACCTCAAATATGCTCTTTGGAAACCAGCTAGGAGTGGTTGTAGCATCCGTCTAAAAAAACAGCTAAAGAAGTCTCATTTTAATAAAATGAATTGATGACTGCATAGTATAACAGATATGCAGAATGGAGATGAAAGAAAATCTAGTTTTAATCTACAGGTGGGCATAAGGAATTAAAAACTTAGCAACATATAATTAAAATCACATCCAGCATCCTGAATGCGTATGGTTCCCTTCTTTCGCTTAAATCTTAGTATTTACTCTTGTGTAGGGTACATTTCAACATGAAAGGTCACGGCTAGTGTAGAAAGAACAAATACTTTTTGGGTTTAACTACAGATAAAAATCTGTAATTTTAAATCAGCTTTTTAAAAAATTAAGACAATATTTTGTTGTTTTTAAATATATTATATTGTGTCTATTTTAAAATATAAGGAGTCTTAAGTGAAATTCTGAATGTAGAACAAAAGTGCTAAAGCCTACAATTACAAAAGACTGAATCATTACTGTTTATCAAACACCACATTGTGAAATTGTTATTATTAAAATATAAGCTAGTGAAGGAAGGGGAGAGGCAGCAAATTCAGGTTCCAATATCAGCAGTGCCATCTAAACAGGGTAGGTGAACCTCCCTGCCTTTAAGTACACAACACACACACACACAAGCCAGTAGTCCTTGTTTTCCTGGGTGATGGATGGAGAGAGAATGTGCTTTCCTCCAACTCAGGGCAACTGGAAGTAAATAAGGAGTAAATGGATGCTCTGAAAGATTCATAGAAAACATGGGATCCAACCCTGTCTACATCTGTGGTTCCCAACGTGGGGCACACACACCACAGGGGGGTAATTTGATTTTTAAGGGGGGCAATTTGAGAATGTGTGCTGGAGATACTGTAAACATGGAGTGGATAAATGTACAACTGTATCTTAACAAGTTATATGTGCAATCAATAAACGTTATACAGACTGGATAAATGAGCCATTCAACACGTAGCGTAAGTCCAAGCACGGAACAGCAACCCTGTGTCGCCACAATGGCAAGGGTAGCACACTGGAGAATATGAAAAAGTTTCTCAAAGCTGTTTTTCAAAGATTGAACTGGATGAGATGTTCTTCAATGGGTCCTGAGTTGGAAACACAACGCCGTGTACATGGATCAATCACAGGAAGGCAAATCCAAGCCACCACCCTGGTGAGAATAACGCAAGTAGGCAAAGGGAGACTCGTTGTCTGGATATATTACAGGTTTCGCTACACGCTTGTTAAGATACAGTTGTACATTTATCCACTCCATGTTTACAGTATCTCCAGGCTTTGTTTTGCTCATGGCACCTTAGTATGTTTGTTGCTTGAATGGTTACAAGTCTATCTCTATTCTAGCTATTATTCTAGTAAAATTGGTTTTATACTTATAAGCCAGTTTGTGGTGTTGTTGTTTTGTTGCATTATTATTACTGTCACCACATTTGATACTTTGTGCATATACTTTGCAGAGTTGGAGTGGAGGACCAGGATCATCTAGTACATGTGTAGGCAACCTAAGGCCCGGGAGCCGGATCTGTCCCAATCGCCTTCTCAATCCGGCCCGTGGACATTCCGGGAATCAGCGTGTTTTTACATGAGTAGAATGTGTCCTTTTATTTAAAATGCATCTCTGGGTTATTTGTGGGGCCTGCCTGGTGTTTTTGCATGAGCAGAATGTGTGCTTTTATTTAAAATGCATCTCTGGGTTATTTGTGGGGCCTGCCTGGTGTTTTTGCATGAGCAGAATGTGTGCTTTTATTTAAAATGCATCTCTGGGTTATTTGTGGGGCCTGCCTGGTGTTTTTGCATGAGCAGAATGTGTGCTTTTATTTAAAATGCATCTCTGGGTTATTTGTGGGGCATAGGAATTCGTTCGTTTTTTTAAAAAAATTCAAAATATAGTCCGGCACCACAACAAGGTCTGAGGGACAGTGGACCAGCCCCACACTGAAAAAGTTTGCTGATCCCTGATCTAGTTCAGGGGTCAGCAACCTTTTGCAGCCATGGGCCAGTCCACCATCTCTTGGACCATGTGGTGGGCCAGACTATATTTTTTTGGGGGGGGAATTGAAAATGGGCCGGACTATATTGGGGGGGGAATGAATTTCTATGCCCCACAAATAACCCATAGATGCATTTTAAATAAAAGCACACATTCTACTCATGTAAAAACTCCAGGCAGGCCCCACAAATAACCCAGAGATACATTTTAAATAAAAGGACATATTCTACTCATGTAAAAACATGCTGATTCCTGGACCGTCCGCGGGCCGGATTTAAAAGGCAATTGGGCCGGATCCGGCCCCCGGGCCTTAGATTGCCTACCCCTGTTCTAGTTCAACCCTCTTCAATGCAGGAATCTTTTGCCCATTGTGGGGCTCCAACCATTAAATGGAAGTTGCTTCCTCGCATGTGAACAGGGGGTCGTCACAAACAAATCTGCCTCTTTTTCCTAAGCAGGCTTAATTCTGCTCTGCAAAAGGCATGTCAGTTGCAAGAGCAAAGGTTTAACGATTAAGCTCCTTGGTTATACTAAAGGCTGTATTTAGTTGCAAACCATTATGCGAAAGCAATCAGTTGGCATGCATGCTTATCCAGCAAATATAGGAATTGCAAAATGGGAAACCTGATTTAAGGCTAAAGTCTAAATCATGTCTTTTCCCTTGGGATGTTTCAAATCACGTTTTTAAAAATCAACGATTCAAAAATCTTTCCACTGTCCTATATACCATATTATTGTACGGTTTCCTGTTCTTTAGAGTATCAGTTTTGTATCTGCATTATTCTTGGCGTTTTTAAAAGCATCGTTTAAAAATATATACAGTCATACCTCGGGTTACAGCCGCTTCAGGTTGCGTTTTTTCGGGTTGCGGACAGCCAAAACCCGAAAGTACCGGAGCGAGTTACTTCTGGGTTTTGGCGGTCGTTTATGCGCAGAAGTGCTAAATCACGCTTTGCACATGCGCAGAAGCGCTGAATCGTGACCCGCGTGTGTGCAGATGCGGGTTGCGAAAGCTGCTGAATCATGTTCGCAACCCGAGCGTCCACTGTATAATGCTAATATGTGATATTTATGGAGAACAATTGTTCAAAGCACTTCACGTAACTTACACCAGGGTTGCAGCGTTGTACAACTGTTACGTGTGAAGACCCCCCAAGACCTCCCAAAGACAGACACAGTTGACACCAATATTAGTTCGAGGTTATTGGCATAATTTTGGCCACAGCTTTATTGATTACAGAATGTGAGTGGTTTGCGTAGGCATTGGTACGACTAGCTGCACCTACACCTCTGGCAGGGCAGCACTGACAACTGGACACTGGCGGAAGTCAGTAAGGGTAAACATACTGGGGGAGCATTGCACAGATGCAACCTCACCCCAAAATGCTCCCAGGTGCTCTGGCGTGGCCCTAATCCTTGGAAGGGGATCGGACAAAAGCATGGCGAGCCCCTGGATTCCTTTAATGGAATATCCTATCGCACACTGGGAGGGGCAGGTATGACAACCTACCCTACCCTCTACACTGAACCAATGCCTAACCACCAAACATTACAAAATTATGGCGATTTGCTACGCGGCAGGCTAAACCCAAGTGGCACCAGCCAATCAGCCAAATGGGAAAAATCCTACTGGGCCCCTGTCCCAAGAACAGACGACCCACAACGGCATAGCAAGGGCGTAAAGGTAAAGGAACCCCTGACCATTAGGTCCAGTCGTGACCGACTCTGGGGTTGCGGCGCTCATCTCGCTTTATTGGCCGAGGGAGCCGGCGTACAGCTTCCGGGTCATGTGGCCAGCATGACTAAGCCACTTCTGGAGAACCAGAGCAGCACACGGAAATGCCGTTTACCTTCCTGCCGGAGTGGTACCTATTTATCTACTTGCACTTTGACATCTGGCCCCAAAATGGCAACTAGACGTTCCGTTTTGGCAACTGCAGCCCTGGTTTAAGGAGCCATTTGGTACCTAGCTTGTATATCTGAATTTCTAACACTGTGTCCAGATGGTCTGTATTCTTAATTCCCTGAAATAACGGCACTAATGCAAAAAATCCCCCACCTTTTCTTTTCCCCTAGGAACAGGTGAAAGAAGCCCTTGCTCATCAGTTTGTGACAAGTTACCTCAACCAGCATACAGACACTGAAACCCATGTCCACAACATTCAGGGAGCAACAACTGTGACCAGCTTCACCAATTCTTTTTTTTTTTTTTTTTGCTGCCGCTGCCACTTCCACCAGCTTTGCATTTACAGATGAACAAACGAAAAAACAGGCAGACGAGTTAGTCAACGAAATCATCCTCTGTGCCATTTGTTTCTTAATTATGTGCGGACATTAAGCATTTTTATAGCACTTCTAATATGCACAGCGCTTTAAGAATCCTTGGCTAAACTGATTCTCACATGCAAAAATCACAACGCTGGAAAAACCATGAAGCCAGCCACTGCCTCTATATAGCTCCATCCTTATTTCAGACATTGTGATATATCAGTATATCGCAATGTTTAGCTGGTGATATACCACAATGTTGAAAAACAGGTATCGGCCAGGCACAATGGAATCATAACTTAGAAAGGCAGCTACAATCCACAGAACACAAGGACTTTGTTTTGTTCCAGATTGTTCAGTACGTCTCGTGGTGTTACAGGAATTTTCTTCCCTTTAATTCTGTAACCAGTAGACATCTAGCCAAACGCACAATTTGCCTTCAGTCTAAACTTAATACGGCTTCGCAACAACCCATCCGATCAGTAGAACCATTATTTCATATTTAAACGGTTCGCTCCAATCAAAGAGCTGGACCCGTTTTACTAAATATCTGTAATTTAAACTTGGTGAAGCAGAGAAGTATAATTTCATTCTACGCTTGCTTCATTTTTTAAAACTTATCTAAGTCAGGGATTTGTTAAGTTTTGGAATGACTCACAGCTGGGTGGGGTTTTGTTGTGGGAGAGAAGATGCGGAGAAAGAGGAAGGAAAAGGCAATTTGGGCACTTTTCGATTCGGAGAGAAGAAAACAAGTTAGTAGATGCATCTCCTACGAGACACCGGGAATCACAGCGATATTTTTCGATATGCCCACCGACAGACAACATGCCAGTGAAGCAGCAGGCAGGACTGAACTCTCTGCTCACCTTCAGAGGTCTTCTTCATCAGCAGGAGCGAACCACACACCTCATCCATCTTCACACATCGCCCTGTGAAACGGCCTTAGGGACCAAACTGGACCCCCTTGCGGGCTAAGGCTGGAGGTCACCCTCCGTGTGCTACATCCCTGGTTTATTTAAAGAACTGTACGTACCATTAGGTTGAAACAAAACCTCTAAGCAGTTTACAAGAAATAGTAAAAAGACCTTTTAAAAAATGACAAAAATTAAAAACATTTTCAGATACTTAAAACCAGCAACCAAAGAGCTTAAAACACAATCAACAACTACATGTCTGGATAAAAGGTAAATGTAAAGGGACCCCTGACCATTAGGTCCAGTCGCAGACGACTCTGGGGTTGCGGCACTCATCTCACTTTATTGGCCGAGGGAGCCGGTGTACAGCTTCCGGGTCATGTGGCCAGCATGACTAAGCCGCTTCTGGGGAACCAGAGCAGCGCACGGAAACGCCGTTTACCTTCCCGCCGGAGTGGTACCTATTTATCTACTTGCACTTTGACGTGCTTTTGAACTGCTAGGTTGGCAGGAGCAGGGACCGAGCAACGGGAGCTCACCCCGGCGCAGGGATTAGAACCGCCGACCTTCTGATCGTTAAGTCCAAGGTTCTGTGCGCCACCCGCGTCCCACATGTCTGGATAGGCCTGCCCAAACCAAAATGTTTTAAGGAGGCGCCCCAAAAGAGAACAGCAAAGGCATCTGCCTAATGTCAATAGGCGAGGAGTTCCTAAGTTTACATTGTGCCACAAATACAGACACACACACACACACACACACACCAAGCATTATGCAGCACCAGTTCATCAGATCCAGTGGGCTACACTCTGGCCCAAACATGCCAAATTATTTTATTAATAGTCATACCTCTTGTTACGTTTGCTTCATGTTACGTTTTTTCAGGTTGCGACCCGGAAGTACCAGAAAGGGTTACTTCTAGGTTTCGCCGCTCGCGCATGCACAGAAGCGCAAAATGACGTCACACGCATGCGCAGAAGCGGCAAATTGCAACCCTCGCGTGTGCAGACGCGCTGCTGTGGGTTGCGTTCCTTTCATGTTGCGAACAGGCCTCCGGAACGGATCCCGTTTGCAACCAGAGGTACCACTGCATTATTTATTAAATTTGTACGTATAACCAACAAAGGGAGGCATTGCAACCACCCTGCCTGCAGTCCACCCATCCTATCCCCTGCACGAAGGGTGGGACTGATGGATATTGGAGACAGCCACACGGTTGCCATGGAGAACACAAAGTCGTGTGATGCCCCAATGGCAACCTCTGCATGGGATGCTGAAGTTAACCAGAGCCATCGTCCTGGGGTTCTTCCAACAAACACCACACCAGAATATTGGATAGGCCAATGCTTTTCCTGAAGGGCTACCTTGAGGATACAGTCAGGGATGCTGGGATCACATCACTTTCCCATCCACAGCCTAGCAACTGAGTGGCATCTCCCCAAGGGCTGGACTCGACATCTCCCGTTCCTGCCCTCCGAAGCTACAATTTGGCACTCACCCTGCCCAGGGATCAAACCCACTCTACTGCTGAGCTAAATCCTTTCCCCATGAACTGTTTTGGAGGTGTCATCTGAAGTTAAGTAGGGCATGTTTTAGAAACAGACTCCCACATGCAGCTAGGGTCAACAGGGAAGCAAATTTCTAACTCAAGGGTCCCCAACCTTTCAGGGTCCACGGGCACAACTGAAAGCAGGAGAAACTGCCGGCAACACACACACGCTGCACCAAATGTGGGTGCAATGAAAGGACTCTTTGGGCCCATACATTCCAGCTTTATTTTATTGTCATTGATTAAATTTGCAGGCCACCTTCCATCCATAGATCTCAGGGCAGTTCAGAACACAAAAACACAAGTTAAAAAAAGAAAAACACAAAATAGGTAATAAAAACAAGACTAAAAGCAAAAACTCCCCTCCCACAAGACATTTAATCAGCTAAAGGCCTGGCTGAAGAGGAACGCTTTCGCCCGGCACCTAGAGGTGCCAGCCAAACTTCCCAGGAGAGAAAATTGCACAAACAGGGAGCCACTGCAGAAAAGGCCCTGTTTTCGTGTTGCCACCCTCCGGACCTCTCATGGAGGAGGCACACAAGGAAGGGCCTCAGATTAGGGTCTGGGTTGGTTCATATGGAGAGAGGCGGTCCTTGAGGCACTGCAGTCCTGAGCCGTTTAAGGCTTTAAGTGTCAAAACCAGCACTTTGAATTGGGCCCAGAATCTAACTGGCAGCCAGTGCAGTGGGACCAGGATCAGTGTAATATGCTCAAACCGTCTTGCTCCGGCAAGCAACCTGGCCGCTGAATTCTGCACTAGCTGAGGTTTCGTCTTCTACATATAATGCATTGCAGTAATCTAACCTTGAGGTTGCCAGAGCGTAGACAACAGTAGTTCGGCTGTCCCTGCCCAGAGAGGGGTGCAGCTGGGCCACCAACCAAAGCTGGTGGAAGGCTTGATAATGAACTGAGCAGGCAAGTGTGAGGTTCCTCTGTCCAACTCAGCTGTCAGGGCTGCATGGATCCTGTCCAAAAAGCTGTAACTGGGCTTCCTCTACAAGATCAGTTTGATTACTGCTTTCTGAAGAAGGCTCTACTCATGCAAAGACACTGGCTCAGCAGTGTTCGAAATTCAAGATGTATAACCTAATCACCAAACGGCACCTTAAACCCAGGTTACAGTCACGACAATGGAATGCCTAGGCACCTTTTTTTGCTGTGGATTATTATTCTCATTTCAATAACACTTTATATTTTAAAGAACAAATCTCAAAGCAATTTACAACACCACCCAATAAAACAATCCAGAATAAAAGAAAGTCAATCTTCAAGGTAAATAGTTCAGATCCTTCTCCAAGTGACATTTTTGCTTTCCCAAATTGCCAACCAGAGATTCCCCAGGTGGTCGCCATCGGACCCACACCAGTCGCAAAACGCGCCTGGCTAATTTCTAACACCGTCCAGGATCAGTGCCAACCCAGTTTTTCGTTTTGAGGGGCGAGGAGAAGAAAGTTTACGCAGCAGCAAACAACAACAGCATCAGCAAGTGATGTTTTCGAAAGAACTAATATGGGTTAATTAGCTTTGCACGCCTGCAATGTATATATAGCATTACGACACAGCTTGTCACATCCGCTCTGGGAGAAATTCAGACTCCTGCGTAGGCAAGTCAAAGGCCTGTAATGACCACTCGTTTTTCAATTCCACATTTTCGCAATTAAAAGCAATTGCCACCGGACACCCATGATTACAGAGAGGTCCCTGGGTGCCCTATTTGTTTCGCCCTCGCTGGAAAAAACAAGGATGTGGCCTGCCCCACGACCTGCCCAGCGAGAACAACAACAAGGCAACTCACCTTCCACGTTTGCCAGGCTTTAGTTGGAAACCCGTCGAGCTGAACCGGCCTCCTGGACTGCTTTTCTGACATGCAAACGGGTGTCTGGGATCGACTCAGCCGTGGCGCTTGCAGCCTCCAGTTTACATAATAACCGTGTGTCACTTCCATTTGTAATGAGCTTTGCCCGAGAGGTGACAAACAGGTCACCAATCCCTGGGCTTCGGGCTCTGGGCCTTTCCCCCCCTCTCGCACCCGGAAATGCAGGGAGGGGGCTCCCATTTTGAGATTCCCGCCTTGTGGCTGCACAGAGGCGATGGGCGAAGAGCTGTTGCGAAAAGGCCTTCTTCCCCGGCCCTTTTGTCAGATAACAGAGACACCCTTGCGGACACTCACGTTTCCGGCTTTCCCCTCCCTCCATAAATACAAATCCAACCTACTTTGAAGCAGCAAACCTGGAATAACCAGTCCCCCTCGAGGCAGCAAAATCAGAGCTCCCTTAAAAGCACCAGGCAAATCCCTTAAGCAGGGAATAAACAGACAGCACACTTGGCCACTTGGGATTTCGGCTCCGCACAAATCCATATGTTTACTTTCTTCCTCTTCCTTACCGAATGTGGTTCAATGCATACTTCAGCTTTTCAGAACTAACCATCCTCAGGGTTTCTTTTTTTAAAAAACGGTTGCTTCCAAAAAGGGTCCTCCTTTCTGCTCTCTTCATCTCCAGATATCTGACTTTTAAACAATAGGATAAAGAAAAGCCCTTTGTTTCTGTGGGTGATTGGTGTGTGTGTGTGTGTGTGTGTGTGTGTTTTAAGAGAATGCTAGGAATCTTTGAATGGGGTGCAGGAAGAAAGTAAAAAAGGGGGCTGTTGCATCTTCTGTGTGCCTGCTGTTTAAAATGTTTAAAAAAAAGAAAAATCAGAGAAGGAAGAGCGAGGGAAACTTTTCTTTCCCCCCCCCCCTGCAATAAAGGGAGAGGCTAGAAATCCAGATGTTTGACAGAAGACCCAGAACAGCTCCCTGACAACAAATCTCCAGCTTCCCCAGCGGAGGAGAAAGGAATCTTAACTGCAACTCACGGAATGTGGTTGTGTCACTAAATTGCATGTGGGTTGTGTTTCTCTCTCTCTCCCCCCCCCCGCAAAAAAAGTAAAGTAAAAAGTCCAAACAACAACCAGTTGAATGGGATTGCACAACAAAAGCCACAACAGCCGTTGCTATTTCCCCTTTTCCCCAAATATCACCAAGGGCTGGATTCCCCCCCCCCCTTAACACACACATATATCGATCTGCTTCAAGTTGCAATTTTTTCTTCCATGCGCACTTATTTTCTCCAACCTCCTTCCAGCCCAAGGCAGCGGAGCCAAAAGGGCAAGAGGCGAGCGCATGACTGCAACGAGGCAAGAAAGAACTTCATTTTTTGTGGTCGCTGTTGCTACAGGGTCTTAATTCAAACCACCGTGCAATCGCTCCGAGAAGGGGGGGAGGAGAAGGGAGCAGAAGGCACGAGCTCTTTGGAGGGGGGGGGGAAGAAGAGGTCGGGAATGCCCAACCCTTGGATCATTGAAATTGCACCACTGGAGGGGTGCATTGCTGCACGCTCTCCTCGCGAGTAAAGTTCCAAAGTCACCTCCGAGTGAAAAACATGCAGAGAGAGGATGGGGGGGCACACCGGCCGCTCCTGCCCCACGACCCACCTACCCCTCCATCCAACGCTTACTCGGGAGTAAATCAACACACACATAGCACCGAGCAGCCGTGGGACTGGCTTCCCGGGGGGAACGAGTTGCGATCTGGCTTGCAGTTTGGCTGCAAACGGAGGAACTGGGGGAGGCGCGCCAAGTTTGCGCGCACGCACACATTGTTGCACAATTCAAGATTCGCAGCTTTCCCCTCCACGCACGTCCACCCCCACCCCCCATCTCTCTCCTTCCATTCCGGTGCAAGGATCTTAAGCGATCCCAAGTGGAAAGCGGGGGAGGAAGGGTTGCGTTGGGCAGCCCCCCCCCGCAAAAATAAAGCGATCCACGTCTCCTCGGGGGTTTACCTTGTAAGCCCGCT
The DNA here is from genome assembly GCF_964270895.1 of Podarcis filfolensis. Classification (NCBI taxonomy): domain Eukaryota; kingdom Metazoa; phylum Chordata; class Lepidosauria; order Squamata; family Lacertidae; genus Podarcis; species Podarcis filfolensis. Next base: position 18,454,218 of record NC_139621.1, read on the forward strand.
GGCGGCTGCCTGCGATGGTTTCTCCTGGCGCTCCCTTCTTTCTTTGCGCACCCGCAAATCCAAGGCTTTTGCGGACGGGTGGAAACACAAAAAAGAAAAAGCGCACGCCGAGTCGGTTCCAAAAGAGGGGGATCTGGCCCTGGGAAGGCGGGAGGAGGGGAGGGATCTATTGCACGGGGCCAGGGGGCATGGCGCTCTCCGATCGCCGTGCCTCGGGCGGAGGAGCCGGAGAAGAGCCGCTTGCTGCTGCGCCGACGTCCACCCTCGCCCGGGACTCGGGCGGCCCTGGCGGCTGAGCAGGGAAAGGGCGGAGGCGCAACCCCTGGCGGACGCGGTCGGGCGCTGCAGCCCGAGCCTTGCAAGCGCCGGGGGCGGCCCGGGGAGCGTGGCTAAAGTCCCGTCCCTAAACGGAAAGCCTGGGGTGCCTTAGAGCTCTCTAGAAGTGTGGGATTGGAAAGCGAGGGGGGGTGGCATGATGGGCGTAGCAGCTGCGTACCCCCTCCCTAAATCAGGTGAATAAATAAAAATAGAGTATTCAAAAGCAGTGCTCCCCCCCAAAAAAATTTTTTTAAGGTACTCTCATTATCCTACTCATATTGAAATATTGCCTCGCAGTGCCGGATTTACGCATAAGCTAAAGAAGCTATAGCTCAGGGTTCCACTCTCTTGGGGAGGCCCCCCAAAAAATAAAGGAAAAAACAACGGGATGTACATTTCCAAAATATAAGATAAAAAATAAAATAAAACCTACATACAACAACAATTGGGACGCGGGTGGCGCTGTGGGTAAAACCTCAGTGCCTAGGACTTGCTGATCGTAAGGTCGGTGGTTCGAATCCCTGCGGTGGGGTGAGCTCCCATTGTTCGGTCCCAGCTCCTGCCCACCTAGCAGTTCAAAAGCACATCAAAGTGCAAGTAGATGAATAGGTACTGCTTTATAGTGGGAAGGTAAACGGCGTTTCCGTGTGCTGCGCTGGTGCAGGCTCGCCAGTTGCAGCTTTGTCACGCTGGCCACGTGATCCGGAAGTGTCGTCGGACGGTGCCGGCTCCCGGCCTCTTGAGCGAGATGAGCGGTCACGACTGGCCCGTACGGGCAGGGGTACCTTTACCTTTACCTTACAGCAACAATATGATGTAAGTCAGGCACAGGCAAACTCCGGTCCTCCAGATGTTCGGGACTACAATTCCCATCAACCCTGACCACTGGCCCTGTTAGCTAGGGGTGATGGGAATGGCAGCCCCAAACATCTGGAGGGCCAGAGTTTGCCTATGCCTGATGGAAATAGCAGGCCTTGCCTGCTAGCCTGCTCTCTAAAATATCACTTCTTAATTGTATTTCAGTTCAACTTTGATAAAATACATATTTTGTTATGTGCAAATGGCTTTAGACACCTAATTAGGTCCATAAATTACCATATAGCATATATTCAACACAAAAAAACAGCGACAATTTGTTGTTGACAAAGCACAGCTGGACATATAAAGGGCCCCATTACCTTCAGTAGCTGAGGGCCTCATCAAACCTCAATCCGGCCCTGACAATGAGGCCAAACTTAGATTCGCAAAATGTTTAGGGGTATGCGTACCCCCAGGAAGAAAGCACTGCTCAAAAATATAAATGGACACAGGAAAACTGCACTGGAGGGGGAAAAAAGAGAGGAGGAAGCCCTGGTAAGGTTTTCAACAAATGCAAGGAAACATGTTTTAGTTTAGATTTACAAAATAATAATAATTTGAGATGAAAAAATGCCTAGATTTCAGCTCCCTGGGTTTCCAAGCACCCACAAAATTCCCCATGAAGAATTTCCCCCACAACTTTCGGCGCCAGGGCCATGCACGCTGCAGGTCCCCGGGCCCCCATGGTTGTGGGGGCCAAGCTGGCACTCCTGAAAGAAGGCGTATAATTTTGAAGAGGAAAAAAAATACACTGCAGGAAATGCTAATTTTTCAATTATTTTTCAAAGGACTGAAAGTTTTGACAGATTTTTTCTGAGCGCTGGGGGGTCCAAATAAAGTAATTTAGCACAACTGTTGCTGAGACATGTCATTCTGAATCTGCTGGACAGAGCCAGACAGAGGGTGGTGACGGGTTGGCAGATGGGCACCCTGCCCCCCCCCAACATAAATCCTGGCTACTCCAATTTGTGGGGTCATCTAGTCCAACCCTCTCCAGTGTAGGAAATTCTTTTGCCCAGTGTGGAGCTCTCAAACCCACAACCCTGAGATTTGGACACCCTGGTCCAAAAGTCAGTGATGGGAGCACATGGGAGCTGGAGAAATTGGCAATGCTTACACAGCCTTCCTCTGTAGAGGGAAGAATTTCTATGCAATAATCTCCATTTCTCTAAGGAACTCTTCTTTGGGAGTAAAGCAGGACAGAATTTTAAAATAATATTATTTTTTTTATTCGTAGACTAGGCTGGAACTCAGTTCTGGCACCTCTCTGATGGGTGTCATTGCCATTATAAGAGAATAAGGGAGGTGTTCATGGTGAGTTCTGGAACCTCTTTTTCTATAAAAATAGCACTGGCTAAGACATAAGAGTCACACCCAATCCAATTCTCCTCCTTTCAGGCAAGGATTTCCCCCTTGCATGTTTAGACCTTTAAAGCTCCCCCTTAAATAAATTCAGACAGGACTCAAATTTTGGTTTGGTTTTTGGCAGAATTTAGGCCACAACTTTATTGATTACAGAAAGTGACCGGTTGCACTTTCACATAGGCCCTGGTTCGACTAGCTCCCTGCCATGCAGGTAGCGCTGACCCAGGGTTCAGGAACAGGTCAGCCAAGGGTGAACACCTGGATAAGCGGAAAGCTGGGAATGGGCTAACTCTGCCACCAAAATGCCCCTCTGGACTCAGGCACAGGAACAATCCCTTCTCAGGGGTTGACCAAACCAGTTGAGTCCCTGGATTCCTTTAACGAAATACCCTTCACATAGGGATGGCGAGAGCGTTCTTCCATCCCTATCACCTGAACCAGAGCCTATCTGCAGCCTTACAAGTTGTGACGATTTGCTACGCGGCAGGCGAAACCCAAATGGCAACAGCCAGTCAGCCAAGTGGGGAAAATTCCTGCCGTGCCCCTGTCCCAACGACAGATGACACACTATGGCATAGCAAGGTCAAGCGCAAAGCCCTAAAAGTAGGGAGAGGTAGGCGGGTGTTCCGATGCACGCACTGAAAGAGAAAGCTCTGGGTCACATGCATAGGTATATATAGCTCCCTTGATCTGTTTAGCCTGCGTCCCATTGGCCTGATTGAACCCTGCATCAAGGGACCTACCAATCGGGTGTTGTGGCTATCCAAACGTACCCACCCACAACACAGGGTTAGGTTGCCAGGTCTCACCGCAACACATGCCCTCTTTAAGGGAGGACCCGATGTGTGCAACAGAACTTCCCCTCCCAACCCTCCAGAGCGGGGGAATAACACTCCTGTAAATGGCATCATTGCTTCTGTGGCGGAAATAAACAAGTCCCAAGGCTGCCCTTACCTCCATTCCTGCACCTCTGCACCGCTGTTTATTGTCACAAGGGTTGTGAAGTGATAGCAAGTGGTCCAAGGTGGGTGATCAACACCTCAGATAATAATCCCTTGTCACCGGCGTTCTATGGCCTTGCATCATCAAATAATTACGGGTGGCTTACAGATAATCTGTTTACTGAACATTCTTCCTGATTTGCTCAGAGGGAAATAGCTGTGAGAAGGGATTATAATGCAGAAGCACAACTAAAAGCACGGGGCCAGAGAGCCGGTTCTGGCTGCTTCCAGGAGGGCCAATTCACTACACTAGGAGCAGCCTAGCATAGTGTCCTCCACATTGTATTGGATTACACCTCATCTTCCATCACCATTGGCATTGCTATCTGGAGCTGATAGGATTTTTAGTCAAATACTGTATCATCTGGAGTAGTGGTCAGCAAACTTTTTCAGCAGGGGGCTGAAAAACTGTCCCTCAGACCTTGAGGGGGGCTGGACTATATTTTGGGGAGGAAAATGAACACATTCCTATGCCCCACAAATAACCCAGAGATGCATTTTAAATAAAAGGGCACATTCTACTCATGTAAAAACATGCTGATTCCCGGACCATCTGTGGGCCAGATTGAGAAGGCGATTGGGCCAGATCCGGCCCCTGGGTCTTAGTTTGCCTACCCATGATCTGGAGGGTACCGCATTTGCTTATCCCTGCATTGTGCATACCCTCCGACGTTGTCATCCCAAAAACAGGGACATGCTTGGATGTAAACAGAATCCAGGATGGGCTTCTGCAATTCCAGGATGTGCCACTTAAAATGGAACAGTTGTGGGGAGTATGCATTATTCTGACATGAAGTCTGGTATGGGTTGCAAGCCTAGTAAATGTTATTCTAACTAAGGTTGGGTCAACTCAGGCCTGTAAAAATGAGCAAGTCACTAAGGTCCCCATAGTTTTCCAGGATGTCAAGGCATAGAACAGACCCCCAACACTTCTTCAATGAAAATAGAGACATCCTATTCAAGAATAAATTATTATCATTGTTATTTATTTCCTTTATACCTCACCCATCTGACTGGGTTGCCCCAGACACTCTGGGCAGCTTCCCACGTATATAAACACATACTAAAACATTAAACATTAAAAAAACTTCCCCATACAGGGCTGCCTTCAGATGTATTCTCAAGGCTGTATAGTTACTTATCTATTTGGCTCACGGGTCGCATAGCTCCATACCCTCCCACATTTCTCTGATGAAAATAGGGACGTCCCAAGGAAAAGCAGGACATTCCAGGATCAAATCAGAAACCGGGACGACTTCTGTAAATCCAGGACTATCCCTGGAAAATAGGGAAACTTTGGAGGGTGTGATAGAATCTGGTTCTGGAAATGGTAGCAAGCAAGACCTGGTCTTAAACAGAAGCCTGGGATGTAGAAATTAAGTCAGTGAAGTTTTCCTCACTACCTGCCTGCAGGCTTGGAAAAATCTTCATTTGCTAAGTTTCTGGATGACAGGCTGCCATTAAAGGGACAGGAACACTGCCAGTAAAACAAACAAAAGCTAAAGGAGTTACCGTATTTTTTGCTCTATAAGACTCACTTTTTCCCTCCTAAAAATTAAGGGGAAATGTGTGTGCGTCTTATGGAGCGAATGCAGGCTGTGCAGCTATCCCAGAAGCCAGAACAGCAAGAGGGACTGCTGCTTTCACTGCACAGCGATCCCTCTTGCTGTTCTGGCTTCTGAGATTCATAATATTTTTTTTCTTGTTTTCCTCCTCCAAAAACTAGGTGCGTCTTGTGGTCTGGTGCGTCTTACAGAGCGAAAAATGTAGCTCTTGCTGACTCAGAATTTAAGCAATATTGTAATGTTTGATGGCGAATGTAGGGCTGCAGCTCAGTGAGAGAGTGGTACAGAACAGGATTATGCTACTATTTGTTTATGAGGGATGCAAGCTATCGTGCTTATTTTTCACTGTTTCACTATCGAAGAAGTGAACCCAGCACTTCCAACAGCTGCGGCTGATGTTTGTGGTCAAAGATGTATTGAAGCAAACATCAAACAGTTTATTGGAATTAGTGGAGCTACTCCATCTCAATTCAAAGCCAAAATGGGAGTGTGGATCAAAAGAGCTTTTCAACCAGTGTTTTAATTACAAGCGGTTACCAGTGCTATGTACCCAAAATGCCAAGATAAAGAAACATCACCAAGAAGTGAATTAAAAAATAAAATCAGTTTGTGTCTTATTTGTGGACTCCAAAAGACAACAGTCTTATTTCTCTCTCCAGAGAAGTGGTGTGCTGAAAATGAAGCCAAGGAGACCAAGCAAGCAGGCATTATAAGCATCCTAGATGCTTAGAAAGTGAATTTTAATCTGTTAGTATTTTAAATTTTATATGGTTTTAAGCATGGTTGAAAATTTCTCATTATTTTATTATTTTACCTTTTAAAAAAAAAAACACTTTGAGGGTTTGTTTGTTCTTCTACTATCAAGTTGTGTACAAATTTTATGAAACAAATAAGCAAATAAATGTTTAATTTTTGTGTTCCTCAGTTCAAATTCTTCAATGCAAAACGAAGACTGATTTGCTGTCTTTACTACCATGTCGGATGCATGATTATGTATCCTTAACATGCTTGATCAGCTTTTGGATCAAGATTTTCAACACTTGTCCTGCAGACGTCCTCCAGGATGCTTCATCAACCACAGCTCCTCAGAATACCAGAGAACAAGGCCATCCTCATACAACCAGACAGGACACTTGGGAGCAATCGTTTTAATGGCCCTACACACCTCGCTGTTCCTCAGTAAGACAACATCTCTTGTTGTACCTGTTTATCACATGCCAGCTAGGAAATTCCCAGGAGTCATCAGAAATCCATCAAGATCCATCACGCTCAAAGTCCTTGCGCATATACGCTCCCACATTTCTCCCATGAAAATAGGGACGTCCTCTTCCATCATAACAGCAACACTAATGATTTTATTATTTATACCCCGCCCATCGGACTGGGTTGCCCCAGTCATTCTTGGCAGCTTTCAAATAATAATAATAATAATAATACATCAAACAATAAAGAACTTCCCTATACAGTGGACGCTCGGGTTGCGAACGTGATCCGTGCAGGATACACGTTCGCAACCCGCAGCGTGCGTCTGTGCATGTGTGGGTTGTGATTTGGCACTTCTGCGCATGCCGACTGCCGAAACCCAGAAGTAACCTGTTCCGGTACTTCTGGGTTTCGGCGGGTGCGTAACCTGAAAAAACGCAACCTGAAGCAGCTCTCACCCGAGGTATGACTGTACAGGGCTGCCTTCAAATGTCTTCTAAATACTATATAGTTCCTTATCTCCTTGGCTTGGGGGGGGTCGCATAACTCCATACTCTCCCACATTTCTCTGATGAAAATAGGGACGTCCTAAGGAAAAGCGGGCATTCCGGGATCAAATCAGAAACTGGGACGGCTTCTGTAAATCCAGGGCTGTTCCTGGAAAATATGGACACTTGGAGGGTCTGCTTGTGTTGATATACAAAGACCCAAACAACTTGGGTCCAGAACAACCTAAGGATCACTGAGCCCTTATATCCCAACCTGATCACTGAGATTCTCCAGAAGCCTGTTACTGAGGCCTGACTGATCTCAGCCAGAAATATCAGGCATAGCCTATAGTGCTGTCAGTCCTATGCTGTGGAACCCTCTTTCAGCAGAAATCTAACCATCATCTTCACCTTTGACTTCCCTGTGTATCTCGAAGACCTTTTCATGCTTACATTTGCAGTTGTTTGAAATTTTATTCCGTAGCCAATAATTTTAAAATTTCTTCTGTGTTGCTTTCACATTCTTTTTAACACTGTACACTGCCCTGACGTTTTGCAAGAAAGTGATATATAATTATAATTAAACGAAGTCAATAAAACAAGCGAGAAAGCAAAATCTCAGCATCATACATTGACCTGTGGTTCCTTTGGCCACTGACTCCAGCCACACTTCTGAAGACCAAATATTCATACGGTTAGTGGGGTTTTTTCCTAGGGGAAAAAAACAGTGCCATGAAGTTGCTTCAGTAAGTGTCACACATTTAACATTTTGGGGAAAAGGTGCCAGTACTGCATACCTCTGAATACCCCCAGGGGGAAAAACCACTTGCCAGAACCCACCTGAGGAGTCGGAACTGAGTACCTGTGAGTTCCCCCTGATAAATAAAGCCCTAAATAAATAAAGCCCACTGTGACCCACGCAACGGTCACCTCCAAACTGGATTATTGTAACTCGCTCTACGTGGGGCTGCCCTTGAGACTGACTCAGAAACTCCAGCGGGTGCAGAATGCCGCGGCGAGACTCCTTACGGGGTCTTCGCTGCGAGATCACATTCACCCGGTGCTATACCAGCTGCACTGGCTCCCGGTGGGATACAGGATCAGGTTTAAGGTGCTGGTTTTAACCTTTAAAGCCCTATATGGCCTAGGACCCTCGTACCTACGGGACCGCCTCTCCGGGTATGTCCCACAGAGGAATTTACGGTCTTCAAATAAAAACATCCTGAAGGTCCCAGGCCACAGAGAGGTTAGGCTGGCCTCAACTAGAGCCAGGGCTTTTTCGGCCGCGGCTCCAATCTGGTAGAACGCTCTATCACAAGAGACTAGGGCCCTGCGGGACTTGACATCTTTCCGCAGGGCCTGCAAGATGGAGCTGTTCTGCCAGGCCTTTGGTCGGGGTTCAATCTGACTCCCTCTCCCCCTTCATAAGAACTTACATGAAAGCGGCCTCCCAATTTTTCTCACAGGCCCATATAAGTTCAGCACAAACAGTTGGGCCTGGTGAGCATTTAAGGTCCCCAACCCTAATCTGCAGGTTGCCATCTGATTGGGTTTTATTCTGATCCTGATCTGATTTGAGGATGTATTTTAACTGATTGTCTATTTTTATGTTAATGTGTTATACATTTGATGTTAGCCGCTCTGAGCCCGGCTTCGGCTGGGGAGGGCGGGATATAAATAAAATGTATTATTATTATTATTATTATTATTATTATTATTACATACAGTGTCCTTTGGGGTATATGCCTGTGTTACCAGTCTAAGCCATGCACTACTCTGTAGAGTCTGGCTAGCTCTCTGTCCCCCAGAACATCAATGCCTTTCCTCCAAGATTTGGAGAGAGGAACATCTAAACCTCAAATCGCTGTGGGAAACTTAGAAAACTGGCAAACATACTGACTCAACACCACACAGACTTCCCTTCTGCCTCATACAAACCCAGTTGGAGGGGGAAGTGTCCAAACTATTTTTTAAAACATACACACACCCCTGGTGTTTTTAATAATGGTTTCATTTTTCTCTATGTGGGAGCTTTAAAATTTGAAAGCACTCAGTAATCCTTAGTCCCCGCTCATAAATTTATGAGATGGTCACAACCTCCTCAGCTTGTTTGCATTACAATATATTTTCTAATGAAAACCAACTTCCCATAAGAAGGGAAAACACAACCATATATATGATTCCAGTGGGAAAATCCTTTAAACCTGAACAGGAAGGAAACTGCCTGGGCTCCAAAGGCATTTCATACCATTCTAAGACAATTGCCTCTAAAGCCAATAAGCTTTCGTAGGGGTAATAAGCTGAAGAAAGGGTTATTTAAGGCATCCTGTAGATTTAGAAAGCAGGGATATTTACCTTTTGTATACTGCAAAGGAAATCTTAAAAACAACATTGTGGAAGAATTAACGAGTGAAGCAAGCTCTGCACTCGAACAGCGGGTTGGCTGCTTTCAGTCACTTTTTAAAGGCATGCATGGGTCAAGATCTCTTAGGTATAATTCATCTTTGTTAAGCACTATGGAGTATGGCTGCTTGCCCAAGAACATAAGGCCCTTGCTGGATCAGAGGAAGGTCTGAGTGGTCTAGCATTCTTTGCAAGATTCCTTCTTCTTTGGCAATCACTCGTAACCGAGTAAGATTTGTCTTCCATGAACACAGTTTTAACAGTGAGTCCATAAGTGACTGTGGAGGCCAATTCTGGAGCCACACGTCCTTCCACAGTGGGAACATTGGTTTCCGGGTGGAAGTGGATCCCGGTGAGGGTTTGCCAAGCATGCCTTCCTCTTAGCTCGTTTCTCCCTTTTTGTCCTGAATTTGAGCGTCTTCAAAGCCCATGACACCTTTAATAAAGGCTGTTCTCCAACTGGAGCGCTCGCAGACCAGTGTTTCCCAGTTGTCGGTGTTTATACAACATTTTTAAAGATTTGCCTTGAGTCTTTAAACCTCTTTTGTTGACCACCAGCATTATGCTTTCCATTTTAAGTTCAGAATGGAGTACAGTGGTATCTCGGGTTACAGACGTTTCAGGTTACAGACTCCGCTAACCCAGAAATAGTACCTTGGGTTAAGAACTTTGCTTCAGGATGAGAACAGAAATCACGCAGTGGCGGCGGGAGGCCCCATTAGCTAAAGTGTTACCTCTGGTTAAGAACAGTTTCAGGTTAAGAACGGACCTCCAGAACGAATTAAATTCTTAACCCGAGATACCACTCTAATTGCTTTGGAAGACAATAATCAGGCATCCGAGCAAGATTCCAGGGAGTTACTAACTAGCTGTTTGAAAATGGTCATTGATCTATTGCTCACTCACAATATACCTTCTGCCTGCCCTTTATTCTTCATTCCAAATCGGAAACATTGAATAATCTCAAGACTTCTTCACCCCAAGATCCAGCAGTCTAAGCCATCCTCTTCAAACATACTAAGCAACAAGTGCCAGCCACGAAACACATACACAAAAGATTAAAAAAGGCTGCCTCTGTGCTAAATACGGAAGCTCAAATATTTGTTTCTGAGAACAAAATTGAAGCTTGACTGCAACATCTCCTGCCTACTGTTGAAGTTTTCAGAGACAGGCCTTGACACGAGATCCAAAGCCCCTTTCCCAATTTCCCCCCTAATGTAGGGTTGCTATATTTCAAAAAGTGAAAATCTGGACACATAAGTTCTTGAGGTTTTTTTGAGGGATGGGGAGGGGGTTGTTGAGGTCCGCCCCCCCCGCTAAATCTTCCAGATGCTTTTACCAATTTTCATAAATTCCCTCATATAACAGGGCTTTCTTTTATTATCATGAGCAAATAAAGAGATTCTCCTGGAAAACACCCTTTGCTTTATTATGTTATTGTGAGTTTTGTTTTGGTGGTGGTTGTTTTCTCAGCTGACTCTTTCACAAAACGTCACGAGAATAATGTGGTTCAACCCCATTAGTCATTTCATAGTTATTACAGTAACACACAGCCACACTAACTTGAAGTGCAGAAAAACATTATTTCCATTTGCCCCATCCATATGAGCATACCAGAAGAGAACAGGCATTGGATAACACAGACTGGTATTCAAAGCTCGGCTGAGAGAAATTCCAGTACCCACTCTTCTGCAGAGGCAAAAAGAAATATTTTTCACTCAATGACAGAATGGTCACTTTTGTTCTGCATTCTGAATCAGGGCCCTGCCCCTCCACCACCACTGTTTCAAAACAATTAGGGCACCCATAGTTTGCTTTACAGAGAGCAGCACAAGATGGCGACAGCTGCAGTTCCCTGGACTGTGGACCTGCTTTGTGTCAAATGCCTAAAACAGCATATAAAGAATTCCAGAAAGCTGGAACCTTAACTGAGGGACGCAGGTGGCGCTGTCGGTTAAACCACTGAGCCTCTTGGGCTTGCTGATCAGAAGGTTGCCGGTTCGAATCCCCGCGACGGGGTGAGCTCCTGTTGCTCGGGCCCAGCTCCTGCCAACTTAGCAGTTTGAAAGCACGAAGTGCAAGTAGATAAATAGGTACTGCTCTGGCGGGAAGGTAAACGGCGTTTCCGTGCGCTGCTCTGGTTCGCCAGAAGCGGCTTAGTCATGCTGGCCACATGACCCGGAAGCTGTACGCCGGCTCCCTTGGACAATAAAGTGAGATGAGCGCTGCAACCCGAGTCGTCCGCAACTGGACCTAATGGTCAGGGGTCCCTTTACCTAGAACCTTAACTAGCCCTTGCCTTGTAATTCCTGTGAGTACAAAGAAAGGCAGTAGGCCCACTGATTCCTAAATGTAGGCGCATGCAGATGCAGCTGCCAAAATACCACCCTTCCCTTCCTCTTAAAGGATAACACTTGCACATTCATAGATCAGCTGTCTCCAATGCCTACTCTATTCTTTTAAAACTATGTTTGTATTGTGCTTCTGCACTCTGGCCCGGAGTGGCTGGGAGGGGAAGCAGCAAGCAGAGGGAAGGAGGAAAGCCGATGGATGGACCAAGAGAGGAGGAGGGGAGGCAGGGCAGAGCCAACCCCAATGGCAGAGGAAGTCACTGGCAGAGCGCTAAAGGCAACAAAAAGCAAACTTTTCGAGTTTCTGGTCCATGGTGTCTTGCTGCTTCAGGGCTGACAATGCACCTCCTTGCCAAAGACTGGGTTCACCTCTGAAAAAAAGAATCGGCCTTATACTGAGTGAAAACCATTGGTCCACCAAGGACAAGTATTGTCTCTGTACTGGCTGGCACTGCTCTTTGGAGTTTGAAGCCGGAGTCTTTTCTCAGTCCTAGCTGGAGACAGCAGGGGCTGGAGCTGGAACCATGTGCATGGAAGCTGTTGTTTCTCTCTGGACAGCCTGCGAGAGGAAGCCAATGGGAGGACTTGAGCAAGCACGCTGCCATCTCAATCATGTCTACTCCAGAATATGACCTACTGAGTTGAATAGGGCTTACTCCCAGCAGGACTGCAGCCTTTGGAAAATTGGGTTCAGAGGGCGTGCATGTTGCTTTTTTTATTTATTTTTATTCAAAATTATAACAACACGTATTATCCAAAAACATCATCCTTGTTTCCACCCCCATTTTTCCTCCCTCCCCCCCCCCCACCCCCTGACTTCCCTCAGTTCCAGTCCTTGGTTTCTCTAAGAATGCTGTTTTCTGCATGTTACAAAGTTGTAGAGATCCTCAAACTATTTAGCTGATTATCATCAATAAAAAGTTTGTGAATGTTTATTCAAAACCTGCCAAGGAGTCCAGTTTGCTTGTTGCGTCTTCAGATACTTTGTAAAGGGTTCCAATCATCCTTAAAGTCACAGTTATCCTTGTGCCGTAGCTTGTATGTCAGTTTTGCCAGTTCTGCATAGTCCATCAATTTTTCTTGCCATGATTCTTTAGTTGGGGTTTCTTCAGTCTTCCATCCTTGTGCTACCAGAACTCTCGCGGCCGTGTTGCTTTTAAACTAACACCCGTCACAAAACATATATCAGAAAAGCACACAATTGTTCTCAAAAATCTGGTAGCACCTCCTGCTATTTGTCAAAAATGCAAGTCTTTCTACAGCCTGTAGCGCATGGGTAGGGAACCCTCAGGTTCAGGGACTGCGTGTGGCCCTCCAGGTCTCTCTAACCGGCCCTCAGCACTCTCCCCAGGCCAGACCCTTCACTGGTCATGATTTCCACCAAAAATGTTTCCACCTGGCTGGGATGCAACCTTGAACTTTGATAGTGCCTTTTGAACAATGGCAACTTGTGCATTCATTGCCCTGTCCCCTTTTGCCTCTAGCTTTGCCCCCCGCCCCCCGTTGGAAATGTGGCCCCCTGCTCCTGCTGCAGCATAACCCCATGGCGTGGTTGCATTTCGATGCATTGGAAAGCAGCACAATGCCTGTGAAGATGCACATCATATTCCCCTTTACTGGTACATTTAAAAAGCACTATGGCACTGTACCAACCCACATTTTTAAGACGCTTCAAAGTGCCATCATGTTCCTGCACGCGAGTATAGAAAGGCCAGCCAAAAAGAAGTGCTCTTTTCAGCTACAGCCACTGCTATGTTAAGATCGCCCTCTGCTGCTCAGCCCAGGTCTATATTCACATTACAAAGTGATTTAAAAGATCCCGCCCCCTTCCTCTTGGCCAGCAGGAAGACAGAAAAGGACAAACTGAGTTTTGCCAAACAAAAACATCTAACAGTGCCACATAACCTGAGGATCATGTCAAAAAGAGTGGTTTAACAGACTATTTTAATTTCAAACTATGCCAAGATACCTAACCCAGAGTCATCCTCTCACCTTTATAGTTAGAAACTGAATTGTCAAGTTTGAAGGGACCTCAAGGGTCATCTAGCCCAATTCCCAAACGTACATACTGTACCGTCTTCTACGTATTTGAGGTGAGCTAAGGCTTTTCTGTGAAGGACTATGACCTGTGCAAGGAACACCTTCCTCGGAGGCAGACAATGATTCAAATGAAAGACTGTTAGGATTTGCACACATTACCCAACACTGAGCACCTCATTTTCTGGATGGATCATTTTATCAACTGCCTTCAGTTATATGCTAGCGAAATGCCCGTTTTGGTGCCAGGTCAGTGTGCTGTGGGAGAGCATGTTTCTACAGGGATCCCTGTGGGTGCAGTGCACCTCTGAGTGCCTGGTACACAGAGACGCATAATGCACGTTTGCAAAAAACATTAGTAAGGCCAGGCCAGAGAGAATAGAAAGGCAGTTCATCCTCCCTGTACAACTAGGATTAGAGAAGGAATCAGTTTTAAATGGATCTAACACCAGAATTTGGCAGCTCCAGCCCAACTGAACTTTACTGTCTTCCGATTGCCTGCTTATGTCTAAGACACCTGCCCATTATGGTAAATTTTTATTTAAAACAACCTTGTTAATCATATGCAAAATAATATGCTAAGTCTGTTTTACCAATTTCTGTGGTAAACTCAGAAGCAATGAGCAGAAAGAGACCATTGTGTTCCAAATGGTTTATTAAATCAAAGACGAACATTTCATTAACTATACAAAAAGAAAGTGGGATAGCAAGAGTTAAGCATTGTTTGACAGTAAGTGTTACAGACGATCTTTTATGTCATTCTTACCCTCCCTCTTTCCCACTCTTGGTCAAAGTTAAGCTCTGTTGTAGGGGTAGTCAACCTGGTGCCCTCCAGAGCTTATCGGACTCCCATCAGTTCCCAGTCTGCATGACTAATGGTCAGGAATTACAGGAGTCCTTTAACCTCTGAAGTGACCCATGTTGGCTCCCCCTGCTCTGTTGAATAATTTGATCATCAAACAGAGACAGGTAAGTTCAGTTTCAATGCACAGAGTTTACTGTATTGGAAATGCAAACAAATTACTTACTCAGTGCTTAAAAGGTATATATACTAGCCCTCAACAGGAGAATAGAAGTAATAAATATTTACAAATTTTTGAATTTAAATGAAAAATAATGATGCACCACTAGATTTTACTACCATTTAAAGCTGCCTCAAATTGATGAACTGCCATGATAGGAGTTCAGAAATATAAACATAAAACCGAGCCAAAGCCAGCAGTTTAGCAGCTGAAAAAAGTAGCTTGAATTCCAACAAAAAAATATGAAATATCATCACTACTAGGCACAAGACAGGTTTGTATAATATAATCATATAGTTTCAAACGGGAATAGATGTTGTCAGACAGCTGCCTCTGCTCTTTGACGCTTCGTTTTTGTCTTTTCCCCTCTTGGCTGTGCCGCTATTTGGAGCCTGAGTATACCGTGCCACAGTGGAAATGCCGTCCACAAACTTCGTCTTGTAGAGCACATTTGCATTGTTGAACATACCATCCTTCAGCGATACCACAATGAACTAGGAACCGAAAAAGCATATTGTTAAGCATACGTTTGAAACAGTTAACTTCCTTTTGTAATATGAAATGAAGTTATCGGTGGAATGCAACAGTGTCTAACTGCAGTCCTCTCATTAACAACAGCTAAAATCTGCCCAAGCGCTATTGTTCAGCCTGGACACTGAAGCCAAGCTCCGAGGACCTCCTGGCAGTTCCCTCACTGCGAGAAGTGAAGCTACAGGGAACCAGGCAGAGGGCCTTCTCGGTGGTGGCACCTGCCCTGTGGAACACCCCAGATTTCAAGGAGATAAATAACTATACAACTTTTAGAAGACATCTGAAGGCAGCCCTGTTTAGGGAAGTTTTTAAAGTTTGATGATTTATAGTGCTTTTCATATTCTGTGAGAATCTCCATTTATTCCTCTTACTTTTATAGAAAGAACGAGCAACTGGGACAGAGATGAACAAATGTACAGTACACCTGATAAGAGAGAGAACTGGAACCCTTCCAAGACCCAGAAGCATTTGTTCAGAAGATACTCTGTGAAAATTACACTCATTGTTACTAGCTTCTTACTTGGGAATGCCTGAAGTGGGTTCGAAGCATCTGTCCAATATTCTGGGTGTGTGACAGATCAAGGGCTGCATCTACCTCATCCAAGATGTAAATTGGAGCTGGCTTGAAGAGAAGCATGGCTAATATCAAAGATAAAGCCACAAGAGACCTGAAACGCAAAACAAAAATAGAGAACCAGACACACCCAGGTTTTATATGTGAATACCTGTATCCCTATTTTCAATAACGGACACTTTTTTTTAGGTTTCTGGAATAGAAGTACTTAATGAATACTTCACAATACTTCTGTCTTTGAGAGTAATGCAAAGTGACACAGCTAGGTCTTGAAAATTTTGAGTTAAACAACAACATTATGTAAACCTCAAGTGCATAAACAGTTTAGACGCACCAAAGATTTCAGTTTAAATCTTGCTACATTTGTTTGTCACTGTACTAAAAGAATCTCAAAACAACTTAGCAAGATAAAATACAAATGAATAACATCAAAAAGATTCAAAACCTTTTATGATACGTAATATCTAAAATACTCATTCAATAACACAATAAAGTCTTACCATCAGCCACAAAAAGGGTATACCTGACCGAGTGAAAATGACTTAGGTTGCTGTCAAAAAACTGAAATTGACAATACCTGGTATGCTTCATTAAGGAAAGCATTTCAGAGAAGGGGCCAAAACTGAAAGGGTCTGTTCCACGTGCCCATCCTGTGTACCTCCCTCAGGTGAAGCACACGGAGAAAGGGCCTCTGATGAAGACTGCAGGATTCGGGCAAGTTCATACGAGGAGAGGAAGCCCTTGAGGTGTTGGGGTTCTGAGCTACATAATGCTTTACTGGACAAAATCATTGCTTTGAATTGAACTCAGAAATTAATCGGTAGCCAGAGCAGTTGGACCAATTTTAATGAGTGCAGGTTATGCACTTACTGGTAAACAGCAAGTAAGCACTAGTATGCATCCCATCTTCCCCGTCTCTCCAAATTAGGGAAGGAGAGTCAGCAGCCCTTGGACCACCTCGCCACACCCACAAGGATTCCAAAGTGGACTTATTCCCAAGAAAGTGAATATTCCCAAGGAACCTAATAATCAGGTGAGCTCATTTTGGGCTAGTCAAATTTGTCAGTTTGCTCCCTCCTCTGGCCAGTATTTTTCTCCAAAACCAAGTTCACGCACCACTCTGCATTCCCCATACTGTAGACACCAGAATAAAGAGCCTCGGAAATTGCAGACCACAGTATAGCTGAGGCCTGTACTTTCCCCACTGTTATACCTCTATAGACATTTCCACACATATAAAACTATTTATTAGCTTAATGGAGGCCGAGCCCACAGTTGCGTTTTTAAACCTTCTGACAGATTTCTCAGCAGCTATTTTAGTTTAGCTACCCAACTCCTATTGTTCTTTTATTATTTCCTATTGTTATGTGCTGATGTGGTTGCTCGAGAGCAAACAGGCAAGACTCCAACCTGTCTTTTCCAGGCTTTATTATCTGTACAAAACTATTTACAATGCAGAGCGTTGCAAGTCCATGTCTGCTCAGTTGCTAGCAGAATCTGGGAGTGGGCGGTCCTTTTACCTTCCCCAGCATAAGTCGTGTGACCCCCACCCTTCTCTTCCCCTCTCTGCGCGCAAACCTACTTCACAGAGTGGGCGTTGGCAAAGGGGGACTTGCCTCCCCTCCGCTTTGCTCAGGCTCGGTGTTGAGGCTCTCCCTACATCTTCTGATCTCTGCGTCCCTTCCCCACTGGAGGCGGGGCTTCCCTCCTCGCCAGAGGAAGAACTGCTTTGCAAGATCTTCAGAGGCTCCCTGTAACACAACTGCCCTTCCACCTCTTGCCCCTGAGCTGATGGCAGTTCCCTGACACCTATTACAGTCATACCTCAGGTTACAGATGCTTCAGGTTGCACGTTTTCGGGTTACGGACGCGCCGAAACCTGGAAGTACCAGAACGGGTTACTTCCGGGTTTTGGCGCTTGCGCATGCACAAGAACACTAAATCGCGCTTCGCATATGTGCAGAAGCACCGAATCGCAACCTGCGCATGCACAGACGTGGTGCTGCGGGCTGCAGAAGCTGTGGGTTGCGACCGTGCCTCCCACACGGATCATGTTCGCAACCTGAGCATCCACTGCATTAAGAACATCTCACCATTTTTTCACTGAACTCATGAAACTTAACAAGGTCAGTATCCAGACTATTACATAGAACAATGTATCATAAAAAAACAATGGATATCCCTGCGGTATAGGACAAGGATGGGAAAGGGACAGAAGGCAATTTAATGGTTGTCTTTGATTTTGTGCTACATTTGCGTTTATAAATATATATAAATATATATATATCACACTAACCTTTGGCCCCCACTTAATTCAGTTAAATTTTCCTTCCAGGTGTTCCCCAAAGCAACTTTGAACTCGAGACCATCTAGAACAGTTTGACCTTCAGGAGGAGACAGCATAGCATTGGACCCAGGCAGAAGCATTGAGAAAATTGAGCCAAAGTCTTTGTTTACCTGGGAAATTGAATGCAACCACCATATTTTTAGAAGTTCTTTTGAGTTAAGACGAGACCTGAATCATGACTACCATTTCTAGCACACAGCAATTCCATAGACAACAAAGGTCTTTTTTTGCCACTCATTTTGCTTGATGGGACTTTTGTGCATCTCAAGTAATAGTTAAATGGACAATGGATTTTGGTTAATCCATTAAAAAAAGACCCATGAAATTAAGTTTATTCTTGAGCCCATGTACAGAAGAGTTATCAAACTAAAGAGACCTACCTTCTGCCAGGCAACATTTAAAGCTTCATTTTTCTTTTGGTCAAGCTCCACAATTGTCGCAAGAATTTTGGACTTGTCATTCTCAACAATTCTTTTCTTCTTCATCAAGTCATTGTACTAGAAACAGACAAGATTGAAAATCATGTGACTTGGCATGGGGCAGATTAGGTTATAGAATTTCCAGTTTTCTTTGATTTTTAGTGTGTGTTTGAACAATTTCACAAAAGCAAGGTAAAGAAGGTGCTTGTAGGGTCGGGGACTTTAGTGCTTTGTGGATTTGTCAGTATTTATTTGGTGGTGTGGAAGTATGAACCAATGCTGCAGAAGCTTGATACTACACTGATAGTTTGGAACAAAAAGCAGAATCCTTCTAATATATACCAGTTACAGCCTCTTTTGCCTTTTTTGCTGCCATTGGCTGTCTGCTCTGATGTCACAGAAGATCTCTCTTTGCAGCAGTGTCACAGCCCCTCTTGCCATTGGCTGCATTTTTCCATATCATATGGGCTGGCCATTCTGGCACCAGGCACCTGAATGCTTTAGGCAGCTGGGTAAAAACCTGCTAATAAATTATAGCTCATTAACAGGAAGCCTGAATGACTAAGAATGTTATGGAGGTCTTTTGCTTGAAGTACACAGAAAAACACTGGGCAGTATCCAACGAAAGAATTCCATCAGCACAAGGATTTCTGCTTGCTCAATGGAAAACTCCACTCTCTGCCCTTGACTCTCTCCTCCGCTACATACCCTCTAAATTTACTCTAGGGGCTCTCTCAACTCTCTGGAGCAGATCTGGGGAGAGCGTGAGGCAGGAGCTGGACAAATGAAAATCATCATGCTGACAGGACATGTTAAGTTAGATATTGCCCGCTTTCTGCATAGTCAGGCATCTAAAGCCATCCAGTTTGTTGTTCACTATCTAAACACGCTGCTTCCACATTAGGGTAGGGTAATGCAGGATATGGTACGGCTGTGTGCACAGTAACTGGGAGGTGGCAGGGGGAAAGAGTGGAGTGGAAGCGACTTAACTCTTTCTTCTGCCTCTGTAAGCATGTTCATAGCTCTCATGTTGACGTTCCTGCCCAACTTCTCTTTCTTTTCCTGCAATTTCTGAAGTCTCTGGCCAGCTTCTTTTGGATTGTTAGTTTTGAAATCGTAAGCTGTGTTTGGTTGGCCAAAAAGGTTTTTCTCTGAAGCTATCCATTCATAGTCTTTCAGCATTTTGGCAACCTGTAAAAAACAAAAAAACAGTTTAGAACTTTTACAGAGTAATATTCATCTACCCCCCCCCCAAAAAAAGGTTTCTATAACTCTTAGCAAAGCAATTCCAAACTGTGTGATGTGGGAAGCCTCAAAAACTTCAAGTAGAAAACTTATTGGGTTCAGCGTTGATATTGTGTTTCATCTTTCGTACGAAAGTTTATCTTGCAATGAGAGGAGGAAATCTGTTAGGGAAGCTTCTGTTTGGGATATTAATCTTGCATTTGCTAGTAGGATCACAATGTCACAAATAAATAAAGGAAGCCAAACAATGGTAATGGGAGATGAACAAGCAATGCACTCCTTTGGCTTACTCAGCAGTTATTACATCCCTTAGAATTAATCTCTGCCCACAATATGCATATTTTAAATTCAAACACAGTTAAAAGTATCAGAAGTAGGGATCTTACTCACTGGTGAGGAAGTAGATATGTTAACATACCTTTGCAGAAGCATCAGAAGCCTCCTCCTTGTGTTTGCTGACATTGTGTTCCAGCTCCTTGATCTTAAGCTGCGCCTTGTTATTTTGTTCTTTATATTTCACAACCTCTGTAGATTTGGCTTTGATTTCTTTATCCTGGGCCATCACCACTGCTTTCTGCTTAGCCAGTTCTTCTTGAGCGTTCTTTACGGATTCCTGAACAGCAAAGGAGACAATTATCTCCCCACACTGATTACAATTAAATGTGGACTGGAAATATTTAAAGTAGTAAGTTTTAACGTATTAAAACTCAAAACAAAAAAGCATTCAAGATTTAAAGGATCTTGAATGTGGATCATCAACTGGCACCTTACAGGCAAAGCTAGTCTCCCTTGCTGGGCAAGTCCCCCACCCTCAAGATGTGATTCAAGAGACAAAACGGAATGCCAACAGAGGGACTTGGCAAGCACAAAAATGGGACTTGCCAGCATAGTATTTTAGGATACTCTGGAGTATTGACTCATCAGCCCCTCTTTTCTTAAAGCTTGAGAGTTCAAGAAGACATGTCAGGTTGCCTCTTTCATTAAATCAGAATGACAAGACTTACCTTGTTTTTTGCTACCTCGGCTGAAATGACCTCAATCTGCTCTTGGAACAATTTTATAGCTTCATTCACCGCCTCAATCTGTTGCGTATAAGAGTTTTGTTCCCGTTTTAGCTCTTCAAGTTCCAATGCTAGAGCTTCAGCTTCCTGAACAAAGCAAGCAAACAAAACAACAACACCCATTATGGCTGCAGTTCTTTGGGAGCAAGCCCCACTGAACGTAGTGGGGTTTGCTCCTGCCAAAGCATTCATATTATCTGTGCTACACGGATAGAACTTGCTTGGTATTAAACTAATGAAATTATGCACACTAGACTCTCAAGGTGGGTTGGGCAAATGTTTTCCAAGGTTCTCTTGACGGTAGAAAGCTTTCCCACATCCAACTGTCTTCTAAGGACCACCTAAGTGCCTCCCCCACAATGTTATTTAGTTTGGGAACAATCACAAGTTTCAGTTAATTTCAAGACTATTTAAATGTTTGGGCACCATTACACTGTTGTTAAAAGTTTTACCTGCTCCTTTTCTTTCATCTTTTTGCTGGAAGCATCAGCTTTTTTTTTGGCTCCATCAAGCTTCTGCTGGGCATTTTTCAACTCTTTCTCCCTTTCTGCTTCAGCATTTTTCATTTTGTTCTCCAGCACTTTGAGCTTTTCCTCTGCTTTTTTCTGAACCTCTTTTGTTTTCTTTAAAGTCTCCTCACTTTCCTCTGAAAAGGAAGAGGCTGCTGATCACAAACTTCTGGGCAGAAAGATTCTACAGTAATTCTGCTCGAAGCAAAAAATCCCCCCTCCCCCAAGGAAACTTCGAGAGAAAATGAAATGTTCCTTTTGTAAAAGCATGACGTATTTTCAAAGTTAAAAATGCTGTCATCTTTAAAGTAATATGACAGCCTTGTAATGCCTACTGATAAAGACAAAGGCTCAGCCAGTGGTGTAGTATGGTTTTCTGGTGCCCGGGGCAGGTATGTGCACACACCATGGGGGGGGGCATGGAGGGTGAACGGAGCCCATCACGCCAGCCAAGCTCTCGCCGAAGCAATACCAGTCCTGTGCCACCTTGTGAGGCTGGGATCTGATCTGAATGATTTGCCTGGCTACCACAGATGTCAAGCACCAGTGACTCAATGTAGAATGCACTTTGCAGAAAGCTACTGGAGATTAAAGAGGCTAATTCTCCTTTGGAGAAAGATAAACATTAACCACTGGCAAGAAATACAAAAAGTTACCAAATTACCACATTGACTTAATTTACCTTTTAAAACGATTATTATTTTTAAAAAGTCATTTCCCTTGCTAAGCAACCGGCTTGCAGACTCTAACCCAAAGTACATACAGCCAGTTAAAATACACTATCACTGTTTTCTTCTCACCAATTGTATTTTTCAATGTATTCAATTCTTCCTGCTGTTTGTAATAGGAACTTTGCTGCAACTTGGTTTGCAATAGTTCTGCTTCTTCAGATTTGATCTCCCATTGCTGCTTCAGCTGACGATACCTTAAAAAAATTAAACATTTTACAAACAACAACCAGTGCTTCACCCAAGTATTTTATATTTATATAAAACCTTTATATAAAAGGTAAAGGTACCCCTGACCGTTAGGTCCAGTCGCGGACGACTCTGGGGTTGCGCGCTCATCTCACTCTATAGGCCAAGGGAGCCAGCGTTTGCCCGCAGACAGCTTCTGGGTCATGTGGCCAGCATGACTACGCCACTTCTGGCGAACCAGAGCATTGCACGGAAACGCCGTTTACCTCCTTGCAATACCTATTTATCTACTTGCACTTTAACGTGCTTTTGAACTGCTAGGCTGGCAGGAGCAGGGACCGAGCAATGGGAGCTCACCCTGTTGCGGGGATTCGAACCGCCAACCTTCTGATCAGCAAGCCCTAGGCTCTGTGGTTTAGACCACAGAGCCACCTGCGTCCCCAAGTATTTTATATACAAGTATCTTTAAAAGCAATTGAACTGGATAGTATCAATACTTTCTAATGGTTTTTTATTTAACTGCATTTGCATCTTGTCTTTTCCTCCAAGGAACTCAAGGTAGTGTACACATTCCTGTCCCTCTCATTTTATCATATAACAAGCATAACAATTTTTTTGTGATAATTGTAATATTTCTGTAGTACAGATGTCACACAAAATTAGTCAACTGTGCTCTTGAATTGATACGGAAGTAGCATTACTACAAGCCAGCTTGTACCAACTATCTGTAGAAGTTTAAGCTTCTATACATCGTTTTTTATTCACAGATTTTTATCTAGGGAAAAAGACCCAATTCTTCCCGTGAAATACAGCATTATAAAACATTCATACTGCTTTAAGTGAGGCAAACTTCTTCAGGTTTCTATACAAAAGTAAGTACTGACAATACATACTTTTCAGCAGTCCCTTGCAGACTTTCTAATTCCTTTCCTATTGACTGCAATTCAGCCTCCTTTGCTTTCAATTCCTGTTGCACATCTTTTACTTCTTGAAGCTTGGACAAAACCGAAGCAGATTGTGGTCGTGCGCCTGGTTCATGAAAGAAGAAAGACGTAAACAGCTGCTTGAATGAAGACCAATGAATACATAAGCTACACAAGCACAATCCAGTCGCTCCACCGCTGTCTATGATGAATTCAATTGGATGAAAAGGGTTGCCTTTGGAATAATGTCAGGTGACACAAATGCTCTGTCTGCAGGGTGAAATTTGTGATGCTGCATCAAGTGATCCACATGTATTGTTAAAAATATTATTTATTACCTGCTCTTCACGCTCAAGTCCCAGGGCAGGTTACAACGATTAAAGCACAATATTAAAAACCATTTAAAACAATTTACAGTCACAGAAAATATACACCTCAAGTTTCAAAAGCCAGGGTAAACAGTGTGTACAACAAACACATCTGTCCATTATAACAGAGGGATAAAACTAGAAATGCAGTCTTTAGCAAGCAAATAAATGAATCCAAATTCAGTATAGCCAAACAAAAAGAAAACAAAAAATCAGTTATAGCTGTGTAATATGAAATAAAAGGCAGCAATTACCTCCACTCAGAGTGCCTTGAGGATCAAAGGTATCTCCATCAAGGGTGACCGTTTTTGTCATTATCCTTTTGTCAAAGGTAACTCTCTTGGCATTGTCCATGTTATCGCAAACCAGCGTGCCTCCAAAAACGTATTCCATTGCCTTTTGAATTTCAGATTCATATCCCACCAGACTAAGGGCCAGATGGACACTGTCTTCACCAACCTAACGTCCAAAAGAAAAAAGAATTAACACGGCAGAGAAAAAGAGAACAAATAGCACTAGAAACAGTGAGACTCAACGACTTGCTCTCCCCTATTCATTCAATCCAGAAGTGGGTCACCGGGGGGAAGAATCATTTTGCTAGCTTCCTGGGTAGGTCATTGATGCTTATGAGGAGGGAGGGAAACAAGGCAGCAGGGAGATTGGTGCCATGGAGAAGCAGCAGCAGAAGCAGCCTGAACTCTTACTGATGCATTTACACTGTGCAGAGCTGCCCACCCCCTCACCTCTCCTGGGAAGCCAGTCTAGAAGCTCACGCCCCCCAGCTGTTTCTGTCTGAATGACTGTATAACAGATATATTGGTTGAATTGTGACGGTTGCCCCATGATTTCTCACCAACCCACTGCTCAGAGACCACCTACGACAGGGGTGTCCAAACCTTTTTCAAAGAGGGCCAGATTGATGAAGTGAACATTTTTTTTTTTTTAAGGATTTTACCCCAAGAAATAAACTGCCACAGGGGCCAGATTAAACCAGCCAGCAGGCCGGATTAGGCTCCCAAATCCCAAAACAGATTTCGGACGTGCCTGACCTAAGAAGTCCAGAAGTCCGCAAAATCATCTATCCCAAATTCACAGCCTATAAAAGAAGCATTTGGTATAAACAGTGGTACCTCGGTTTTCAAATGTAATCTGTTCCAGAAAACTGTTCTGAGTTCCAAAACATTAGAAAACCGAAAACTCAATACGGAAGTCGCGTGGCATGTTCAACTTCCGAGGCGTGTTCAAAATCCGAAGCATTTACTTCTGGGTTTATGGCATTCAGAAACCAAAATGTTCATTAATGGAGATGTACAAAAACTGAGGTACCATTGTATACAGAACATAGAAGTGTAAATCATATCATAAGAAAACTAATGAGCATGTAGTGTGTGTTCTGAAGTGAAATAATTCACCAGTAGCATACTGGAAAAAAGTCTGTAAAATTATTTAAGAACATACCAAGGTTTTAGCCGCTCTGATAGCTTCTTTCTCAACAAACCTCGCTGAAATTTTGTTGAGTGGAATAATGGTATAGCGACGCTTCAGTTCGCCCTTTTCTAGCAATTTTTTCCCAGTAAGCTAACAGAAGAAAACAAAAACAAAAAAATCACACTTACATACTAACCCATTTAACTCATAGCTGGTGCTGAGTTAATAACAGATTGCAGCAGTAATAAATTACAACTTCTGAAAGGTAGAAAAGCTTTATAGGTTTAATTTCTAACTCACACCTAGCTTATGTTTCAAACTGTATGAAGCTCACGTTAGACAAGCTTTAGTTGTGATTCTGAGTCTTAAGATATGAATAAGGCCATAAAATTTGTGAATGAGACAGACCCAATTTCAAACAGGTGCCTCATGCACCTGTTGAGTGCTAGTACTGGCAGCACTTTGCCGTCTAGTGTATACCTGCTGCCACATCTAGGGTCTTTTGTGTAGAAAACCCCTTTCAAAAGCCTGGATATTTTCTTTTAATTTATCCTACTGAGAAAAACATACCTCGGTGTCCACCACAACGTTGTAGAGTCGACCCCCAGCAACTACTTCTAGTGCTGTTGCTGTAGAGATATCTTTCACCGTAATCAGAGATGCAACAAGGCCTTTCACTTGATCTCGGTTCCAGTTCTTTTCTGGATCTCTTAAAATGAACAACAACCATCAGTCGTAATTTGGCGGCTGCTAATCAGTCAATTCAAATGTATTGCTTGAGAACAACATAAAGCTGGGGGGGGGGGGGAATGGATGACTAGCTATCGATGCTCTGACAACAGAGATAATTATGCAATGATTTACGATAGACAGGATGAATCCTGGCATCACACTCTGCCTTTGAAGATAGGGAGATTAATTGGCATGAACCTCACTTTCCTCTGAAAGCAGTTGTTCGTCACATGGAGACAAAGAATTCTTATTGGATGTGGAGGAACATCTCAGAGACTCTGCATAATAGTCCTTAAGACATCAGGTCAGCAAAACCTACCGTCTTTTAATTCTTTTTGAAATTGGAATTCATTACACCCGAGGTGATCTAATTGCCTATTAACAATCAGCCAATTTTAATATTTTGAATAACCCTAATATACATAATGGGCAGATGGAGCATTGGAAGTCCTTTCCACTTCTTTCGTTTATCTCTTTTTTATGATCTTTTAATGATCTTTAGCTTTTGTCTATTTTTGTTTGCTTGAGTTTGTTTAGGTTATATTTTGTTCTTTGATGTCCTCTGTGTTGGGTTGAGGAGGAAGGTGATGAATGACTGATGAAGAACCCTGTGGGAGAGGCAGGGAAGGGAAGAACTCCCAGGGTGGGAGGCTAGAAGAAGAAATGGAAGCTCCCAGGTGAGAGCTGGGAAGATCCACCCCCCTTTTGTGGGTGGTAAGGATTAAGACTGACCACTGATAGAGGGCTCTTTATTTTATTTTTTTCCCCTTTTCCCTCCTACCTTCTCTGCCCCCCCGTCTCTTCTTTTTTGTTTCTTCTCTTCTCTACCTTTATTTAGATTAGTTAATTTTTATTGTATGTTGAAAGCTTTTATTAAAAATTGAGATTAAAAAAAGAACAAAGGGAAAAGGGGGGAAGACATAATGCAACAAATGTACTAGTAAAAGAAGTATATAAATAATGTTTTTGACTAATTAATAGCTTCCAGACTGAAGCACTGCAATTCTATCTAAAATCAGAATATTTTTTCTCAGTTTCTATGTTTGAAAATAGGACATTTTAATGGAAAAGATGAGTCTGTAGTTTTACCTGTACTCAAAGCGTAGGTTGGGGAACTTGCTCATTAACCTTTCATAGGACTCTCTCAAGCGGTTAACCATGCGGGACAACTCCCTTTGTTTTTCCAAGAGGGTTTCTTCTTTTTTCTCTAGAACTATCAAGAAATTAAAAAAAGAAGAACCCAGTTTACATAACTTCAAAATGAAGCTGTTTAGGAGGAAATGCACAGCCCATATCTAACTAAAATAATACAACACCCAAAATGTGCGAAACTGGTAGGAGCATTGATTTAGGTGCCACAAATTACTAGGGGGGATTTTAAACATAGGCACAAGACGTAGGTGGCCCATGCCCCATTTGACTGCATTTTAAACTCATGGCACATGTTAGCATGTGCTAACGCATATGCATGACCATTAGCATGCCTGCACACTTCTATGTCTGGCTCACATCTTGTCCAACTTTGGCTGTTCACCAAAAGTCTGCTGGATAGCAGTTTCTTAAATACACACCTGTGCATTACAAGCAAAAGCCTTGTTGAATTTCACAAGCAATTCTGTGCTACCTCCTTTCTCAGTAGTATCCAGACATTAACTTCTAGATTCACACCTCCATAAATTGTTTCCTCATTCCTTCTACTCCCAACCGTTTTCGCCATTCAATCACCTAGTCCTAAGCTAACCTTCATAGTTGAGTTTCTTCATTTCATTTTCTAGTTTCTCTTTCTGCCTTTT
The DNA here is from genome assembly GCF_964270895.1 of Podarcis filfolensis. Classification (NCBI taxonomy): domain Eukaryota; kingdom Metazoa; phylum Chordata; class Lepidosauria; order Squamata; family Lacertidae; genus Podarcis; species Podarcis filfolensis. The sequence continues at coordinate 18,481,676 of NC_139621.1, forward strand.
GACAGCTTCAAAGGTGTCTTGATCTTTCTTGTAGCCAGCATCCATTTTCTTCACTTCAGCTTGTTTGGTCTTTAGCTCTTGTTGAGCATGTTTCAGCTTCATCTGAGCCTGCAAGGAAAATTCAAAAGTCTAGGAACCTTGCTTATACGGAAGCATTCTCTTGCCTTGCCATGAACATGAAGTTATTAGTCAGGCTTTTTACACTAGAATCACTAAATATAGGCTGCAAACGTACACAAGCTTTATTCAGAAGTGTCAGTGAAGCTTACGGCCAAGACATATGCATGATTGGGCTGGAGTGTTTAGGATTTTGTTGTTGTTACTATTGTATCTTTATTTCATATCTTATGATTTATGTATGCAGAAATTGTTTGATTTGACTGGGTACATATTTTTCAATGTTTTATTTATTTATGACTACTTTTGTTATGCTTGTAATCAAGTGGTTTTTTTTTTTAAATGTTTAGCATGGTTTTAACTTTGGAAAGGCAGCATGCAGATAAAGTGATTGATTATAATCTGTTTAAAAAAGGAGTTGTTCCATTACATTGCTTTAACAAAAAATGTGATGGCAGGCCCAGAGTGAAGAATAGGGATGAGACAATATATTTTGCCTGATAAGGAGACTTTCTCCATAGTAGGATATGAAATATTTGTAACATTTAACATCACTATCATATAACAGCATATGCAGAAGTTTGATAATCATTTCTGCCCCCTATGTTCACACGCTTCTACTTCTTTTCAGGAGCTGTTTAGTTTGCACTGTTTTCCAAAAGGGAGAAAGGTATTTTCATCTCTCTCAATTTTGTTAAGTTTTCAACATATCATACAATCTATCTATCTATTTAGGCCTCTGTCACCATTTTATTTTATCCTAGCTCTTACCTAGGAGAACATCACCCTTTCTTAGCCTCCCACCCTGTCTCTTAAATAGGCCCCTTTATCTTCTGTCCATCACCTTCCAATACACATCCTCATTTATCCCTAATATAAATCTTCCAATATTTAACCATACATATGAGTAATATTGATAAACAGCTATCAAGAATTGAAAAATGTTAAAAGGCAGTAAGATAAAAGAAAAAGACGTACTTTTGCTTCTCTATCTGCTATACATCTATATCTACTCAAATTATTTAGCATCTGCACTCCAGAATAGTATTTTCCAAAATGAGTTGGATTAGAAAAGTGCTCGAAGTAGGAATTGGCTTTTAAGAAAAAGTCACCTCTGTCACTAGCAGAGGTGAATGCAGGATGCTTGTTTATTGTTGCTTTTGCCTTCATAGGAAGTCACTGCCCTCCTAAGTTGCAATCCTACAGACGTTCATAACACAATATATTTGTCATTTTAAAGGCTAAGGCAGGTTTCCTCAATCTTGGCCCTCCAGATGTTTGGAGACTACAATTCCCATCATCCCTGACCACTGGTCCTGCTAGCCAGGGATCATGGGAGTTGTAGGCCAAAAACATCTGGAGGGCTGAGGTTGAGGAAGCCTGGGCTAAGGATTCCCACCCTCTCCAAAAGATGCAAAGAAAGATTCTTACTCGTTTTGCTTCTGTTTCTGCTTTACTCATATCATTTTTGCAAGCCATTATCTGTCCAGCAAAAGTAGCATCTTCCCCATCTTCATTGCTGGACAGACCAGCAGATACAGCATTGAAGTGCTGCTGTGCTGCAGTCAAAGCCTCCATCTCTTTATTATTTGCCTCCTGTAGAGCACTCAGTGCATCCGTAATCTTATTTACCTCTTTTTCCTTCGAGACTAAAGCTTTAGAGTCCTACAAGAAAATGTAAAATTGTATAAAAATTGTAAGCACACAGAAGCCCACAAAAATTAGATGCAATTGACCAGAAAAGTTCCATCAAACTTTTTTTTTTAAAGGCACTTACCCTACCAAATCTACATCAGTCACATTTAATTTTACATGGCCTGGATCCAACTGCACAATTCATCCACAAATTTTGGTAGGGAACCAAGCCAGAATTTGTGATTGACAAGACCCTGACCCCCATCTTCAAAGTACCCGCGCATAAGTCCTACTGGTTTCAATGGGGCATTGTAATTGTTCACAGGGCAACAGCCTTTTAAGGAAACAAATACAACTGAACATGTGCAGGATTGCACTGTTCGATTCCCAACCTAGTGCCCTGCCTCTGTGGGACACAATACCTGCAATCATGAAGCAGTCCCAGCTCCCTTTTGTTACCTTTACAAATGTCAAGGTATATTTCTCTGACACAAGTACTTGTAGAAGTACATAATGCATATTACCAAAATGTACGAGAGTAAACATTAAGGGGAAAGAGAAGACAAGAGTGTATAATTTAACAAAGTGTTCTTTGCTTACCTCTTCCATGCATTTAACCAGCCCTTTACGCTTTTCTTCTTCACTTTGCAAGTTTTGCTTTTTGATGTCAAGCGTGCTTTGCACTTTAGTATCTGTTCTCTGAACTTCTGCAAGAGCTTCTTCTAGTGAATGGAGAACACCACTAAATTCCTGCAAATATTTTAAAGTATCAATTCGTTAACTTACGTGTTTTGTGTATTTGCAAGTGTGCTGAGAAGAGGCAAAACGGTTCTTTGTTAAGGATCTCTGAAGCAAATGCAGACCACCAGTGGAGAAAGGCTGAATTTTATGAAGCAAAGTGGCTTCACACGCACACAAGGGTACAGAATCCCTCCAACGATTAAACAATTCCTCCTTTGCACAATAGACAAGCCTTAACATAGAATAATAACCAAACAACCAATAACGCCTTGCTTTTTACCAGGCAAAATACCAGATGACAGAATCCCCACTTCCTGCTATAGGGAGCCCCAGCGGTAGTAGAGTAGGTAAATAAATATGGGGAAAGCAAAATGTCACTTAGAGAAGGATCTGAACTATTTTCCTTGAAGCTTGAATTTGTTTTATTCTGAATTGTTTTACTTGATGTTTTAATGTGTTGTAAACCGCTTTGAAAATTTTTTCTTTAAACTATGTGGTATAAAAATGAAATGAAAAGAAGAAGAAGAAGAAGAAAAGAGGTTACCTAGACATTCCCCTGTGGTATAAGGTACCATTTGGTGATTAGCTTATATATCTGAGTTTCTAACACTGGATCTCGGTCCAGACAGTGATACAGGACCTGCAACAGTGTAGGTCTGCTTCAAAGCTCCCCTTCCTTGCTCAAGCTCTATGGTTTTTTCTGCTCCATGCAGGAGACACTTAATGACTCAGCTACCTGTACCTGACATGATTATAGTACTACCTTCACCTGGGAATCCCATGATCCAGGCCAGCAATCAACCCACAGCTGGGCCATCTCCAAGAATAGGAGTGTTTCTGCAAGCACTTAAGTCAGCATTAAATGAAGGGTTAATTGCACAAGGCCACCTACACCTCCTCTCCTTGATTACAATTCTTCCACATTTCCACTGCAATCTCTTTTTAGAAAGTTCATCTGGTATGGATAGTAGATATACTGTCAGAAAGTAGAAAGGAATGGGAAAGTAATAGGCTGTGTTTGGGGGTAATCAGCAACTTTTATTCTCAGAGGGCCATTAAATTCCCACCCCCATAAGAGATGCATTTTTAAAAAATGTATTATTTGATACTAACAGCTTTGCTTGGTGAATATCTCTGTACCAACTGTGCTACAAACAAGTGCATACTTTGCTGTATACAAATGGTTCCATTTATAGCCAAACAGTGTTCACAGCATCATGCTTTAGGACAGGATTCGCTGAAGAAATTGTCAGCTTCAACTTCCAAAATTATGTTCTATGTCTCCTGTAAGCACCAAGACTATAAAAAGGTTTCTTATCTTGATACCCTCTTGCCTCAAATTCAACCATCCAATTTCTTTAATCCCCTCTTGCCTCAAATTCAACCATCCAATTTCTTTAACCCCAGTTATCTAAGATACCTTCAGTGGAAAGGCCATCAGGGAACTCATACCAAAAACTCTACTTCTGATGTACAACATCTGAGTTATTCAGTTAACCAAATAGTGCATGTTTCTTATCAAGTGTTACGCCTTTAAATGTAATTTCCAAGTGATATGGAAATGGTCAATATAATGTACTTCACATGTTGGAATTCTCTGTTTAATCCAGACACAAAAAACTTTTTAAAAATGTGCTTAATACAAGAAATAACGGCAGCAGTTTAATTGGTCTTACTTTATCCCTTTTCTTTTCCATTTCGGCTATTTCTGCGCCAAGTTCCTTCACTTTCTTCTCATTCTCAACCATCTCTTCCTGGACTTTTACAATGTTCCCTTCCATTTCCTTTAGCACATCACCAGCACGTGCCTTGGTTTCTTCAGCCAACACAAACTGATATGCAACGTACAGATGACTCAGGTGTTCAATCTCTCTCATGACCTTTTGGTATTCCAAGTAGGAGGATCGTTCCTGGAAAGGACAAGCAGAAATATAACCTATAACCAGAAATAATAGCTATGATAGCTATAGCTGTGCCATATTAAGATCAAACCTGTGACCTTGGCGTTATCAACACCATGCTTTAACCAACTGAACTACATTACAGTGTGGGCACCAAACATAATCTGAAGTCATCTGTGTATTTTCACATAGCTATAGACCTCAAGAGGAGACCTGCCTCCATTGAGTTTAAAACCTTGCATGTTCAGGTGAACACCTTAACACATCTGTAGTGAAAGTCTCATGCAAATTAACTAGTCAGTCTTCTCAGCAGGTTAATACAGCATAACTTCACATCAAGCTTTGAATGAAAAAAAGAAGCTTCAAGCTGCAATCCTAAATACAGCTAAGAGAAAGCCTCAGTGGGATTTACTTAGAATCATAGAATCATAGAGTTGGAAGAGACCACAAGGGCCATCGAGTCCAACCCCCTGCCAAGCAGGAAACACCATCAGAGCACTCCTGACATATGGTTGTCAAGCCTCTGCTTAAAGACCTCCAAAGATGGAGACTCCACCACACTCCTTGGCAGCAAATTCCACTGTCGAACAGCTCTTACTGTCAGGAAGTTCTTCCTAATGTTTAGGTGGAATCTTCTTTCTTGTAGTTTGGATCCATTGCTCCGTGTCCGCTTCTCTGGAGCAGCAGAAAACAACCTTTCTCCCTCCTCTATGTGACATCCTTTTATATATTTGAACATGGCTATCATATCACCCCTTAACCTCTTCTTCTCCAGGCTAAACATGCCCAGCTCCCTTAGCCGTTCCTCATAAGGCATCGTTTCCAGGCCTTTGACCATTTTGGTTGCCCTCCTCTGGACACGTTCCAGTTTATCAGTGTCCTTCTTGAACTGTGGTGCCCAGAACTGGACACAGTACTCCAGGTGAGGTCTGACCTGAGCAGAATACAGTGGCACTATTACTTCCCTTGATCTAGATGCTATACTCCTATTGATGCAGCCCAGAATTGCATTGGCTTTTTTAGCTGCCGCGTCACACTGTTGGCTCATGTCAAGTTTGTGGTCAAGACTAAGGACGTGGGTGGCGCTGTGGTGTAAACCACTGAGCCTCTGGGCTTGCCAATCGGAAGGTTGGCGGTTCGAATCCCCGCGACAGGGTGAGCTCCTGTTGTTTGGTCTCAGCTCCTGCCAACCTAGCAGTTCGAAAGCGTGTCAAACTGCAAGTAAATAAATAGGTACCGTTCCGGCGGGAAGGTAAACAGCATTTCTGTGCACTGCTCTGGTTTTGCCAGAAGTGGCTTAGTAATGCTGGCCACATGACCCAGAAAAACTGTCTGTGTACGAACTCCAGCTCCCTCAATCAGTAAAGGGAGATGAGCGCCGCAACCCCAGAGTCGTTCGTGACTGGACTTAACTGTCAGGGGTCCTTTACCTCTAAACATGCCTTGGTTTGCAATGTAAAACACTTTTTTCATTTTAAACGGGAAATACCTCTTTCAGTTTCTGCAAGGTGGGTGTGATTTCTTCCTCCAAAATCTGTGAACAAAGTACAGAATGAAAAATTTTGAATTTTCCAAATGCTCCCACCATACTTTCAGTGGATGGGGCATCTGCAATGGACTTTGAAAAATTAAATTAAAAAGAGTAAATAAAACCAAATTGGTCATTAAGGAAAGAGACAGACAGGACCAGAGTCAAAGCTCATTTCATTCCTCTTAATCTACGCCTTGAGGAACTTTAGCAGCCATCCATATCTGAAAAGCAAACTTCCCAAAATAAATAAAAATCTATTATAAAAATCTAGTACCGTGCAAATTTCTTTAAGTTTTGCCTCTTTTTTCTCAATGGTTTTCTGGGCAGCTATTTTCTTGCATTCATACATCCTAGTGCCAGCTGCTTCTTCAATCATAGCCAAAATCTAGAACAAAAAACTGTTATTGCAATCTCAGGCTAAATAAAGAATCAATTCCAAAATGAATGAAGGAAACACTAATGAAAAAGCTCCAGCATTCTTACCTCTGGAGGCTTCATATTCAGAACTTTGGTAATCCGTCCCTAATACAGAATGAAAATCAATCAGTAACATCTCATGTAATTTTAAGATATCATTTTTATTACTTATTAGCATCAAGATACATAGCAGACTTTTAATGTTTGTGTCAAAGAGCCACTGACCTAAAAATAGCAAACACTGGGCAGATTTCAGGGAAGTGGAGGTGGAATGCATGAAGTTACAGGCAAGAATAGTATTCTGAACCAAGCAGGGTCATCATCAGTCCTTACAAGAATTAAGAACTGGAAAGATTGAGAGTCCCTGGCAGAGGACATATCAATTCATTAACTGGTTGATTCCATAACTATTTTGCATTATTTTAGTTCTACCTTTAATGTATCAGCTGTTTTTTGTGCTAACTGGGGCCTTTACTGTTTCTATTGTATATTGCCTTGAGACAACTGTGTAAAAGGTGATTAATCACAATAATAATAATAATAATAATAAAACATGCAGCCCAGAGAGGACTTCCTCAGAATCTGCAAGATCCCATTCCATTTTTTTAAAACAGCTGGAGATCTGCTGGATCCTAATCATGCTCATCCCAACAGATCTAGCTTTAGGACTGCACCCTAGTTGCTGCCTGCTAAAAAAACCAACACAATAAGAAGAAAAGTGATTATATTTATGACAATATATGCTTACCTGCATAATAAGAAAGTGAGGATTATTGACATTCAGTCCAACAGAGCAGAAGAGATCTTGTACTCGAGCATTACTTGCATTCACACCATTGATTAGATATTTATTTCTGCCTCCAATCACCACCTTGAGAAGAAACAAGGGTTCATTATGTACCAAAGCATAATTTTCCTTCTAGTCTGATGTTACAGTATTCAAGCATCTAGACAGCTTGGCATGTGCAGCTACATATGCCAAAAACAAATAAACAAAGGAATTCAGAATATACCTTTACAGAGCCTAACCATTGCTCACCTGCCTTGTTACTGTAATCTCATCATGAATCTCAAACCCGAATGGACTCTGCTTCTTGTCAAAATTATCAAAAGTGATTGATACTGTAGCCTTGGTAATCCCAGCTTGGCCATTTTTGTAAACCAGATCTTGCAAGTTAGAAGCTCGCACCTGAAAAACATTAAAAGGGCAATAATTTTCAATTGATAACAAGAGTGCATGCTTAGGCTATAGGGTTGTGTCTAAAACACTTAGTTGGAAGTTAACTGTTTTGGCCATCATTCACAATGTTTATACAAGATTGAGGAGAGAAACACACTTTTTTTTTAAAAAAAGCAATCTTATGATGAAATTTGTGGGAAGTTTTATATATAGCTCAAAAAAAGTCTATAAAATGGTTTAGCATTGCATGTTGGGTAATTCCAATGAGTATTTGTCCTAACTCCCACAGTGAATTGGAATACAAAAAATTTCATGTGACTGGAAATTATGTCTATTGGTGCTGTAGTTTTACCGAATCCAGCCAACATTTGTAGTTTTAAGTGAGTGATCCACAAACAACCCGAACTGCCACAAATGCAAATTAGAACTGAGTTTTAGGTTCTATCTCAAACAGTTCATAGGCAAACATACAGGACAAGTTTCAGTAAGTGCTGCTGCCATAATGGACTTATACCCCAGCTAGTCATAATTATAATCAGTACAAAATTCTGTGTTTAGTTATACATGGAGTAAAGACAGGTTAAGGACCAAATACCCTGCCTGTTTTCGTTTTCCTTCAGATTGCACTGTCAGTGGGCAGGGTTGTAGTTTAGTGACAGAGCATCTACTTTGCATGTAGAAGGTCCAAGAGATGAATCCCCAGAGTGGGCTGGAAGAGATTCTCTGCCTGAAATTCTGCACTCAGTGTATGCAGTCATCACCATTCCACCACAGTAAAATAGGCAATTATTTGTTTAGTTTTCCTCTAATCAGAAGAATGTGTAATATTCTAGCATTTGTTACAAACACTTTAAGCTCACCAAAGAACAAGGAATGGAAATATTGATGCCAGTAGATGTCTAAGGCATATACTCACCTGTGATAGATTGGTAATGCCCAATAAGAAACAGATGGAGTCCAGGATGTTTGATTTGCCACTTCCATTTAAGCCAGTAATAGCATTGAACAATGGGTCAAAGTCATTCACTTCTGTCCGTTGAGCGTAAGACTTAAACCCCTCGAGCACAATTGATTTTATGTACATCTTGATTGCTCTCCCTGGAGATTCCAAGCAAACCTACCGTTTAACCTGTGAAAGAAAGCATTTGATTCATAATTGTATTTTGAGTCATAATTCTGTGAATTACAAACATGCATATTTCATGGATCCTACCCAGATAGTTAGAAATCTGAAGTAACAATGAATTCTAATCGGCTTTAGTATTTTAACTTTCTGTATATTTCCAATTTTTCCTTAATTTATTGTTTTTACCTTTTTTTAAACCACTTGAAGGTTTTTCACAATCAAGCAGTGTATAATTTTTATGAAATAAATAAACTAAGAATCTATTGGGCACAACATAGCAAGTGACAAGCATGAGATGGCAAGCACTGCAATCACACTGGGACTTAATTTTACAGTAATGTTGCACAGGAGAAATCAACACACACTGCAACTACGGTAATTTGAGATTTATGCAGCAAGGTCAGTTTCCCTGCCTTTCAAAAAGCATTTTTACGTTGCTATGTACTAGAGAGCGGGGTAGGGACATCCTCAGAGGATGCTCATCATCCAATAGGTTTCTTTGCAGCTGAGCCACCTCAGGGATTATTGTTTTGCTGTTTTGATTTACTTATTTTTATCCTGTATTTTATTCTGTGAACTGCCCTGAGATCTTATGAAGGGTGGTATATAAATCTAATAAATACGACAATAACATTTAATGAAGCTGTCACCTGTGCAGAGGCTGCACCGCAGGTTCCAAGTCAGACCGAAGCTGGTTTGAGGTGAAATGCCTCAAACAGCTGCCTATCACAGGAAACTGTGGGCCTATGGATCGTTGCCATGTGTACTCAAGCCCCAAGTGCCGCAATTCAAGAGAAATTATTTTTCTGCACCGAGGTGTCGCAGATCTGCTGGTGCTTTGCCGCATTTCATGGGTGTTTGGGTTCTCAGGCAGACGTTCTCATCCCATAGAATCAGAGAGTTGGAAGGCACCCCGATGATCATCTAGTCAAACCCCCTCCAGTGCAGGAATATGCAGCTGTCCCATCCAAGGACGGAACCTGCAACCTTGGTGTTGTCAGAGCAATGCTCCAACCGAGCTACCCACCAACGGAGCGATGCTACACGCTCTTTCTCTATATGCTTAGGATTGCAGCTTCAATCCAACCCACAGAGGTGGCACTCATAAATGAGAGCCAACCAGCCATGCCACCGTAGCCAGGATTTGGGGGGGGCAGCATGGGCGTAGCCAGGATTTATTATTTGGAAGGACAACATTGATGTAGCCAGAAGTTATTATTGGGGGTGGGGGGCAGCCCTGAGACTTCCAGGTATAGGGTGGTATATAAATCCAATAACAACAAGAATAATGTAGCCAGGAGTTATTATGGGGGGAGGGAGCAGCATGGGCATAGCCAGAATTTATTGGGGGGCAGCATGGATGTAGCCAGGATTTATTTTGGGGGGCAGCATGGGCGTAGCCAGGACTTTTATTGGGTTTGTATTGATTTTGATTGGTTTGGGGGCCCTGCGCTACACCCGTGGTGGGGGAGGGGACACAGAACCGAGTTATCTGGGACAGAATTGGCCAGTTAGTTTTTTATTTGTGTATTAAATTAAAGACAGGGCTGGTCGCAGCAGGACAAATCCCCGCATCCGTTCCCTTACTTGGTTTACCCCGCAACCCTGTCACACGCCGGAGCGCCCTTCACAGACGCGCGTCACGAGGGTCGCCCGACACGGATGTCCCTCCGCAGTTCACACGACACAGGCGCACACGCGCGCGCAAACATGAGGCGGCCGTTTTCAAGTTGCACTTACTATTATTATTATTATTGCACATTCGGCGTGAGGTAATCTCTCTGTATTCCGGCTCCTCGGAAAGCAGAGGAGCCGCGAGTCTTACCTGAGGCGACGGCGGTTTCTTCCTCCCCTCGCTTGAATTTCGGCGCGAGCGCGGGGGTCCTTCCCCCTTCCGCCTCGCGAGACGTTCTTAGACAAAGCTGTCCAACTCGATGCCTGCTTTGTTTTGGTTTGTTTTTCCCCACCCCGGGAGACAGCGGCGCAGGCGCTGTGAGCACAGCCCCACCCTCGCCGCTCGTGATTGGATGGAGGCGCCCGGGCGTTGGATATAAAAAGGCGCGGAAGCCCCGCCGACGCTCATTTCTTGCTGCGGGGAGAAAGGGTGGAGGTTGGGTGCTGGTGGTGTTTGAATAGCTTCTGCTAGGAAACCAGAGCTGTAGGGTCTGGTTCTAGATTATAATGCTTTAGCAAATTAAATAAGGAGGGTCATCTAGTCCTTGCATTGCAGGAATATTCAGCTGCCCCATATGGGGATTATTGAACCTGCGACCGTGGGGATATCAGCGCTATACTCTCCGGTTCTGAGCTAATGCAGGGATTTTTTTCTCCCTTTATTCTTGCTTGATCAACTTGTTTCAGCAAGGAGTAAACTAGAGGCTTGCTGGGTTGTTGTTGTTTTTTTTTGCAGGCTCTCTATAAGTAGTTGCTCCTGCCTCTCCAGTATTGAGTTTTTTCCTCCCCCTTCTGCACTTGCTGTTCTGAATTTTTAAAGAAATACTTAATGAGGGAATAGGGGACTGGAACTTGGGAGTCATTGCTTCAATACCTTAAAAATACTTCATCTGGAGAAGGAAGGGCGGGGTCGGGTTGTGGTGGCGTTTGAAGATCTTCAGCTTCTGAAGTGAAAATAAGAGCTTCATGGTCTTGGGATGTTACATAAAATTAAAAGTACAGCAATAACCATATAGGAATGCAGGGTTTCCCCCCACCCTTTCCTATTCCGTTTGAAGCCAAGCCAAATCAGATTAGTTTTCAGCAAGGAGAGTAAAAGAGAGGTTTGCTTTTTTTTTTTTGGCAGACTCTGGAAAGTGTAGGAGCTTCTACCTCCAGTATTCAGGTTTCCCCCCTATTTTTCTGCGCTGACAATCCTGAAGGAGACGTATGTTTTAAGAAATATGTAATGAGAATAGGGAAATATAACTTGGGAGTTGTTGGTTTGATACCTTAAAAACTGTCTTGGGAATTAAAGCAACTGTTTTTTTTTCTATCTTTTCAACATTTGTTCTATTCACTACTCAAGATTGTGTTTGTTTTTTAAACAAACTGCAGATAACAATAGCAGCTTGTTTTCTGTGGGACCCCCTTCTGAAGCAACATCAGTTTTACCACCAGGAGTAGGATGATAGGTTTTCTGAAATTATATAGCTACTAGAGAACTAAAACTGGCTTGATGTGAATTGCATGCCTTGGGCCTAAAACCTATAAAATCAAAGGTATATAGCTGTAAAGGAAAAATGAGTGGGAGGGAGAAGGATAAAAGCAAGTTCTGGTCTGGTGCCAGTTGCTGGTTTCAGCTGTATGGGAAAACCTGCAGGAAAAGTTGGGAAGGTATATAACAATCTATATAGCTGGTTGGGACATGCTTTAAGTAACCCATGAATACCCCATGCAAGAATTGGGTAGCTTTAGCTGTAGGGAACTTAATTCTTTGCAGCAAAGCAGCCTTGAAGCCTTAAAAAGACCTAGCTGAAAAGCGAAAAAAAGATTGGAAGGGGCGGGGGTGAGCTTTTCAAATTGTAGTTTAATGTTGGCTGTTGTGTGGTCATGCAGCTGCAGGAAATAATGCAACCTTAACAGCCTTGTAAATAGATGAAAATACCTTTTTCTAAGAGGCAAGAGGGCTCCAGTCAAACATTCTAGGCCAGATTATACACAAAGTTAAAAAGCAGGATAATACTACTTAGCGCATTCATGGCTTTTTGTGCTTGGTAGTGAAAAGCTGCTGTAAACCTGATCTAGCTCCCTCCCTTTTGAATCCCACCCAACTTTTTGTTAGCTGGGGATGAAAGCAGTCAGAACAGAAAAGACAAAACTCAACAAACTTAAGTTGAAATATTTCTGGCTACAGTTAAGTATTTCTTTAATCTTAGCCCTTAGAAGCATGCTTATATCCAAGCCAATGCAGCTTTTAAACCAGAATCTGAAGCAGCTTCACCAAGGTTTTGAAGTACTCCGGTTTTGTTTTGTGGTGAGGGGGGACCAGCCTCCCAAAAGTAGAGATTGACAATAATACATTAAAACTCTTTACTGTACTGAAAAAAAAAATTACTTTCTCTTACCACCATCTTAAGTTGGAAGCTACAAGACTGGGGAGAAAGTAATGTTTTGTTATTTTTAAAAAACATGAATTGTTACAACTATCCTGGGAAAATTCAATATACTTGTTACCTAGCTGTTGGGACAAACAAGCTGATTGCATGGGTGGGGTCTGTGATGCAATTTATCACAACCCCACCTGCATTTTGGTTCCACCAGCAAATGAAAAAGGATGAAGGTTTTTCCTAGCTTCGAAGAAAACTTTAAAGCAGTTCTTTTTTACAGAGATGCTACATAAAGCACCTGTGCTAAAAATTTAAAATGCCATGTCGGGTACCCTTGTTCAGATCTTACGACTTGTAGCTTCTCGTGTCAGTTTTATGTTCCTATACATAAAGTGCCATGCACACTGATGATGCTCTACAGTTTTAAATCTCTGGCATCAAATTGCATGCTGCAGTATTTACTGTTAACCCTTGCAAGGAAGCTTAATGACCTCGCTTGTATATATATTTTAAAAGGTTTGTTCGTCTCCAAAGTGTAACCCACCCACACTTGAGTGTTCTTAAGGTCAGTAGCAATGGGAGACTGAAATGAAGTGTTAGGAGCAAATTAGATGAGCTAATAGTCAGCTGGAATGGAAGCTTCAGGTAACATAGTTACTGTTGCTCAGGTGAGCAGGTGGAATAGCTGTTCCCATTTTTCTCGGTTGCAGCCTAGTTGCAAAGCCTGTTGATGGGGCAGCTGTGTAGCATCACTTGCCGGTGGCCTGAGGCAGACCAAAGTTGAGCTTTTTTGAAAATAAAGTGTTTGGGGAGTTGCCCATGGCCCCATCTGCCCATTCCCTCTCCCTTCCCTGCTTAGCTACACTTCTGTGATTGGGTGACCGGGGAAGGTTGCCTTGTGAGCGTTCACCTTGCGATAAGTGTGGCAATATACCGAAGTTACTGCTCTAGAACAAGTGTAGGTATGGCTTGTCCCCTGTATGGCATGTCTCATGTTGGAGAAAGACAAAACTCTGGATGATGCCAATCACCAAAGACTTCTGAAGCTCCCTTTGTGGGTGGATAGCAATGTTTTTAGGCTTAAGCTCAGGAGTTTCTAGCACTGGTATCGTTTGTCTCCTGTATGGCATGTCAAATGTTGGAAGAAATTGCATTCTTCTCCAATAGCTGGCCTTTATAGCAGGGTTGCAAACTACTTTTTGTAACACTTCTACACTTGAGGAACAAAGGACATGCTTGAGCATTATTTTACAGTACAACAAAGACACAGAACTTTACTTCCGAAAGCTACTTGGCAGGGCCTTCTTGAGCATATCCAGTGCAAAGCTCCTTCTGGTGCCCCCCCTTTCCCAGAGTTTTAGGGAGGGTGGCAGGGCGGCGGCTGGAGGACAGCTGGCTCTTATGGTGGGGAAGAGGTGGAGGCTGGACGCGGTGCCTCGTGGCTCAGCTGGATGCTATGTGCCGTGGTGGCCACAGTAGATGGAGGCACTGGAGGAGGTGGGTGAGGGCTGTGAGCTGATGCCAGGAGGTGCCGCATCTAGCCCTCTGCCTCTTACCTGGCACCACTAACCTCTGGGCAAGGTGTCCTGCTTCTAGGGAGAAATGTGCTCTTTCCACAAGCTCCTTAAAGTGAAGAGGAAGGAGTGGCAGGCGATGAATGCAACTCTCCTCCTTGTGGGTCTGTATCTGCTGCCCTCCTTCCAAACGGCTGCCCTGGCCCTTACGGGGCTGAGCCCCAGCCCCGGTCCTTTCCTATGATGCTTCCCGTGCAGGAACTGTAGTTGCAATTCAAGAAATCCTGCCTGGTGTCTCAATGGCAGGTCCCCCAAGTTCTTCCTTTTTGCACTGTAGAAAAAGGTAACTTGTTAGCTACTGTTACCAACTGTTCCAAAATGATACTCTACTTCCCAACCAATCTGAAATGCTCTTTGGACTCTTGCTGCATGTACATTCATATTCCATAGGGTGGAACCCCCTTCAGAGATGCTCCATTTGTCCTTTGAGACTAATACTCCCTTCCATGTATTACCATTCTTTGTAAGACCTGCCTTCTCAAATGTGTATTACGTAGTTCATTCTTCAAAATTGGCATGGCTTTTTGAGGATTGGAGATCATGCAGATTGTGTCCTCTGCATATAGATTCAATAAATGCTATTCACCCCTTTCCGTAGTGACCCCTGATACATGGGTTACGATGCAATGCCGCGGCTGGTGGCTCCAGGGAAACTGAAGGGGACTTTTGAGATGGGACAACACTGCTTTCGTGTCCCTTCCCTTTTGAAGCAAGCGATGAGTCCGTGTCGTTCATACACATGCTGGCTTTGTTGAAGTCATAGTAGCAAAACCATATATATGACTTGACACTGCTTTGGGAATTAAACCAAAGTTCAGAAGTTAACATTCAAAAGATGGACTTGGATAAACTTATAGATGAATTAAAACATTTTAATGTTTTTATTTTGAAATCTTAAGATATATTTTTGTTTTCTGTTACGTTGCTTTGATTTTGTTCAACCGCTTTGAGATTTTTCCTAAAAATATAAACTGGCATAGAAATAAAAGGGGAAAATTCGTCACATGCATTTTCCAAGCATGGGCTTACAGTCTCTCCATCTAGCTCCTAAACGACTATTTTCCTTACTTTCCAGAGCTCAGCCTTCTGCAGCTGTGAGGCCATGCCGTGAAGTTTGACATTTTAGTCATGTCTGCTATTGGGCTAGAGTATTGTTTTCAAGGGGGTTGGGAGAGGTTAGCCTGGGGGGCTAAGGACAGAGATAGAAGTTCTTCTGTTCTGTTTCCTTCATGAGCTGGTGACAGAAGCAGCAGATCACTCATGCCCCTCTCATTCTTGAGTGCTCCTTGCTTCCCTTGACAGCAAAGGATTAGGCAGGTTGTCCTTGTCTTGTTGCTTGGAGTTACTGTCTTGTTTTGAGATCCACCCAGCCTGTATGCTCCGCTCTTTAGTAGGGTTGTGGAGCAGGGAGGCTGAGCCCAGTGGAGCACAAATGGTGTGGAGAAAGCATGGGCTGTTCCTTGGAAGAACAGCCATCGTTTATGCCTCCTCAGTTCTGGCCCAGCAAGGATGATGTTTCCTTTGCTGTAATCCCCCCCTCTCCCCCCCCAGTAGTGCACTATGCAGGAAAGGTGTGTAGGTGAGAGGATGAACTGCTCCTTTGTAACCCTTTGCTGATGCTGCACCAGCCCCCCAGAGAGAAAGGGGGGGCGTGCAAGCAGGCATTATACGAATGTAATTCTGCACACATTCTTGGAAGCTTGGCACATCAGTGGGGGAGCATCTCCCAAGAATGAAAACACACTTATGAGGTTGTAAAGTGTTCCAATGGCCAAGGACAAACAAAACCTTTTTAGGCTGAATTGTGCCATTTTAGACCGTTGTTAAAAACAAACATTTTTTGTTCAGTTTACAGATTCAGCATGTGCAAGAGCACGCGTTGTTGCTGTATCTTTGGTTTTGCATTTTAGGATTTATATGGAAATTATTTCCATTTGGTTGTGTACTTTTTGATGTGTTTTTATCGTTTGATCTTTGTATTTGTAATTGTGTAAGCCATCTGTTGTACACCGCCTTGAGCATGGTCCCAACTATGGCAAGGCTGCATACAAATAAAACGTTAGATGATTCTGGATTCCAGCACTAGCCAATTTAGCAATGTTCACAGTGGATTCTCAAAGGCATTTTTTTACATCAAATGAAGTCTCTACTTAACTAGATAACTCCCATGTGACCATTAGCCAATCGCATGAGAATTACTACAGAACTCTAGAATTTGGTTACCAAACAACCAAATTTAAATACATAACAGGCCTGATGTTAGCAATATAAAGCTTTAAATGTCTTGTTTAGTCATGTCCGACTCTTTGTGACCCCATGGACCAGAGCACGCCAGGCACTCCTGTCTTCCACTGCCTCCTGCAGTTTGGTCAAACTCGCGTTGGTAGCTTCAAGAACATTGTCCGACCATCTCGTCTTCTGTCGTCCCATTTTTCTTGTCCCCTGAATCTTCCCAACATCAGGGTCTTTTCCAGGGAGTCTCCTCATGAGGTGGCCAAAGACTTTCAGCCTCAGCTTCAGGATCTGTCCTAGTGAGCACTCGGAATGGAGGAAATGGATCTTTTTGCAGTCCATGGGACTCAGAGTCTCCTCCAGCATCACACCAAATTTCTTAGCCTATCTGATATTGTGCCAAGCCCCAAAATAAAGATGTACAATGCCTTTGACTATTTAGAATGGAAATGTCTAGGTACCTGAGTGCCTAGTTGGGGAGTCTTTTGGTAGTCGTCATTAATGGAGCAATTTGTAGATTGGGTCCACTAATATTTCTTCCTGGAATAAATCTGGTTTGTTCTGAATTAACAATTGTGTATCTTGAACGTTGATGTAATTATGTTTCACTGGGCCATACTATTGTTGAGCATCACCCCAAACTCTTTCCCCTATAAAGCCACATGCAGATTTAACCCATATTTAGCAATTGTATGTGGTTTGGTCTGTTAAAATTGAATCTTGACAAGTGGCTGCCTTGATAGAGAGGAGTGTTGGTGTGTGTATATAAAGTAGCCTTCTGGACAATGGCAACTGGTGCATTCATTGCCTTGTCCTCTTTGGCCTCTAGCTTTGCCCCCCACTGGAAATGGGGCCCTCTGCTCCTGCTGCAGCATAACCCCATGGCGTGGTCAGCTTCAGGATCTGTCCTTTCAGTGAGCACTCAGTTTATTAACTTCAGAATGGCTTGGTTTGTTCTTGCAGTCCAGGACTCTCAAGAGTCCTCCAGCACCGTAATTCAATAGCACCAAATTTTTCGGCGATCAGCCTTTATGGTCCAGCTCTCACTTCTGTACATCACTACTGGTAAAACCATAGTTTAACTATACGGACCTTTGTCAGCAAGGTGATGTCTCTACTTTTTAAGATGCTGTCTAGGTTGGTCATTGCTTTTCTCCCAAGAAGCAGGCCTCTTAGATTTGGGACAGCTGTCAACAACTGCAGTGACCATGGAACCCAAGAAAGTCCCCAGTTTTTTTGTAAATAGCTTGCAGCAGATCTTGTGGTCCTCACCAGACCCCAAATGTCAAAGGTGGTTCTGTTAGACTACGAACCACCTGAAAGGGTTTCCTGGGGCTGTTTTCCAAAATAAGATCACTGCTATTCTGCAGTATTGCCAAGGCTTTTTTAGAACGGAACTTCCTCAAGAACTGAGGTGGTGTCCCTTGATTATGGGGCATGTTGGAATTGAAGTCGGCACAGATCAAACCCAGGCTGAGGGGCCGTTCTCTCCAGTCCATGTGAACAGAGACTCAACATTCGCTATCCACATACTCATTGGATATGTACCGGAACCACTGTAAATGATGTAACTCCCGCCCCCCGGTTTTCCTCCCAGGCACATCCCATAAAAATACTTTACAAAACAAGTTAAAAACAGTTGGGGATTTACAAAAAGACTAGTAAAACTTGACGATAAGGCAAAAGAATCAACAAACAGCAATACCTCTGAAAGTTAATATTTGTGAAAAACGATTAAATCAATTTTTAAACAGTTTTGGGCCATTTGGGCAGCTTCCGCTTCCAAGCCTGCAGTTAAAGCCCAGTGTGTTTCCTACCCAGTAGAAGAGGCCTGGCAGTCCTTGGAGGCAGCTGTAGTCTGCCAGGGCCCTGCCCTAGGCCTGGTGGAGAGAGAGAGGCAGGGGGCAGGTCCCACAAGACCCACAGCAGGTGGTGTTTTGTCCTGGGCAACCAGTGATCATGGATCAGGGAGATCTCGCTCCAAGCCGACCTGAAGGGCTGGCTGGTAGGATGACCGCAATTCCCCCAGTTGGAGCAGGGGGCTCCCCTACCGTACTGCCCCCTGTTCCGAACTACTGCAATTGAGGCCCCCTCGCTTTCGCTGGCTCCTCCTTCTGGGCACATTTCTCAGAATCCCCCCAAGAGTCCTGATTCATGCCCTCATCCCACCCCTGAGGCATCAACTCCCAAAGGGATGATGAGCGCCTCTGTGGCCCCTTTGCTGGCAGCCCCTCCCCCAGGGCGGCCTGGCTTTATTTATATTGATGTAAAGAGTTTCTTGGTTTACAAAAGTATGTACAATATCTCTTTCTGACAAGTAACATTTTTTGCAGATCAGTGTCCTTTCTTGAGACACTAGGAAGAAAAGGGGGAAAGAGATGGAGGGGGGGGGAAAGGTGAGTGGGGGTGGGGTGGCGATGTTTCTATTTTACTTAATATATGTGGGGTTTGGTGTCAACGTTGCTTGTCCAAGTTCTCTACTGTTACCAGGCAGGCTTTATACAGTCCCCCAGCAGCTGGTGTTCACCTGAGATGGGGCAGTGGGTATTCCCACTATTCCCTGCCTGCCCTCAACCTGGTCCCTTGCACTACCTTCACTGCTTGCCATCTAATCCACCCACTCTTGGGTCTTAACCACGCTTGATCCTAGCCTCCTTTATCCAGCCATCCATGCTATCCTGTGTCTGGGCTCTTTGTCCACAAAACCCAATCTTTACTCTAAAAGTCTAGTTGAGTCCCCCCCCCCCCCCCCGGATTGCCATTTGCTCTGATGCAGCTTGAAAGAGCGGGTTTAATAACTGCTTTTTCATGCAGATCTGGGAAAGATTCCCTCCTGGGCAGAACTGCATTGGCCAGCCCATAGAGCCCATTGCCCATCCTGGCCTGGCTGGCTTTTAGGAGCCAGGATGGGCAAGAATCAAGGAGATAGGTGGTTGTTTCACCCAAGAAAGCCTCTTCACACCCTCACAGGTAATGGGTGGAAGTTGATCCCATACAACTTGACTAGATGGAACACCGGCATTCTTCGGCCCGGCTACCACGGTGCTGGAGCCTTCCCTCTTTCCGAATCTTGTCAGCAAAAAAACTTTGTGAAGTCATTGCAGGAGGTCTTGTGGTCAGCTTCAGGATCTGTCCTTCCAGTGAGCACTCAGGGCTGATTTCCTTCAGAATGGATAGGTTTGATCTTCTTGCAGTCCATGGGACTCTCAAGAGTCTCCTCCAGCACCATAATTCAAAAGCACCAATTCTTCGGCAATCAGCCTTCTTTATGGTCCAGCTCTCACTTCTTACATCACTACTGGGAAAACCATAGCTTTAACTATACAGACCTTTGTCGGCAAGGTGATGTCTCTACTTTTTAAGATGCTGTCTAGGTTGGTCATTGCTTTTCTCCCAAGAAGCAGGCCTCTTAATTTTGGGACAGCTGTCACCACCTGCAGTGATCATGGAACCCAAGAAAGCCCAGGTTTTTCGTAAATTGCTTGCAGCAGATCTCGTGGTCCTCACCAGACCCCCAATGTCAAAGGTGGTTCTGTTAGACTATGAACCACCTGAGAGAGTCTCCTGGGGCTGTTTTCCAAAATACGATCACTGCTATTTCTGCAGTTTTGCAAAGGCTTTTCAGTATGAAACTTCCTCAAGAACTGAGGTGTTGTCCCTTGTTTCTTTTTTTGGTTTTTTTGTGTGTGTGCTTCAAACCTTTTTGTAATGCAAAAAAGAACTGACACAATAAAGGCCTGATTCCATTGTGGGTTCTTGTAAAAAGGGGGTGGGGTGCAAGAGGGTCTCAGTTCACAACAAATGCTCTGTGCAGCCTTTGTGATCCAGCAGCTGCCGCCAGGCAGACCAGAGTGCTGGTGGGCAAGGAAACCACAGGAAAGGAACAGAAACTGGAAACAAAATATACCACGTCACATACAAAGGGGAAGAGGAGACAAAAGGAAAATGCGGAAATGCTACATTTTTCTTCCATCTCTTCCCTGTATATCAGGGGTGTCAAGCTCAAATTCATCGGGGGCCGCATCAGCAGTTTGGTCACCCTCAAAGGGCTCGCGCAATTTCTTCAGCCACAAGATGGCTTGCTTTCACTGCTGCATCATTTTTTGCTGTCATTTTTGCAAAAAATATTCCGTTGAGAATGCAGGCTACCTTTTAATTCTTGGACCTTTTGTTGCTTTTCCTGGTGGCTAAGGTTAGCAAATTTGGCTCCCATGTTTGGTCTCAAAGTGCCGGCGTAAATTGTATTCCTTCATCACTGCCACTGCCTCATAGCAAATAAGACAATACCGGCTTGTCTCCATTAATCACAAACATGTATTCACTTTCCTATCCCTCCTGAAATTGCCTTCCCTCTGCATCAACTTTCCTTGGACATTTTTGGGTTATTTGATTGCAGTTTATGGTCCCTATACCACTGTAAAGTGACACGGAAGTGGTCAGTATATCCAAAGTTTACCGCTCAGACTTCTAAGCAGAATAATAAGCAGACCCCGCCTCCCCCCCACATACATCATATGTACTTACAGTACAGGAGAGAAGGGTTCAGGCGGCCGTTGGATCTGTCGCATCACAGGATGTCATGCGCTCAATATAAAAACAAGTGGGAGGTTTCCTGTGTAGAACGGCCGGCGCCGCTAGAGGGCAGACGTTCTCTGGCTTGTAGGCTGCCGCGCATGCGCTGAAGAGGCGGCTTTCTTGTGTCAAAAAAAAGTGAGAATAAAAGGTGAAGGCTGGCGGCTACACGGGCCATATGACGAGGTCTGGTGGGCCAGATTCGGCCCGCGGGCCTTGTGTTTCACACCCGTGCTGTATATATTTTTCCTGGTTGTAACATTGCCAGTATAACCCAGTAAAAAAGGTTTTCGGGATGAAAAAAGAAGGGTGCCTCAATCAACAGTAATGAAGCCTTGAATCAGATTGTGAGAGGAAAAGAGGAAGCTGGTCCTCTTGCTCTTGCAGCTGAAATACTCCAGGGGCGCTTCTTGTGCACAGCAGAATCTTTAGCGCATGCCTCCTCCTGACGCCTGTCTCTGCGCCGCTCACTTACACTGTGTCGGCAGGAGGACGTCTCCCAGGCTGGGCATCCCTTCATCAGCCAAGATGCCCATCTGGCACTGCCCTGCAATGACTCAGAGCAGCAGGCCCAAGTTGCCTCCCTAGCAAGGTGGGAATGGAGAGATGGGTTTCACCCGGCGATCGGTCCCAGTCTTCCTCCCATTCAGAACCAACCAGAACGAAGTCGGTTGTTGACATATTCAGGATGGACAGCAGGAAGGGCTCCTTCTCCAAGGCTAGACGTCGCTCCCACTAGACGCAGTGTCAGCAAGCCACCTGGGTGCTTGAAAGGTGGACTGGACAAAAGGCAGGGAGCAGGAGGAGGCCCTCTGTGGCCACAGGGCATGCTGGCTGTGGGCTCCCCGTGGAAGGAGAGCCACCTGGACTCTTAAGAGCAGCCGCAGGGAGGGTCTCCCATCCCAGGGACGTCCTGCATAAAGGCCCTTGGGTAGCCACAGGGGGAAGGTGTTGCCCCTTGTTATGGGGCATGTCGGAATTGAAAAGTCAAGACAGATCAACCCCAGGCTGAGGGGACGTTCTCCAGTCCATGTGAACAGAGACTCAAAATTTGCTATCCACATACTCACTGGATATGTACCCGAACCACTGTAATTGATGCAAACCCCCCCCCCCCCGGTTTTCCTCCCAGGCGCATCCCACAAAAATGCCTTACAAAACAGGTTTAAAACAGTTGGGGAATTAAAAAAAGACTAGTAAAACTTGACGACAAGGCAAAAAAATAAACAAAGAGCAATACCTCTGAAAGTTAATATTTGTTGCAAAGAATTAAATCAATTCTTAAACAGTATTGGGCCATTTGGGCAGCTTCAGCTTTCAAGGCTGCAGTTAACTTCCAGGGTGTCCTACCCAGTAGCCTGGGTGGCCAAGGACAGAGATAGAAGTAACATACCAAAGAGTGGAGAGGGGCAGCATTTGACCCCTGGGCCTGAAGCTCACCATCCCTCCTCCTTGTTCTTCATCATCTTGTTCTTCCTGTTTCCTTCATGAGCTGGTGACAGAAGCAGCAGATCACTCCTGCCCCTCTCACTCTTGAGTGCTCCTTGCTTCCCTTGACAGCAAAGGATTAGGTGAGTTGTCCTTGGCTTGTTGCTTGCAGTTGCTGTCTTGTTCTGAGTTCGCCTGCCTGTTAAACTGAAGACTGACGAGTAAGTCTTTTCCTTACACCATCCCATGCTTTTGAGGCTGTTGCCGGCAGGTGCCCTGCTGATCACGACTTTCTTGCATCAGCAGAGGCTCCCAAGGGATGCTTTGTGCCTCGGTGGACGCAGCAGATGGAGGCTCCGGGTGTGGTGGAGGCGGGTGAGGGTTGTGAGCTGATGCCGGGAGGTGCCGCATCCAGCCACCGCCTCTTACCTGGCACCACTAGCCTCTGGGCAAGATGCTCCTGCTTCTTGGGACAAATGTGCTCTTCCCACAAACTCCTTAAGGTGAGGAGGAGGCGGCAGGAGTGGCAGGTGATGAATGCCACTCTCTTCCTTGTGGGTCTGTATCTGCTGTCCCCCTTCCAGTCGGTTGCCCTAGCCCTCAAGGGGCTGAGCCCCAGCCCTGGTCCTTTCCTATGAAGCTTCCCATGCAGGAACTGTAGTTGCAATTCAAGAAATCCTGCCCGGTGCCTCAATGGCAGGTCCCCAAAGTTCTTCCTTTTGCACTGTAGAAAAAGGTAACTTGTTAGCTACTGTTACCAACTGTTCCAAAATGATACTCTACTTCCCAACCAATCTGAAATGCTCTTTGGACTCTTGCTGCATGTACATTCATATTCCATAGGGTGGAACCCCCTTCAGAGATGCTCCATTTGTCCTTTGAGACTAATACTCCCTTCCATGTATTACCATTCTTTGTAAGACCTGCCTTCTCAAATGTGTATTACGTAGTTGATTCTTCAAAATTGGCATGGCTTTTTGAGGATTGGAGATCATGCAGATTGTGTCCTCTGCATATGGATTCAATAAATGCTATTCACCCCTTTCTCTAGTGACCCCTGATACACGGGTTACGAGGCAATGCCACGGCTGGTGGCTGCAGGGAAACTGAAGGGGACTTTGAGATGGGACAACTCGGGTTTCGTGTCCCTTCCCTTTTGAAGTAAGGGATGAGACGATGTCGTTTGTACATGTGCTGGCTTTGTTGAAGCCATAGCAGCAAAACCATATATACGACTTGACACAGCTTTGGGAATTAGACCAAGGTTCAGAATGTAACATTCAAAAGATTGACTTGGATAAACTTCTAGATGAATTAAAATATTTTAATCTAATGTTTTTATTTTGAAATCTTTTAAGATAATATTTTAGTTGTCTGTTACATTGCTTTGACTTTCTTCAAACGCTTTGAGATTGTTGAAAAAATATAAACCGGCATAGAAATAATAATAAAAAAATTAGTCACATGCATTTTCCAAGCATGGGCTTTCAGTCTCTCCATCTAGCTTCTAAATGACTGTATTTTCCTTACTTTTCAGAGCTCGGACTCCTGCAGCTGTGAGGCCATGCGATGAAGTTTGACATTTTAGTCATGTCTGCTATTGGGCTAGAGTATTGTTTACAAGGGGGTTGGGAGAGGTTGATTTGCAGCAGATCTCGTGGTCCTCACCAGACCCCCAATGTCAAGGGTGGTTCTGTTAGACTACGAACCACCTGAAAGGGTTTCCTAGTGCTGTTTTCCAAAATATGATCACTGCTATTTCTGCAGTGTTGCCAAGGCTTTTCAGGATGGAACCCTGGGCCTGAAGTTCACCATCCCTTGTTCTTGTTCTTAATCTTGTTGTTCTTCCTGTTCGCTTCTGACCTGGTGACAGAAGCAGCAGATCACTCCTGCCCCTCTCATTCTTGAGTGCTCCTTGCTTCCCTTGACAGCAAAGGATTAGGTGAGTTGTCCTTGGCTTGTTGCTTGCAGTTACTGTCTTGTTTTGAGATTCACTAGCCTGTACGCTCTGCTCTTTAGTAGGGTTGTGGAGCAGGGAGGCTGAGCCCAGTGGGAGCACAAATGGTGTGGAGAAAGCATGGGCTGTTCCTTGGAAGAAGAACAGCCATCGTTTATGCCTGCTCAGTTCTGGCCCAGCAAGGATGGGGTTTCCTTTGCTGTAATCCCTCTCTTCCCCACCCCCAGTAGTGCCCTATTCAGGAAAGGTGTGTAGGTGAGAGGATTAAATGCTGTTTCGTAACCCCTTGCTGATGCTGCACCAGCCCCCCAGAGAGAAGCAGGCATTACACGAATGTAATTCTGAACACACATTCTGGAAAGCTTGACACATCAGTGGGGGAGCATCTCCCAAGAATGAAAACACGCTTATGAGGTTGTAAAGTGTTCAAATGGCCA
The DNA here is from genome assembly GCF_964270895.1 of Podarcis filfolensis. NCBI lineage: Eukaryota > Metazoa > Chordata > Lepidosauria > Squamata > Lacertidae > Podarcis > Podarcis filfolensis. The sequence continues at coordinate 18,506,567 of NC_139621.1, forward strand.
AGGACAAAGAAAACCTTTTTAGGCTGAATTGTGCCATTTTAGACCATTGTTAAAAACAAACACTTTTTGTTCACTTTACAGATTCAGCACGCGCAAGAGCACGTGTTGTTGCTGTATCTTTGGTTTTGCATTTTAGGATTTATATGGAAATTGTTTCCATTTGGTTGTGTACTTTCTGATGTGTTTTTATCGTTTGATCTTTGTGTTTGTAATTGTGTAAGCCATCCGTTGTACACCGCCTTGAGCATGGTCCCAACTATGGCAAGGCTGCATACAAATAAAATGTTGATGATTCTGGATTCCAGCACTGTCCAATTTAGCAATGTTCACAGTGGATTCTAAAAGGCATTGCTTTACATCAAATGAAGTCTCTACTTAACTAGATAACCCCCATGTGACCATTAGCCAATCGCATGAGAATTACTACAGAACTCTCTAGAATTTGCTTACCAAACAACCAAATTTAAATACATAACAGGCCTAATGTGAGCAATATAAAGCTTTAAATGTCTTGTTGTTTAGTCATGTCCGACTCTTTGTGACCTCAAGGACCAGAGCACGCCAGGCACTCCTGTCTTCCACTGCCTCCCACAGTTTGGTCAAACTCTCGTTGGTAGCTTCAAGAACGCTGTCCAACCATCTCATCCTCTGTCGTCCCATTTTCCTGGTTCGCGTAATTTTTCCCAACATCAGGACCCCAAATGTCAAAGGTGGTTCTGTTAGACTATGAACCACCTGAAAGGGTTTCCTGGTGCTGTTTTCCAAAATACGATCACTGCTCTTTCTGCAGTTTTGCCAAGGCTTTTCAGAACAGAACATCCTCAAGAACTGAGGTGGTGTCCCTTGTTATGGGGCATGTTGGAATTGAAAAGTCAGCACAGATCAAACCCAGGCTGAGGGGCCGTTCTCTCCAGTCATGTGAACAGAGACTCAAAATTCCCTGTCCACATACTCATTGGATATGTACCTGAACCACTGTAATTGATGCACCTCCCCCCCCCCGTTTTCCTCCCAGGCACATCCCGCAAAAATACCTTACAAAACAGGTTAAAAATAGTTGGGGATTTACAAAAAGACTAGTAAAACTTGACAACAAGGCAAAGGAAAAAATAACCAGCAATACCTCTGAAAGTTAATATTTGTCAAAAACGATTAAATCAATTTTCAAACAGTTTTGGGCCATTTGGGCAGCTTCCGCTTCCAAGCCTGCAGTTAAAGCCCAGTGTGTTTCCTACCCAGTAGAAGAGGCCTGGCAGTCCTTGGAGGCAGCTGTAGTCTGCCAGGGCCCTGCCCTAGGCCTGGTGGAGAGAGAGAGGCAGGGGGCAGGTCCCACAAGACCCACAGCAGGTGGTGTTTTGTCCTGGGCAACCAGTGATCATGGATCAGGGAGATCTTGCTCCAAGCCGACCTGAAAGGCTGGCTGGTAGGATGACCGCAATTCCCCCAGTTGGAGCAGGGGGCTCCCCTACCATACTGCCCCCTGTTCCGAACTACTGCAATTGAGGCCCCCCTCGCTTTCGCTGGCTCCTCCTTCCGGGCACATTTCTCAGGACCCCCCCCCCAAGAGTCCTGGCTTACTCCCTCAGCCCACCCCTGAGGTATCAACTCCCAAAGGGGATGATGAGCACATCTGTGGCCCCTTTGCTGGCAGCCCCTCCCCCAGGGCAGCCTGGCTTCATTTATTTTAATGTATTTTTATTAAAGTTTTCTTGGTTTACAAAAGTATGCAATGTCCCTTTCAAGTAACATTTTTTGCAAATCAGTTTCATTTCTTGAGACATTAGGAAGGAAAGGGGGAAAGGTGGAGGGGGGAAGGTGAGGGGGGTGGGGTGGCGATGTTTCTATTTTACATAATATATGTGGGGTTTTGTGTCAGCGTTGCTTCTGCAAGTTCTCTGCGATTAGCAAGCGGGCTTTATACAGTTTCCTCCAGCAGCTGGTGTTCACCTAAGCTGGGGCAGTGGGTATTCCCACTATGCTCTGCCTGCCCCCAAGCTCCTGGTCCCCGCCTTACCTTTACTGTTTGCCATTAATACACCCTCTCTTGGGTCTTATCCATACTTGATCCTGGCCTCCCTTATCCAGCCACCCATGCTTTCCTGTGTCTGGGCGCTTTGCCCACAAAACCCGTTCCTGCAAAGCTGGCAGCTATTATAGGAACAATTACAAACGTACAACGGAGAGCAATCCAGTGCATCGCAAATTTTATTTTTGTAAGAGCCTTTCAAAGATTCATTAACCCCAGAGGCAATGTGTTTTAGGGCCAGCAATTCAGCAAATATTCCAGCCTTCCAAAGACGGCTGCTAAACTGAAGACTGACGAGTAAGTCTTTTCCTTACGCCACCCCATGCTTTTGAGGCTGTTTTAGGAGCCAGGATGGGCAAGAAATAAGGAGACACGTAGTTGGTTTCACCCATCCAAGAAAGCCTCTTCACACCCTGAAATGCAACAGGTGGAAGTTGATCCCATCCAACTTCACTAAACGGAACACTGGCATTCTCCCTGCTCCGCCATCACGGTGCTGGAGCCTTCCCTCTTTCTGAATTTTACCTGCAAAAATTTTTGTGAAGTCATTGCAGGAGGTCTCGTGGTCCTCAACAGACCCCCGATGGCAAAGGTGGTTCTGTTAGACTACGAACCACCTGAAAGAGTCTCCTGGTGCTGTTTTCCAAAGAGGCAATCTTATCTGCGATCCGCCTTCTTTATGGTCCAGCTGTCACTTCCATACATCATTACTGATGTATAGTTTAACTATACGCTGCTTTTTAAGATGCTGTCTAGGTTTGTCATTGCTTTTCTCCCAAGAAGCAGGCGTCTTTTAATTTTGGGACTGCTGTCACCCCCTGCAGTGATCATTGAACCCAAGTATGTCCCCAGTTCTTTAATAAAATTGCTTGCAGCAGATCTCGTGGTCGTCACCAGACCACCAATGTCAAAGGTGGTTCTGTTAGACTACGAACCACCTGAAAGAGTTTCCTGGGGCTGTTTTCCAAAATACGACCACGGCTATTTCTGCAGTATTGCCAAGGCTTTTCAGAACAGAACATCCTCAAGAACTGAGGTGGTGTCCCTTGTTATAGGGCATGTTGGAATTGAAAAGTCATCACAGATCAAACCCAGGCTGAGGGGCCATTCTCCTCTCCAACCCATGTGAACAGGGACTCAAAATTCCCTATCCACATACTCATTGGATATATACGTGAACCACTGTAATTGCTGCAACTCCCCCCCCCTTCCCGGTTTTCTTCCCAGGCACATCTCGCAAAAATACCTTACAAAACAAGTTAAGAAAAGTTGGGGATTTACAAAAAGACTAGTAAAACTTGACATCAAGCTAAAAGAAGAAACAAACAGCAATACCTCTGAAAGTTAATATTTGTTGCAAACAAATCAAATTTTAATCAGTTTTGGACCATTTGGGCAGCGTCCGCTTCCAAGGCTGCAGTTAAAGCCCAGTGTGTTTCCTACCCAGTAGAAGAGGCCTGGCAGTCCTTGGAGGCAGCTGTAGTCTGCCAGGTCCCTGCTGTAGGCCTGGTGGAGAGAGAGAGGCAGGGGGCAGGTCCCACAAGACCCACAGCGGGTGGTGTTTTGTCCTGGGCAACCAGTGATCATGGATCAGGGAGATCTTGCTCCAAGCCGACCTGAAAGGCTGGCTGGTAGGATGACTGCAATTCCCCCAGGCTGGAACGCGGGCTCACCTACCGTACTGCCCCTTCTCTGAACTACTGCAGTTGAGGCCCCCTTGCTCTCGCCAGGTTCTCCTTCCGGGCACATTTTTTAGACCCCCCCCCAAGAGGCCTGGCCCATGCCCTCGTCCCACCCCGAGGTATCCAACTCCCAAAGGAGATGATGGCCCCTTTAGTGCCAGCCCCTCCGCCAGGGCAGGCAGGCTGGATTTATAAAGTCCCCCCCACCGCAGCTGGTGTTCACCTAAGTTGGGGCAGTGGGTATTCCCACTATTGCCTGCCTGCCTGCCTAAGGCCCTAGTCCCTATGTTATCCACATGCTCATTGGATATGTACCTGAACCGCTGTAACCACAGAGCCCTGGCTCTGGCTTCACCCCACCCCGATGTGGGGTGACCCCCTTGATGTCTCTCCTTTGGTGGCAATCCAGCTTTCTAGAGCTGCCCCAGGCAGCTGATGTACGCCTAGCTGTGGCACTAACTGTTGCCAGTGCTTCCTGCCTGCCCAGAGTCCTGGTTATTGAGTTGTCCTTGTCTTGTTGCTTGGAGTTACTGTCTTGTTTTGAGATTCACCAGCCTGTACGCTCCGCTCTTTAGTAGGGTTGTGGAGCAGGAAGGCTGAGCCCAGTGGGAGCACAAATGGTGTGGAGAAAGCATGGGCTGCTCCTTCAAAAAAGAACAGCCATCGTTTATGCCTCCTCAGTTCTGGCCCAGCAAGGATGGTGTTTCCTTTGCTGTAATCCCCTCTCCCCCCACCCCCAGTAATGCCCTATTCAGGAAAGGTGTGTAGGTGAGAGGATGAAATGCTCCTTCGTAACCCCTTGCTGATGCTGCACCAGCCCCCCAGAGAGAAAGGTGAGCGTGCAAGCAGGCATTACACAAATGTAATTCTTAACACACATTCCTTTTTAGGCTGAATTGTGCCATTTTAGACCATTGTTAAAAACAAACATTTTTTGTTCAGTTTACAGATTCAGCACGTGCAAAGAGACCTAAAGAACGTTGCATTATGGAGTAATCTCCATAACTGTGTTAAATCAGCCATGGTTGGTTGAGGCCTATTCAAGGAGCACAGATACATTGGACAAAGGGCCCTACCTTACAAAAAAAAAAAAAAGCTAACCATAGACTTGGAATGTATGTGAATATATATGAGCTGTATGTGGCTGTGGCTCACTGAATATACCTCAAACAGGGTTCTACAATATCAGCCCTTCAGGACTTCCGACCTCAAAATACAGCTGTGCCAACTTCTTCACTTCAAAACTCGGGTGGGCTTTCTCTGCTGCAGGAACTTGGACACAACATTATTGATTGATTGAATTTATATACCGCCCTATATCTGGAGGTCTTGGGGCTGTTCACATAAAAAGACCACAGTATATAAAATAAAAATAAAGCAATAATACCCCCCCATAAGAGCCACATTTTAAAAGGGTATAGAATCTGCAAGACAAATCATATTTTTTTTTACACCAAAAAAAACCAAACAAAACACACAACAGAAACTGGACCAGCGTTGTTGGCTTAGCTGTGCACTCCTAAACATACCCAATGGGTTTAATAACACTTACTCCCAGGCAAGTATGTATATAGGCACTGCAGCCCAGGTATGTATCCTGCAAACTAGCCTCTCCTTCGCAGGCAACCCTCATCCCCAAGAATCAAACCCGATCCTGGAGTTTGGACTGCAAAGCTGGCAGCCATTACAGGAACAATTACAAACGTACAACGGAGAGCAATCCAGTGCATCGCAAATTTTATTTTTGTAAGAGCCTTTCAAAGATTCGTTAATCCAGAGGCAATTTGTTTTAAGGCCAGCAATTCAGCAAATATTCCAGCCTTCCAAAGACGGCTGCTAAACTGAAGACTGACGAGTAAGTCTTTTCCTTACGCCATCCCATGCTTTTGAGGCTGCTGCCGGCAGGTGCTCTGCTGATCACGGCTTCCTTGCATCAGCAGAGGCTCCCAAGGGATGCACTTTTGGGACAAGGCAGGTGGCAAAGACATCCTCCTGCTAGCAGGTAAACAAGGGGCGGGGGGTGTAGGTTCTGGAAACCAGGCAACCAGAACCTTTTGTTTTGCCTGAGAGGGGGAAAGGTACAAATGGGGGAGGATGCTTCCCTCCGTGATGGGTGGGGTGTGCAGAGAGCCTGATTTCCCTCACCAGGTGCCAAAAAAAGGAAAGCGTTTCAAGTTCTGAGGCAGTCTTCCTCCAGGAGGTGCCAGATTCAGGCATCAGTTTCTGATGGGAGAGGCGGAGGATGAGCGAAGAAGGGAGTCTTGTCAGATCCAACTCTCCTTTTGTTACGCTGCTGGGAGATTTTATCAGGCTATGTCGGGCGCATCCCCTCTGTCTCCATCTCCGACTCGTGCCCTCTTTGCACCACTCTGCATCAGCTCCTCTCCTTCCCGGGAGGAAATGGTGATTGCTGCAGGCTCCCCATCTTCCCCGCTGCCATCTCCTCCTCCTCCTCCCCTCGCCTCTCCAGGCTTGACTTCCTGTTCTTGGAAGGGCTGCAGCTTCAGAGCCTGGCGGAAGAGGCTGCGGTTCTCCCTGCGCAGGCGCCGGTTCTCCAGCCTGAGGCGCGCGTTCTCTTCCCGCAGCCGCACACTCTGGCGCTCACGCTCCTCCCCAAGCCTCAGCGCCTCGGCGTGGCTGGCGGCCAGGTCGGCGTACCTCTCTGCCAGCTGCTGCGGAGAGCCGCCCGCCCGGCCTCGCCAGCCGACGCAGCAGCACTCCCCTTCCTTGCCTTGGCCCCTCCGAGCAGAGATGCTGCTGCGGCAGCCAGCACCCCGAGCCCCGCAGAAGCAGCAGCCCCTCCAGTGGCGGCTGGTGCTGCGCATGCGTCTCATCCGTGGTCCTCGGCACCTCTCTGCGCCTCGAGAGGAAAAGGGGGGAAAGCAGCTCTGTCCGGCTCTATGTAACGGAGGAGGGAGGAGCTTGCTGGAGCACATGGGCAGGGCTTGGAGCCTCAGACGCCTGTTCCTACCCCCTCCTTGCAGCTTCTGCTGCTGCTGAGGGCCTCAGATGCACACTGAGGAGTCGTAGAATTCACAGAGTTGCCACATGTCCTGTATAATGCAGCGTTGCGTGTCGAGGTCCCCAAGCCACCCCTAATAAATTCACACTTCCCACCGTAATTTTGTTTAAGGTTTTTGGCATAATTTTGGCCACAATTTTATTAAAATACAAAACGTGAGTGGTTGCTTAGGCATTGGTTGCGTCAGTCCCCGCCCAGGGACAGAACTGACATCTGCAAGCCTGCAAAGTCAGTAAGGGAAAGCATTTTATGGGGAGTAAATGGAGCTGGGTGGATACCAGACCCTCACCTCTCCCCAAATGCTCCCAGGGGCTCTTGCGTGGCCCTAGCCCCTTGACAGGGGTTCGGACAAAAGCATGGCGAGCCCCTGGATTCCTTTAACGGAATACCCTTGCAGCAGCAGCATTTGGAGGGGCAGGCACAGCCAATCCATACCCCTCCACCAACCAATTTTCTAAAACTAATGCCTAACCGCAGCCTTACAAGTTGTGACAATAAGCTACGCAGTAGGCAAAAACCAAATGGCACCAGCCAATGAGCCAAATGGACAAAATTCCTATCGGGCCCCTGCCTCAAAAGCAGACAACTCCATGACAGGCATAGGAATGTCAAATGCAAAAAACGCCCTGAAATTAGGGAGGGAGGGCGGGTGATGCGATGCGCTCAGCGAAAAGAGGATGCTCAATGCTTTGCGCTGGGAATATATAAACCAAGGCTGTCAAATCAAAGTTGGCAACAGCCAACTCCCCAGCAATCAGCCCAATCACAACGATGGTCATCCAAACTAACTCACCCAGCAACCAGGGGTTGTCTGGTTAACCCCACCGCAACCCGTGCTCTCCATGAAGGAGAACATGCTTTGTCACATCTTTTGCCTCAAGAGCTGCTTTGGTTCATGGTGCCATTGCGAGCCTGCTCTGCCTCTAACAGGATGATTCTCTCACAGTTCTCTTCCCCTGCCACCAGGAACAGCAATATAAGCAACCGTGGCTTCAGCATAGCCTCTGCAGACAATCCTCTACATCAGGCATTAGCAAACTCTGCCCTCCAGATGTTTGGGGACTACAACTCCCATCATCCCTAGCTAATACAACCAGTGAAAAGCCTTCAGGTCCATCCTTACATCTTGTTGATAATAATATATTATTTGTACCCCGCCCATCTGCCTGGGTCTCCCCAGCCACTCTGGGCGGCTTCCAACAGAGATTAAAAATACATTACAGTGTCACACATTAAAAATTTCCCTGAACAGGGCTGCCTTCAGATGTCTTCTGAATGTCAGCTAGTTTATCTCTTTGACATCTGATGGGAGGGTGTTCCACAGGGTGGGCGCCACCACCGAGAAGGCCCTCTGCCTGGTTCCCTGTAACTTGGCTTCTCGCAGTGAGGGAACTGCCAGAAGGCCCTTGGCGCTGGACCTCAGTGTCTGGGCAGAATGATGGGGGTGGAGACGCTCCTTCAGGTATACTTGTTGATCTGTTGTGAGCCCATGCCACTTCTTGGTGATGTCAAATGTAGAGCAGGCAATAGGCAAACTTGGCCCTCCAGATGTTTTGAGACTACAAGTCCCTCTCCATGCATGAGCAGGTGGAGTTCCTGGTAGACTTTTCTGTGAGTGCAACTTGGCTGCCCTGGACGAGAAGCGTGCAAGTGGTGACCAGGTTGGGCTTTGCAGAACTTGCCCAAGATGTTTCTCATAGCGTAGACAAGAAGGTGCTGTTAGAATCTCAGTAGGTTGGTAAGTTTAAAAGCAGAGAAGTAAAAAAGGAAAAATTACTTCCCTGGGTGGAATCAACGCTAATTACAGACCTGTTATCTGCAGAGCTCCGAAGCCTGCTTGCTAAGCCATCGCCATCTTGGAGCCTCCTTTCCCTCGACCAGCTTGTGTCCCGGTGACTTGCCAGCAGAACAGGCTCCACCTCAGACCTGCCACCGACATCTGGCAACCCTCCAAATCCCAGAGCTTGATGGGACCAATACAATATGAAGTTAAGGGAGAGAGCTCAACTGGTAGAGCATGAGACTTAAATCTCAGGGCTGTGGGTTCGAGACTCCTACATTGCAGGGGTGGGCTGGATGACCCTTCTGTTGGGGCTGCTGTTTTCGTTTTTGCTAAATACAGGACAGGGTGGAGCAGTGTGGTTGGGGGGAGTTTAGTTTTTTTTATCTGGTGCTCAAGGCACTCCCATTACAATCCCTCGCAGAATGGTCTCTCAAATTTGATTCTGTCTGCTTGGCTACCCAGAGCTTTTTTAAAAAGTGACCTTTCGCATTCCCTTTCAAACACATGCATTTGCAGAGGATCCCTAACTTGGCAGGGAGATGGGGGGGGGAGAACCTACATTCCAGCGGGGTGGGCTTGGATGGTCCTTCGAGGTCTCTTCCAACTCTATAGTTCTATGAAATGCAGGACAAAATCAATATAGGATGAAGCATTTTGCATTGAAATAATGGGACAATGCTGCATTTGTGTGTGTGCGCACACACATTTCCAAAGCCCACCCCTCCCAAAATTAAAGGGCAGCCAGTCCCCCACCCCCCATTCCAGGCAAACTGACAAATTTTTGGAGAGGCAAGGCTAAGGCTGGACTCTCCCTCCTCCAGTTCCTTTTTTTTTAATTTTAGAAAATCTTTATAAATTTTCACATAGACAAATATACATGAGTCACATAACATATAAAACAGAAAACAATACAAATTAATAGAAACACTGAAATAAGAAAATATAAACAAACATAAATACAATATATTACGCTTACAGGACAGATTAAAATATATAACTTCCGGTTAGCCGATCTAACCAGAAGAGTCCGCGACCAGAAGGAGGAGGAACACCATGAAGAATGGAAGAAATTTAATGATTATTTAGCTAAATTTGTTAAGCTAAAATAACTGGAAATAGTGTCCAGATACTTAATGGGCTTAGGATTGTATTTACGTTAACTGATAAAATAATATGTCTAATACAAGAAGAAGATTTAAAGATGTTAATGTTTAATTTAAAGGGTATTAAAATTGGGATTTAGAAAACCGTTATAAGGATATGCAATGAAATTCAACTAAGGGGAAATGAGGAAGTCGTTTTACAAAGTAAATAACTTATTTTCAATAAGGTTATGATTTATGTTATGTTTTGTTTGTTTTATGTTTTTGTTTGTCATTGATAGTGTAAAAACTACTAAAATTTTTGCTAAAACAAAATAAAATATAACTTCCAATAATTCTCATTATACTACATATATTATCTGTATTCCTTGCACAGATTCATATTATTTTGTTTTGTGTGTATATATATATATATAATCAACTTATATTTTATTTCTGCAAGTATCTTATTGTTCGTATAGTACGTTTTTAAGTCTAATTTAAATATTTTCCATTCCCTATATACCTTCTGGTTTGACACTCTAATATTTTCAGTCAATTTTGCGAGTTGCAGGTATTCTATCATAAGAGTTTGCCACTCTGTAATCGTTGGTAAGATTACATTCTTCCAATTTCTTGCCACTATTGTTCTGGTTGCCGTAATTGCGTACATAAACAATAGTCTTAAGATATTTTTTATTTCTATTGGTAATATCTTTCAGTTCCAACCCAACCCCCAGACAGGATCTTCAGCGATATAAGCCAGTAAGAACCTAACCCGATGCAGGTTTACTTAGAAGTAAGCATAGGAGATTGTGGATGCAGTTAACTGCTTATAGCCGTGGGATAAACACTCCTGAGTCTTCCACAAATTTTGTGTTTTAATTTAAATTGAACAAAAAAAACCCTATATTGACTGGAATTTAGTTTTCTCTTTAGCTATACTGATTTTAATCCCACCCCCCACCTGCGTTAACAATTTATGGAAGCAGCACATACCAGATTAAATTGTATTCCATTCTTTTTTTTTATATAAATACTTATTCGAGTTTTCAATTTTATACAGACAAAAAAGAAAAAGATAAAAAATATTAAAAACAAATCAATTTCAATATCAATTTTCAATAACATGTTTCTTTGACTTCCTCATACCTCCCCTTCTTGTTTTCTAGTTCAAATTGATTATCCAGCAAATCCTAATCTCTTAACATTCCTTTTAACTAACACCTTGTTTTCCAGTCAACTTTTTATTTTATTTTATAACTTAAACAATATTTATCCCAGTTCTTTTTATCATAACAGCTAGAGACCACATAAATTCAATCCAGCATCTTTCAAAGTTCATTAGTTTTGCAATATTTCTGTAAATAGTCCTTAAATTTCTTTCAATCTTATTCTGCCGACTCATCTCCCTGGTCGCGGATTCTGCCGGTCATTTCTGCCAGTCCCATACAGTCAATCAACTTCATCTGCCATTCTTCCAGAGTGGGTAGATCTTGCGTCTTCCAGTGCTTTGCTATAAGTATTCTTGCTGCCGTTGTACTTATAGCAAATTGTATTCCATTCTTAAGCATTTGAACAGTTTAGAACCTGACAAGAAGCATATTTTCTTTTCCAAGGATGTGTGGTTAAGAGTGATACTTGTGTAGTGTGATCCTAAAAAATTGAAAATAAACACTATTGGTGGGGGGGAGATGCTAACTAAAGTAGTGTTTCGCAAACTTGGGTCTCCGGTTGTTTTTGGACTACAACTCCCATCATCCCTTGCTAGGAAGTGGTCAGGGATGATGGGAATTGTACTCTGAAAACAGCTGGAGACCCAAGTTTGAGAAACACTGAACTAGAGATTTGGGAAAGTGTGCCAGCTCCTTCTCCAGTACTGACGGGGTTTTTTTTTCTGTACTTGCTGGAAGCAGTTCTTGAAGGACTGAATATATACTTTAGAAATACTGTATTCTAACATAAGAGAATGGGGAACTTTGAACTGGGGGGGGGTGTCCCTTAAATATATTTCCCTTGAAAATAGACATAGGGTTTGCTATGACTCCTATTCTCTCTGCATACAACGTTGTGTGCACTACAACATTGTGTGTATAAACTCATTCAAAATATTGTCATATTTATGCAAAGTCTACGTCTGTAAGCAGTCTGTTCATAAGTTGCAAGTGTTACGTTATCAATCCATTTATTAAAGGGGGTTATACCTTTATTCTTCCAGTTCATCAGTGTCAGTCTCTTGGCTACTGCTGGGGCACATAGAATCTATTTTTGTTGTCCTTTTGCTAGCTTCCATACAGTAGGTATTACAGTCTGGAAGAATGTTCTCCGCTGAAAAATTTGGCTTTCCGGACGGTCATAATTATGGTCTTGGTGGTAGTTGCTTGTTTCAGCCATAAGGTAAACATTCTGAAAGGTTGGTTTGATGGCACCAAAATAATTTTGATGCATATATGGGGGGGGGGGGGACGACCTAAAAATGAATTGTCCTATTCCTCCTCCACTCCCAGAATGTGCTGCAATGATGATGGATGTTGCGTTTGGCCTCATGGCTATGGAGTTTACAAGGTGCAGCTGATCTACAGTTTTATAGGCTCTCCTGTGCGTTTTCAATAATTGCAAGAAAAAATAAGGAGGGAGGGGGATGAAAGGAGGAATAATAATAATATTTACACCCTGTCCATGTGATTGGTTTTCCCCAGCCACTCTGGGCAGCTTCCAGTATATATAAAAATGTAATTAAACATTGAAAAACTTTCCTATAAAGGTTGTATAGTTACCTTGTCTCCTTGACTTGCGGGGGGGGGGGGGTGTGGGTCGCAAAGCTCCATACCCTGCAACACATTAGACGGGTGATGGCAAACCTTTGAGAGACCGAGTGCCCAAACTATAACTCAAAACCCACATTAATCGCGAAGTGCCAACACTGCAATTAAAGCTGAATATCTCATTTTTTCTGTGTGTTTCACGTTTCTTCTTTATGACTGCCGTTTTAATAAATAATCCTACATAAAAGTTATAATTTGGTGAAGAATGTAATGCAATATTTCCATTGATATATAATTTTATGGTATAACTCAGTGCTTTTTTTCTAAAAAAATGTTTAGGGGTACTCTAATTTTTACTCAGGAAAAATCGCCACCAGGTGAAAATAAATATAGTTCAAATCCAGAAAAATAAATACAGTGAATTTCTTCTCCCATTAAATTCACAAAAGTTTTTTTTTTTTTTTGCAAATTAATTTTTTATTGATTTTCAGTAAACATACATACATTCATAAATTACACATATATAGGTTACATATTTAACTTAGGCTCTATCATGCCTCTGAGTTCCCTCCATTTCTTTGGTAAGTATCAAATAAAGTTCTAATGTCGCGTACTTTATATATCATATTATCAACTACATGCTGTAAGAGTTATTCCAACCCTACCAGTGTCTTCAAAGATTTACAATTGTTTCTTATATACATCAAATATTTACTCCAATTTCTTGAAACTTCTGCTCGTCCTGATCTCTTAATTTTCCTGATAGTCTGGCCAGTTCTGCATAGTCCATGATTTTAACCTGCCAGTCCATTATATGCGGTATTATGTCTGTTTTCCAATTCTGAGCTAACATTTCTGGCTGCTGTCATGGCATATAGAAAGAGGTTTTTATCTTTTTTTTTCAATTTCCTTTCCAATCAATCCCAGTAGAAAAGCTTCAGGTCTTTTTGGGAAAGTATATTTAAAGATTTTTTTTAAGTTCATTATAGATTAATTTCCAAATGCCCTTCACTTTACTACAGGTCCACCACATGTGGTAGAGGTCACCCTCCACCTCTCCACACTTCCAACATTTCTTATTTTTTGTTGTATACATCCTTGCTAGCTTTACCAGCGTTAGATGCCATCTGTAGATCATTTTCCACAAATTCTCCTTTAAGGCAGTGCAAGCCGTAAATTTCATGTTTACATTCCATAGTTCTTGCCACGCATCAAAATCAATATTATGGCCAAAATCAATAGCCCATTTAACCATGGCTTCCTTTATCTCTTCGTCTTTCGTATACCAATCCAATAATAAATCGTATGTTTTTGATAGTACTTTATTTTTACCTTCTAGAATATTGATGTTGAATTTAGATTTCTTATCCTCAAATCCCTTTTTCCTTTTATCTTCTTTTAGTAAATCATTAACTTGGTGATACTGTAACCACCCTGTAAATAAATTTTCTACCTCATACGGCTTGAGTTTTATACCTTGATCTGTCTTTTTGGTTAGTTCTTCATAAGTAGCTTTTTTCCCTTCCATGTTGACTTTTTTGATGGTTAAAACTTCTATTGGTGAAATCCATCAAGGGGTTTTCTTTTCCAATAGGTCTTTGTTTCTTTCCCAAACTTGAAATATTGATCCTCTAATTATATGGTTTAGAAAACCCCTGTGGACTTTCACCTTCTCATACCATAGGTACGAGTGCCACCCGTACCTATTATCAAAACCTTCTAAGTCTAAGAGATCTGTGTTTTCTAATTTTATCCAGTCTTTCACCCATGTTAAACAAGCCGCTTCGTAGTATAGACTCAGTTCTGGCAGGGAAAAGTCTCCTCTTTCTTTTTTATCCACCAAGACTTTCATTTTTATTCTCGGTTTTTTTCCCTGCCAGACGAATCTTGCTAATGTTTTTTTGCCATTCTTTAAGTTGTTTTAGCCCTTTAATTACTGGAATAGTTTGGAATAGAAATAACATTCTGGGCAAAACATTCATTTTAATCACGGATATTCTCCCCAAGAATGACAGCTTTAATCTATCCCATATTTCTAAGTCCTTTTTAATACCCCTCCATGTTGCCTCATAATTGTCTTTGTATAAGTTTATATTTTTTGCTGCAATCCATACTCCTAAGTATTTAACTTTCTTAACTACTGTAATTCCAGATCTTTGTTGTAGTTCCTCTATCTCTCCCTTGGTCATATTCTTTGTCAACATTTTAGTCTTACTCTTGTCAAGTTTGAGGCCCACCAAATTCTTCTAGTCTCTGTAAGGCTTCTTGTAGACTCTTCTTTGGCTCTTCTAGTGTTAACACTAGATCGTCCGCAAATGCTTTAATTTTGTACTCTTTGCTTCCTACCTTGATCCCTTTAACTTCTGATGCTTCTCTTAGCCTCTTATTAAAAACCTCTAATACTGTTATGAATAACGGGAGACAGGGGGCATCCCTGTCTAGTCCCTTTAGCGATATCAAAAGGTTCCGATACATTGCTATTTATTATAAGTTTGGCTTTTTGATCTTGGTATATGGCTTCAATTACTTTTCCAAACCCTTCTCCCACTCCCATTGCTTTTAGATTTTCTTTCATAAATTTCCAGGAGATGTTATTGAATGCTTTTTCGGCATCAATAAATATCAATGCCGCTTGCTTGTCTATCCTTTTCTCTAAATATTCAATAATGTCTATGACACTTCTTGCATTATCTTTCAATTGTCTTCCCGGAAGAAAGCTTGCTTGATCTTCGTGAATTTTCCCATTTAAAAGTCTTTTTAATCTTTCCACCAATTCATCAGCAAATATTTTGTAGTCGTTATTTAATAAAGAGATGGGTCTGTAGTTTTTAACTTCTAAGCCATCTGCATCTTTTTTTGGGGGATCAGGGTAATGTAGGCTTCCTTCCACGTGGCTGGGATTTTTCCTTCTTTTAAGATGTTATTCATGACCTCGCATAACACTGGAACTATTTGATCACATAGTATTTTATAATATTTAGATGAAATGCCATCTGGCCCTGGAGCCTTTCCCATTTTCATTTTTTTTTATTTTCCAAATTTCTTGTTCTGTAATTGTCTGGTTTAATTGTTCTCTTTCATCTTCCGTAATCTGTTGCAGTTGATATTTTTCCAAGTATTCTTCTATTCTATTATCTGTCTCTTTCTCTTTTTTATATAATTCTTTATAGTATTTCTGGAACATCTTTCTTATCTCTTTGGGGTCTTCCGCTATCTTTTCTCGATCCCTTATTCTACCTATTATAGAAAAAAAAATGCACAAAAGTTTTAGAGGTATGCGCCCCCCACAGAAAGCACCAGTATTACTCCAAAACAAAGTGGTGTTATGAGCCATCAAATCTCGGAAATACGTTTTTTTCAGAAGGTTCCACAATTTTGGCCTCTAGTGTACACTGGAGGGCTGTACTAAGAGCCACCATCTCCCAATTTTTAATATGAGATAATAATCATTGTCTTTGTGCGCACACTCAAATAAATATAAATCCAGCCAGATGGGCAGGGTGTAAACAGTATAATTTTAATTATTATTATTATTACATTTTGCTGTTTCTTTGGCTGCTGTTTAATCGCAGCCCCCACAGAATGAATTTCTCTCTTGGCTTCCATGGGAAAGCCCAGCGAACATGTAGATCCAGCAGCCATCTTTATATGCTTGCTGACCTGGGAGTTAAGCCCTGCTGAACTCAAGGCAGCTTACTCCAGAGTAGGAAAAGCAGACTGGCGGGAGTGTTGCGCAGCGAAGTTAAAAACACAGTCTTCAAAGTAATTGAATAAAACTTCACTGCAGCAAAACATAACTTCTTTACAAACACATAATAAACAGAAGAAGATTAGACTAGGCTAGAGATCACACACAGACCATTGCATTTATTCTTCCAGGCTGTGCTGTGTTGTGTCTTCCTGCAATAGATACAATACTTGCACAAAGAATGAGTCGTCCACAGGATGAGTCATGGCGAGTCAGTATGCTAAATGATTCTGCAGCTTTTCAGCATTTTACAACATTTCTAGACTCCTTTACTGCTTCTGCTCTCAAATACTTTTATCACATGGCAGGGAGGCCCTGGCGCATCAGAAGTCAGTGCCTGCTCGACCCCTCGCTGGGTTGCCAGACCCTGGTGCCGCAGACTTTGGACGGCGCAAGCCCTCCTCTCCTACTCACCCCCACCCCTGGCATGGAAGCTACGGCCCTGCCAGGGTGATGGTACACGTGCCCACAGAGAGGGCTCTTAAGTGCCCTCTCTGGCATGTGTGCCATAGGTTCTGCACCAATACACTAGATACAGAGCAGGGAAGCAATAGCAGTGTTAAGCTGTGGGTGAACATATCGGATGACACAGCGATTCTTCAAACAGCTCTTGTTTATTCACAGGACAGAACAGAACTGAACTGAAGGGTTCAGCCAGCCTGCTTATACAGTGCAACCTCGGGTTAAGTACTTAATTCGTTCCGGAGGTCCATTCTTAACCTGAAACTGTTCTTAACCTGAAGCACCACTTTAGCTAATGGGGCCTCCTGCTGCTGCCGCGCCGCTGCAGCACAATTTCTGTTCTCATCCTGAAGCAAAGTTCGTAACCCGAGATACTATTTCTGTGTTAGCGGAGTCTGTAACCTGAAGCATATGTAACCCGTGGTACCACTGTATAGAGCTCCACTAGAACGCAACAGTAACCATTTTCTGTAACTATCCAGTCACTGAATGTCACTTTCAATCCCTTATTTGCACATGTGGACCTGAGTGAAAACTATCTACAGTATCCCCCTGCTGGCCCAGGGTGAGAACTTCAGTGCATAACAAGCAGAACTGTCAGTACGCCTTTGAGCTGATGCCAACGACTGGGCTCGACAACTGGTTCTGCCCCGACTGGGCTAGGCTACTGGAGCGCTTCCAGAGACCTTCCACTCCTGGAAAGCAGGTCTAAGTGCACTGGACCCACAACTGTCCATTGTGAGCACTAAACTCAGCAGAGTATAAACAACACGGAAGAAAACTGTGAAGCATAACTGCTTTTATTTTCTAATAGCTACTAAAAACTAAAGGGCTACTGGATTGCATGAGTGTTACAGCTCCCACTCAGCCATCTAATCTCTACATAGATAACACTCAGACTCCACACAGGGTAAGGCAGGAGCGGAAGAAGGGAAGAGCAGTTTCCGCCCCCTCTTTTCTGAAAACATCATATCAGGAGATTCTTGCAATGGGAGGGGGTGAAAATACCAACAAGAACGACTGCCCTGCCCCCAAGGGTTGGTTCCAGTGAGTCCAGCCGCATCCTCTAGGACCCTGTAGTCCAGCAGGAGTCTCTTTATAGCTGGAAGTGTCAGGGCCTGGGCATCGCCCCCTAGGCAAGCTGGTAAAAAGGCCTTGAAGGGAGCAGGCCCTGCAGTCGTCCTCCCCACAGCTGGTGGTCCTTCGGCTTCCCGGGAAGCCTCAAATGAGAACAGATTCAAGTAGTCGCCATGTTGGTCTGCTGTAGTAATTTTTTTAAAAAAAATATTGTTCCGAAAGAAACCATCTTAAAAGAATCAAGTCCCTTTTCATAACAAAGTCTTCAAAAGAATCCTTCTATTAAAAAAATTATTTATTTTGAAAAGTTGTCCAGTAGCACCTTAGAGATCAACTACGTTTCGGGACGCAGGTGGCGCTGTGGTCTAAACCAGAGAGCCTAGAATTTGCTGATCAGAAGGTCGGCGGTTCGAATCCCCGCGACGGGGTGAGCTCCCATTGCTCGGTCCCTGCTCCTGCTCACCTAGCAGTTCAAAAGCACACCAAAGTGCAAGTAGATAATTAGGTACCGCTCCGGTGGGAAGGTAAACGGCGTTTCCGTGCACTGCTCTGGTTCGCCAGAAGCGGTTTAGTCATTCTGGCCACATGACCCGGAAGCTGTACACCGGCTCCCTCGGCCAATAAAGCGAGATGAGCACCGCAACCCCAGAGTAGGTCACGACTGGACCTAATGGTCAAAGGTCCTCTATTTTAAGTTTGTTCTGGGTATAAGCTTTGGTGTGTATGCACACTTCTTCAGATACTCTGAAGTCACTAGACCCTTATATATAATGAGAGATTGGGGAGGGAATGGGTGATTGGCTAATAGGTAGGGTGAACCTGTGATAAGGGCTGCAATTGGTCTTTCAGGAAAAACCAAGGGATTTTTAAAGGATAGTATACAGAAGAGCAAAAATAGTTTTAGTATGTGTAATGAGACAAGAACCCACTATCTCTATTCAGACCAGGTCTCTCCATAGTTTTCAGTTTGGTAATAAGTTGTAATTCAGCAATTTCTCTTTCCAGTCTATTTCTGAAATTCTTTTGTAAAAAGACAGCCACTTTGAGATCTTGTATAGAATATCCTGGGAGATAGAAGTGTTCTCTGTATGTCCTATGGAAAAGCAGGACATTCCAGGAACAAATCTTGGGACAGCTTCTGTAAATCTGGAACTGTCCCTGGGAAATAGGGACACTTGGAGGGTCTGGATTAAATAATACTCATGGCACCATGCTAGGGTTCATTGTTTAGGGGCAATGGGGTAGGGTGTCAGTATGCCTTTCAACTGGTGTCAGCAACTGGGCTCAATAACTGGTTCTGCCCCAACTGGGCTAGGCGACTGGACTGGAGCACTTTCAGAGACCTTCCAATCATGGAATATAGGTCCCAGTGCACTGGACTCACAGCTGTGCATTGTGAGCACCAGACTCATGCAGAGTATAAATAACGCGGAAGCTAGCTGTGAAGCATAACTTTTTATTTCTAATAGCTACTGCAAACTTAAAGAACTACTGGCTTGCATGAGTGTTACAGCTCCCACTCAAGCCATGTAGTCACTACATAGATAAGACTCTCTCCACACATAGAGTCAGGCAGTCAGTCAGGAGCAGAAGAGTAGAAGAGCAGTTCTTCCCTCTCCTTTGCGTGTCGAGGTCCCCAAGCCACCCCCCAAATAACTCACAACACACACTTAATTTTTGTTTAAGGTTTTTGGCATAATTTTGGCCACAACTTTATTTAAATACAAAACCGTGAGTGGTTGTTTAGGCATCGGTTAAAACTATCTGTCCCCCCGCCTGGGGACAGAACTGACTTCCAGGCACCACCGAAAGCCAGTAAGGGAAAACAAGTTGGGGAGAAATGGAGCTGAATCACAGGCCCTCAACTCTCCCCCACAAGGTCCCCAAGGCTTGCCCACCCTAGTCCTATTCCAGGGATTTGGACAAAAAGATTGCAAGCTCCAGGATTCCTTTAACAGAATTCCCTTTCCGCAGCAACCATAGAGGGGCAGGCCCAGCCTATCCTAACCCCTCCTCCACCAATTTACAACCAATGCCTAACCGCCAATTGAGCCCTTTACGCTCACCGCCAACCACTCACAATCCCAACCCAACATTCAACTTTGCAGTTACTGCATCCAACCAAACATCATTCCCCAGTACCGAGAGATGTACTCCATCGTTGCGGTAAAGGGCCAGAGTCTTGAAGGTAATATCTGGGTGGGAAATAACCAACCCACCCAAATCCGCCACCTTCTTACACACTGCGGAATTAATGCGCTTCCTGGCCCTTTCAGCAGCCTCAGGTCGAGAAATGCCGTGCCAATTGCGCCTTTGCAGCAATTGTGACCAAAATATTTTAACTGTGGGTATTTAGGTCACCAATTCCCCCAAGTCTCTCTGAATCGTGGAGCGCAAAGTAAAGCAATCATAAGTTGCCACATCATTCTCCCCTAGCTGCAGCACAATTGCCACGGCGGGGGGGGGGGGCATCCGAAAGCATCCTCTGCTTAATTAGCGGGATGAATTCGCTCCACCGCTTTCCGTGCCTGGACATCCACGACACCTGCACATGCTGCGGGAGGCCAAGACCCGGTCCCCTTCCAGACTGCCTCGCTCTGATGCCAGCCCAGTAAACGATGCCGTGCCCCACAATCCAGATGCGGACTGGAGCTAGACCTACAGGATTGAGAACAAGCACACGTCAAATACAGGACTTCAACATCTCTCCCATACGTAACCCTTGAACGTATCAGATTTCCACAGACCCAGATCCTTAATCCTATCAGCCGACAATCCCCAATGGGCTGCCATTGTCGCCGCACCAATGCGAAAGGAATGGGGTGTGAAACCATAAGCTGGGACCCCACAAGCAGATATGACCTTACACATTACTTTCGAAAACTGATGTCGCGCCAAAGGGCAACCATTCTCGTGGATAAACAGTGGACCCTCCCCCAATGGTCTCACTGACAAAAATTTCCTTAGATCCTTAACAGGGCAAGGACCCGGCTCCCCAGTCGCGGGGAGTCGAACAACTGCCCCCCGACCTAACTGGTCAGTTTTCGAGTTATGCACCACAATTCTCAATTCCATGGGGGATAAGCATATATCCTGCAGCAGCAGACCCCTGGAACCACCATCCTGCCTGGCCTCCATGACCACCTCCCCCACCCATAATGCACCAAAAAAATGCAATTGAAAAGGCTGCCAAAAAGAGGCGGGCCTCATGCTTAAACCAACAAATGACCCTTAATTTGGCGCACATTTTGCTCAGCAAGTCAAAAGTAATAGGCCACCAAACTGCCTAGCAAGGGGGACCAAGTCGACCCCACCCTTCTAGAGCCTTGCGCACAACAAATTTGACACGAGGATCCTTGTTGAAGAAAGATTTACTAAAAAAGGAAGTAGCTGCGAAATGAATCCGGAGCATCCTAGCAGCTTGGCCCAGCTGAAACACGTGCGCCAAATATTGTAACACTTGGGAAGTGGAGGGGGGGGACGATATTCCGCCGCGACTGACTGGGTAAAATTTAAGAAGTCGGTCCAGGCTTTTTTATAAGACCTCAAAGTGGATATGAAATGGAGGCGGCTACTCCCTGCAATACTAATTGCTGCCAAGGTTCCAGAGATGCTCCGGGAAATATTCTGGATGCGTCCGAAACTCGAGCCAGGGACCTGAATCGCTCCATCTGAAAATGGGATAGAGCATCAGCAATCTCATTAGATATCCCAGGGATGAAACGTGCAGAAAATACAATATTAAATTTCAAACAATGCAAAACGAATGCCCGCAACAGGGCCGATACCCTAGGGGAGTGAGATGACTGCTTGGCCAGCACGTCCACCAGAGCCTGATTGTCGGACCAGAAACAAACTTGATGGTCCCTGAACTTGTCGATCCATAAATGCACAGCTACTGCAATGGGAAAAACTCAAGAAACGTTAGGTCCCGCGTGATCACTTGTCCCCGCCAAGCAGATGGCCGGCGCCTAGCGCACCACCTACCTTTACAATACAAACCAAAGCCCAGCAAACCCGCAGCATCAGAGTGCACTTGAAAGTCATCGTGGAGATTCAAGACGTCCTGCCACAAAGACATGCCATTGAATTCTTCCAAAAATTCCAACCAAATCTGGAGGTCCTCTCGAACCTGCGCTGACAGACGCACCCTGTGCTGCAGAGCCTGTAGACTGGCTGTAAGCCTGGCCAAACGTGAACAGAATGGACAGTCGGGGGCCACCACCCTGCATGCGAAATTCAAGTGACCCAGCAAGGACTGAAGTTGTCGCAAAGTAACTTTCTTCAAAGTAAGAAGTTCCTGAATGACACTCCGCAGGGTAAGTACCGTATTTTTCGCTCTATAAGACGCACCAGACCACAAGACGCACCTAATTTTTGGAGGAGGAAAACAAGAAAAAAAATGTTCTGAATCTAGGAAGCTAGAACAGCAAGAGGGATTGCTGCGCAGTGAAATCAGCAATCCCTCTTGCTGTTCTGGCTTCTGTGATAGCTGTGCAGCCTGCATTCACTCCATAAGACGCACACACTTTTTAGGAGGGAAAAAGTGAGTCTTATAGAGCAAAAAATACAGTATTTTATCGAATGGAAGGCTGGAGGTTTGTGACACAGTATCCAATTGGATACCCAAGTAGGTCAATGGGTAGATGGGCCCTTGGTCTTGTCAGCTGCCAAAGGTACCCCAAATTCTTACATAAGGGAAGCAAAGGCCCTCAGCAATACCACGCAATCGCCGGTATCATGTGCAGAGGCCAGTAAAAAGTCATCGAGATAATGTGACACACCTACTAGACCGGTTTTAACACGCAAAGCCCATTCCAAAAAGGTGCTGAAACACTCAAAAGCGGAATAAGCTATTGAGCAGCCCATAGGCATAGCCTTGTCAAAATAATTTTTTTCCTCAAATTGAAATCCAAGCAACCAATAATCCTCTGGATGAATTGGCAGCAAACGAAATGCAGATTCAGTATCACACTTGGCCAGCAAGGCCCCTGGACCAAACTTCCTAATCATCTTGATCGTCTGATCAAGAGAGGCATACTTCACGGAACTAAGCTCCGGGGGAATAACATCATTTACTGATGTGCCACGAGGATGAGATATTGTGAATCAGGCAATTCCCCCGTAGCTTTTTTAGGGATAATACCCAGGGGAGAGAAGTGTAAATTAGGGAAAGGGGGAGCTGAGAAAGGGCCAGCCATACGACGTAAGGCTACCTCCTTCTCTATCTTCTTGCGGGCCACCCCGAGGATGGGGTGTCAAGAGCTTTTAAAACTTCCCACCGTTACCCAAGATACAGTTAAAAAGCATCATCACTACATCATTGCTACATCACAGTTACATCAGTCGAGGGGTGGGTTATACAGGATTAACACATGGGCAAGGGAGGAAGGAAACATGCAGAGTTGGAACATGTATTGAAGAGCACAATTTAAGTACTGAGGTGGAGCGGTAATGTTGGTCTGATGGGAGCTGGATTTATAGTGGCCATTTGAGACCTTGCGTTCTGTTGGGGCCGGTGGTTCTGGGGTGGTGGGAGAGGAGGTGCTTGCAGGCCATAGGAAGGTAGTAGGTTGGCCCCCATATCCCTGGGTTGTGTGGGGACGGGACGGGAAAGGGGGAAAGCTATTGTTTCTCTCATGAGGAGGCTTGAATTCCTGTCCTCCATAGGCTTCTGTGTTGAGGTATGGGCAGAACCTTTTTATGTGCCCTTCTTCTTGGCAATTATCAAATCAATTTCCTTTATTCGACCGATAGTCAGAAATAAAACATTACACAATAATTATAAACTATAACATCATAGGGGTACATAAATAAGGTAGGATTAGGGTACTAGACCTCTCACAGATAACCCACATCAAAGCATTCAGTTATACGTTTCCGACACTTGAGTGCCAGGAAAAGGAATTTAGCCACTGACAAAGTTATTTTCCCTCAAGACTTATTTAGCAGATATGCTGTCTGCTTTCCTCTTTGTCGGGAACTGAGCTGGGGTAAGTATGGAGTTATAAGGTACTGTCTTAAATCGTTGTAGATGGGACAGCTCAGTAAGATGTGCTCTGTGGATTCTACCTCACCCAATGCACAGTGGCATAATCTCTGGTCATATGGGACTCCTCCATATCTTCCCTTCAGAACCGCCGAGTCAAGAACATTCAGCCTAGCCGCAGTAAATAGTCTGCGGTATTCCACGTAGTGGATATCCGCCAGGTAGCGAGCTGGAGCAGCCTGATACAACTGCTCCCCCAGAAACAACCCAGGTTTCACACGGGCTATGTCCTCCTGTCTGGCAATATCCCTTAATCTTTGAGCGATCACCGCCTTTGCGTGGCTATACGTCATGGACTCTATATAAAGGGAGGACAACCTGCACTTCTGCACTTCCTCTACTATCTCCCCTTCCCATGGAGATTTAAAGTTATCCCTCAGAATCAAGGGGGCCAAACCCACCGGTCTGAAACAGAGCTTGAGCCATAGCCATAACTTCGCTTTCAGGGCCACATACCTAAAGGCTTGACAACCGGTTTCCAATCTCATGATCGCGCCTGCCACAGAGGGGGGGATCCTGAGTATGGCCCTGAAGAATTGGGTTTGGATAGATTCCAATTTTTTCAAAGTCCCTACGTGAGCCCAAGGCAATGCCCACCAGCAGAAGAGGGAGGACTTTCATTTTAAAGAGTCGCAAGGCAACTTTGACAGTTTGTGCCTGTTTCTTGGAGTACAGGGTTCTAATCACCAAGGCTGCTTTGGATGCGTTCAAGGCTATGTATTCTCTGTGCGCCAAGAAGGACCTATTTGATCTTACAACCTGACCCAGGTATTTGAAGCAACTGACCTGCTCTAAAGGGATACCATTAATTGACCATAAATTAGGTTTCAGTCGAGCAGCAAAGACCATTATTTTGGTCTTGGCATAATTTAGTTGGAGATCGTGTTGGGTCTCATATTCATGAAGAGCTCGAAGCATCCTCCTTAATCCGATGGGGGAGGTAGCTAATAGGGCGGCATCGTCCGCATACAGCAGGACATTCAAGGCTCGTCCTGCCGGTTTTGGTGGATGGAAATCAGCATTTGCCATATGCACCACTAGCGAATTACAATCACAATCAAATCCATTTATTCTGAGGACCATGCCTGTGCACAAACATCAACACTACTGTCAGGGAACTGCCATCGGGAGAACTGGAGAGGAAGAGGCTCTCAGAGGCTGGCAGAGACTTGTCAGCTGATGAGGGAACCAGCAGGGGGAGAGAGGCAGTTCCAAGGGATAGTGAGTCGGAAGGAGGACTCAGAGACAATTCCAGCGAGAACAGCGAGGAGGTTTCAGGACCTCCTATAGGGACACCCACTCCTCGCCGGAAACTGTCACGCAGAGAGTCCAGAAGACGTGTTTCCGTTAAGGAGCTTTTATGCTGGAAGAAATTCCGTAAACGCCCACTGTCGGATTCTGCCAGCGACTGACGGAGTCATGTTTATGGCGCTCCGTTACAGACAGTGGTTTGTGGACTTAGCCAAACACTGAGGGATTAGGAACTTTACGCACAAGCAGCTCAACATCCCATCACAACTACAATAGTTAAAAATATTAAAATTCATTACATACTATGCCAACAAAACCTTCCCACAGAATAGAAAAGGAGGGAAAACGAGCAACGAGTTAAACAGACGATGAAGGGGTCTTTACATTGTCGTCCATAAATCTTTCCCTGGCTCTCATGGCCTTCATCACAAAAACCGCTACCACATGGGTAATGCGTGGGTTTGCATCAACTAACAAAAATTTTACTCTATCTTCAGGACTGGTTATAGAATTGGGTATAATTTGCAGCAATGCGTCTCTAAAGCCCGAGTAGATGGGGCAATAGAGGAGGTAATGTGTGAGATCCTCTTTAATTTTCATAAGGCAAGGACATAAACGGTGTTCTACTGGGGTTTTTGTGTATCTACCGGTCAAATAAGCAGTTGGCAATGTTTGGAACCGTGCCATAGTAAAAGCTCTCCGAAGGGTGGGATCAGTGATCTCCACCAAGTAGTTGGCACAGATTTTGACTGCTTTTACTCGAGGGAACCAGTAGGAAAACCCAGAGTTTTTTATCTTAGTGGAGTCCAAAAAGGCGTCTTTTTCAAAGATCCATTCCCGAACTTTATCAGGGCTCCACAATTTGAGAGTATTAAACTCAGGTAGGTTGTATCTAGATAAAATGTCTAGTAGATTTTTATGCCAAGTGGTATTATTTTGTAATGATACAAAGGCTTGTTTAGCCAATAAGGTGTTCGGGGCATCTATGAGGTTGGTGAAAAAATGCAGGAATCTTAAGTGGGCCCTGGCAGACACAGAGGGTAATCCTACTTCCACTCTTAGGAAAGCTGCCGGAGTGCTCTGAGGGAGGCCTAGAATTCTTCTGAGATAAAAATTTTGAAGATTTCAAGCCGTTCTAACAGCTTCTGATTCCATCCCCAGAGTTCTACTCCGTATAACATCTGGGGAATCACTTTTCCAACAAAAGTTTTTAGTGCCGGGGTCACCAGTTGCCCTCCCCTCGAATAAAAAAAGCTGAGCAGAGCACCAATTGTCCTACGTGCTAGAAGGGCTACAGTCTTGGAAGTGGGCAAGCCAGCTAGATGTAGCTTGGAAAGTGATACCAAGATATTTAAAGAGAAGACATTGCTCAATTTTGTGTTCATCTAAAGACCATCTGAATGTGTGGTGAGCTCTAGTAAATACCACAATTTTTGTTTTATCATAATTTATCTTTAGAGAGTTTTGGGAACAATAAGCTACGAGCCCCTCCAGCATGCTATGTAGGCCTCTTCGAGTGAGTGCCATGACCGCCATGTCATCAGCATATAGCAGTATATTCAGGTGTTTGCCTTCCAGGGACTAGCGAATTAATATAGAAATTAAATAAAGCAGGGGCAAGCAAACAGCCCTGTCTTACCCCCCTAGTGGTGGCAACCGGATTGGAGACTAGCCCCTTACTATCTAGCCTAATCCTCAGGAGGGTATTTGTATGCAAATTAATAATCAGCAGGAGAAGGCGGCGGTCGATAGATGTCGCTGCCAGTTTTGTCCATAGCTGGTTCCTGGGAATTAGATCAAAGGCCTGCTTAAAGTCTATAAAGGCGACGTGGAGGGCTTTTAGGCCATTGCCAGCGTACTTGGTGGCCAAGTGATTTAGGATTAAGATTTGGTCTGTTGTTGATCTTCCGGGGCGGAAACCCGCCTGTTCCTCTGCGATGATAGTGTTGCTTTCCATCCAGGTCGTTAATTTGTTAAGTAGAAATCTTGAATAGATCTTCCCGATAACATTTAGCAGGCTAATTGGTCTAAAATTGGCCGGGTCTGTGCGCGGCCCTTTCTTGTGAATTAACACAATCAGTGCAGAGTTCCAGCTTGGAGGAAATTGTGCTGTTTTGTTTATATAAGTAAAAAGAGCTGCTAGGGGTGGACACCACCAATCCTTATTGGCTTTAATAACATCTATGGAAATAAGATCGTCTCCGGGTGCCTTGCCCGCCTCAAATTGGCCTATAAGTGTTTCCACTTCAGAGCAGGTAACAGGATCCCACTCAGGCAAGGGGGCCAAATCTAACCTTCCTCCGCTGGCAGCGTGAGCTGCATATAAATCGGAGAAGAAGCTTTCCCAGGTGTCAGCTGAAATTTGGGGTTCTATCCTTGACAACGGTCTACCCAGGTATTGAGAGATTTGGTGCCAAAAGGAGGAGGGATTTCTATTTTCTGCAGCTTTTAGAAGGTTCTTCCAATCATTTCTTTCTGCCGCAAGCTTCTTTTCCTTTAATAGTGCTTTATACCTTCTCTTGAGGTTCATAAGGTGACTGCTAGGTGCGGTGTCATTTGATGCCCTATATGCCAAGAATTCATTATATAGGTTGTTCTTGAAGTGTCTACATTCCTCGTCAAACCACTTTTTATGAGAGAAATGGTTACTATTCATTACCGGGGCCTTAGCCAACGAAGGTTTTAGCAGTTCTACTAAATTGTCATATATTGGCAGTGGCTCAACTGCCTGGATAAGGGAGTCCCTTGTCTCTTGCAGTTGGTCAGACCACAGGAGTTCATTTATCCGTTGAGCCATATTGTCGGTCCATTTTAAGGCAGTGGGCCTCATCTGAAGCTGGTTATTTGTAATAGGCACACAGGAATAGGTAGCCAATTCTCCATCCAGGGTCAGAGAGAGTTCTAATGGAAAATGGTCACTTTCCAGCCTCGTTACCACCCTAAAGTTGGAAATTTTGGGAATTAGGTCTACTGATGTCCAAATAGTCTATGGTAGAGGCTCGGGAGCCTGACCAGAAAGTAAATTCGGCAGGGTAATCAGAACTGAGAGCTCCGTTTAGAAGGTGAAAATTAAGAGCCATCAAAGTTTGTCTACATTTAAAACCTGCGTATGTAGCAACACTTGTCTTTAAAGTTCCTGGGTAAAAGGTCTGAGGTTAAAATGGGTAGTGAGGGATATTTATTATATTTAGCAAATAATGATTTATCAGAGTGAGACAATCGGCCGTTGAAATCTCCTGCAACTAGGAAGGTGGCTTCAGGATATTTCTCTAGGAGAGTTTCAAGAGTCAGTTGAATTCCCCTCCATCTTTGGTCCACCAGGTTTTTCTTATAGGTTGGGTGCAAATAAACATTAATCACCACAAACACTTCCTCCGCTGTTTGTAGCTTTACACCCAGCATGGATGACGACTGGATGTCGATTTGTTCCACCTGCAGATTTAAGGCCAAAGAAACTAAGGTAGCCAACCCACCTTGTGGTCTACCAGGTGATAGTGAATTCTGTTGTGCATTCAGGTAGAAGCCCTTATACCCTGATAAGGAGAAGCCCTCACAAGCCCAGGTCTCTTGCAGCAAAAGAATACGACTGCCTTTTATGTAGGCGACAAAGGATGGATCCATCAGCTTAGGTTTAATGCCAGCTACATTCCAGGACAAGAAAGTAAGTAATCTCCTGGTCACCCCTTCAAGTCATGCTGGGCCTTGCAGAACCAGCACGGCAGAATCCACCTGGGAATGCATGCGGCGAGGGGGGGCAATAGGCTGGAAGAAGGAAGTAATTGTAGCTTGCTTACCAGGCAATTTCCGAGCACCACTTACCGCAGCAGCAGCCATGGATTGAGGCTTAATTATTGGTAGCTGCAGGGATGGATTCTGGTGCACGGGAGTATCACTTAACGACAGGTCCATAGACTCTGCATTTAGAGTATGCTCTAAGATTGAGGGGGGTGGGCCTTTTGGATCTGCGGTTGCTGTAGGGAACATGCAGTGTAAGGCAGGTGGGAGGCATCCTTTTCGGTTTGCCTCCAAAAGAGCATTCAGTCTTGCCACAGCTTCCGAGTTTGACCAGAGGGTTGTCGAATCTTCCACTGTATCCTGCCTGGGCTTGACATCCCGAGGCCATGTACAGCTGGGTTGCAGATCAAAGGTCGTTAAAACAGGTACCACTTGGGCTTGTGTAGACTGATCTACAATTGGTGAGGAATTCATCTTATTTACATGAGCATGATATTCTGCGTTACGGAGACAGAGTAGCAACTCGTCCAATCTGTCCGTTATCTCTGTTCGCTCCAGTTTTGGCAATTGGGAGAAGGATAGAAGTAACTCACGGTCCGTAGAATTCTCCAGATGTATAGCCTTTGTCAGTGGAGGCAGGGGGGCGTCAATCCAGCTGATTAGATCTGCGGCCAGGGGAGTTGGGGTCGAGGCAATTGGCGGACCCTCAGACTTGTCTGCTTTCTTTTTGAACAAGCAGTTTGGTAAGAGGAGGCAGATCTTGGTATTGGTAAAGACTCTTGTAGCAAGGATTCCATAGTTAATTAGAAGGCTTCTTGAGGACATAGTAAGTGCAGGGAGCTTTTTGGTTTTAAAGGAGAGCAGCACTCTCTGCCTCTGAGGTCTGCTGCTAATATGGTCAGTATGCTTCAGGTCAATAGAGCTAGGGATTACCCTCAGAAGCTCCGCTAGGTGTCTCCTTATATCACTCTTATAATGCCAGTTTATCACCTTGCCTCTAAAGGGGCAAACCGTTAGACAGATTTTGGTAGCTTGCAGCAGCAGTTTGTGAGGAGGTGCAAAGTGTTGTTCCTTCTTATTTTGCTCACTTGGCGCACTTTTCTGATTGCCAGCAACTTGAGGAATTATACAGGAGGCATGAGGTAAAACGGGTGCTCTGGGCATTTGTAAGGGCTTCATCTCAGGTGGTACATCAGGGGAACTGTTTTTACCTGTTAGGGATACAAGCGAGATAATCTTCTCCAAGGATCCTCGGATGTCTTTTATGTATTTAAAGATATAGTCCACTGTTTTAGCAACTAGGTCTAGAGTAGTCGAGTGTTCAAATAGTATCTCATCAATGCAGCTTTCACGGGCTCTAGTGCAGTCATTCGAGTGGATACCAGTATTATTATTGCTTGAAGGTTTAGTAGGCAGGTTATCAAAAGGTTCTTTAACAATGGTTTCCTCGTCATTCATCTCTGCTAGCAGTGTGAAAGAGTTTGAGACCGGAATATTAAAAATATCCTTTGTACTTTCAGATTCACTAATTTTTGTTTGTTTAGCAAGAGGCAGGCATCTCAGTTCCTCTGTGTCGTCTAAATCTCTGGAATCTCTGGTACGTTTCCCAGTTCCTCTCCCACAGGCAGGGCTGTATAATTGCTTAGTCATTTCTCTCTTCATGCAGCCGCCCCAGTTTCAAGGTCGATGGTTGTCTCCCCAATAGAAGGAGGCGTCCTCCTACTTACTAGTTTAAAACTAAAACTAAAAAACTAAAAACTAAAGTTAAAAGTTAATAGGTTTCTATACTCATTAAAACAATCTTAAAAGATAAATCAGGGAGCTCACACTCACGCTGACTAAGTGCCGTTCGCCCAGCATACACATACACACCCACGTGGTGTCAGATCTAAGTAGGGTCATTTTTCTTTATTCCCCTCTCTGACCCAGATTCTCTTATGACACTAGCTAAAATCATACTCGCACAGCAACAATAGTTCAAAACACAGTGAGTAGTCAAGAATCCTTTCACTGGTCAAACGCCCCCAGGCAAAGTACCAAGGCAGGATGTTCTGCACTTTGCATCTGAATTCCCAAATCCTTTATCCTTGAAAACCCACTGGAGGACAGGTTAGGGAGCAATCATTTCCTTAAGTTAATTACCAATTTACCAATGGCAGTATGCTGAGACTATATCTCCTGATTGTCAGGAGACCAGCACAGCTGAACTTTGTTTAGACTTGGAGACCTTAAGATCAAAAGGCTCTTCCATGTTCCCAGGCCTCTCTTACATGTACCAGGCTCCTAGATTGTAAATGACTTGATAGCCTCCTGTGCCTTTTTACAACCCAATCCACACTCAGGCCCCCAGCTGTGCCAGGGTCTGCAAATCAGATAACATCTCAACCTGCCTAGAGTCAAGATGTAACTGACTCACACTTCTAGAGACAGGGAGTTTTACGTTTAAAGAGACCAAACACCCATACCCAGAAGGCCACAATTCTATCTCTCCCACAATGCCTCACTCCTGCATGAACCAGCATTTGACATACCAAGATTTCCCAACTTCACTACACCCTCCCCTCTAAGATGAAATTAAAGGGTTAAGCCCCTAAATTTCATCAGTAATATTTACACAATTGAGGTAGTACCAGCCAATCTGCTCACTCCACAGACTGGTACATGCCGGACAGGATGTCCGCGATTACGTTCATTTTCCCAGGTACTGTATATGAGAAACTGTGAGCTGATAGTCTTGCAGGGTCAGACTCCATCTGAGTAACTTCTGGTTAGTGTGTTTCACTCTTTCTAACCAGCACAAGGGTGAATGGTCAGTTTGGACTTCAAAATTATTTCCCCACATGTCGGGACGGAGTTTGACCAAAGCCCAAACCGAAGCAAGACAATCTTTTTCAACAGTGGAATAATTCTGCTCACAAGGTAGCAACTTTTTGCTGAAATACACAACTGGATGCCAGGCTCCTTCCTCA
The DNA here is from genome assembly GCF_964270895.1 of Podarcis filfolensis. Lineage (NCBI taxonomy): Eukaryota > Metazoa > Chordata > Lepidosauria > Squamata > Lacertidae > Podarcis > Podarcis filfolensis. The sequence continues at coordinate 18,538,218 of NC_139621.1, forward strand.
TCTCGCTGAAGCAGTATACCCCCCAACCCTGTTTGGCCAGCGTCTGTCTGTACCACAAAGGTACGCTGCTGGTCAGGTGCAAGCATTACTGTTGAGCTCACTAATGTCCGTTTTAACATTTCAAAAGCACGTTGACACTTCTCAATCCAGGTCACCTTAACAGGCAGAGATTTCTTACACAAATTTGTCAAAGGGGTGGCAAGGGTTGCTGTGGCGTTTGTACGGAGCCCCCGGTCATCTCACAGACTATTGACCCGTACACCACTAATCCACTGCCACCAACCAGGTCCTCCCCGGTAAATCACTTAGTCTCAGTCAGGTTCTTAAGTTAACAAAGAAGAGTGTAGTTTATTGCAGACACAAATAAACTTTAACTGCATTCAAAATGTAGTTACTCTTTACCTTCTTAGTCTTTTTTTTATCCTGTCTCTAACTCTTCTACCTCGCCTCTGCCAAACCAATAAATTTTCAGCTGAGCAGATAAAGAGAGATCCACCGCTCGCCTGCTGGCCCAGTACACAATGCTATGGCCCAGAATCCAAACTTGGAACACAGGTGGCACTAAAAGAAAGGAAATGACAAACAGGTAAGTCACATGAACTGCACAAGAATTACCTCACATATCCCCTGAAGGCATCAGACCTCCAGCACCCCAGATTCTTAATCCTTCTAGTAAACAGGCCCCAATGAGCAGTGGTCATAGCGGCACCAATCCGAAATGAATGAGCTGCATAAAGGCCAGGTGATAATCTGCATGCCAGAATGGCCTTGCGCATAACTCTGGTGAATTGCGCATAACTCTGGTGAATACGAACTCCGGTCGTATGTACCAGCCCGAAGCAATATTTGCTACCGGCATAGATGGTTGTCCTCTTCCCCTCACTTATTTCGCAAGCACGTATAAGGGCAATTCCGCAGCTTGGGCGCTGTATTGTGAGTTAGTCAGAAACCACGGCATATCCGGTTTTCCTCTCTCCCCGTTTATGACTTTGGAACTGCTGTCTGTATAGAGTATTAGATCGGGGTTTTCTAGAGGGAGGTGGTCTAAATCTTCTCAGGATTTCTCAGCTTGGCGGACTATCTTTGTATAATCATGGTGGGGTGCCATCATCTGGGAGGGGTAATAGGGTTTGCTGGGTTTAGTGAGTTGAACCGTTTAATGGTTACATTGGACGGAGTTAACAGAAGGGCTTCATAGCGGTTCAGACGTGGATTTGAGAAGTGGTGGCAGCCTCTCAAAGTTAGAAGGTTTGAGACCGCGTGGGGGACATGGATTGTGATCTCGTGTCCCAATACTGTCCCTTGAGCCTTTTCAAGGAGGAGTGTGGCGGCAGCAATTGCCTAAGGCAACTCACTGTTCCCTTGGCAGTATTATCTAGTTGTAAACTGTAATATACCACTGGCATTTCTTGATTTCTGAAGGGCTGGGTGAGAACTCCTGAGGCTATCCCCATTTGTTCATAAATGAATAGGTTGAAAGGGATACGGTAGTCTGGGAGGCCCAAGGCGGGGGCAGATCTTAATTCCCTCTTAAGAGTTATAGGCTCTTATAGGCAAAGGAGTTATAGGCTTCTCCCCAAACCAGTTCATCAGGGTGATCGTGGCGGGTCATGGCAGACAAGGTTTTAGTTATCTCGCTGTAGCCGGCAATCCAAGCTCGGCAGAAGCCGGCCATTCCAAGGGAGCCCCGCAATTGTCTTTCTGTTTTGGGGAGGGGAATTTTGGTGACTGTCTCTATTCTGTCAGTCGCTAGGCTTCGGGTACCTATCCGAAGGATATGCCCGAGGTATTTCACTTCCTGCTTGCTATATTGTAGCTTCTTAGGGGACACCTTGTGTCCTTTATGTGTTAGCTCGAGAAGGAGGTGTTTTGTGTCTAATTTACATGCCTCCTCGCTGGTAGGACAATTAAAATGTCATCTACATACAGCAAATAGGTGGAGACAGCAGGCAGATGTACGTCCTGTAGGTCCTGGTGTAATATTGCGGAAAAAATAGCGGGCGATATAGGTCTCCAGGTGAAGGCGAAAAGGAACTGACTCTCCGGGTCTAGGGGGAATACTGAAGAACGCAGAGCATAAATCTGCAGCACTGTACCATGTAGTTCCTGCCGGGATTGCATTTAGAAGGGAATTTGGGTTGCCCACCACTGGGTGGTGTGGTATCACGAATTGGTTGACAAGTCTCAGGTTCTGAACAAAACAGTAACAAACAGGGGCCCCTTGTCCCGAAGGTTTTTTGATGGGGAGTACGGGGGTGTTGCAGGGTGACGCGCAAGGAACCAGGATCCCTTTTTTGAGAAAATCCTCAATCATAGGCGTCAGTCCTTCTATGGCTCCTTTGGTAAAGGGTATTGCTTAGTGCATTGTCATTTTCCAAAAAACAAAATAAGACAATCTTTCCTTTCGATCAGTTAGTAATTGAAATTTGATTCTTGGTCTCTTTCCTTGCCAGATGAATTTTGGTAAGGTTTTTTGCCAATCCTTGAACTGAGTTGATCCCTTAATTACAGGGATTGTCTGAAAAAGAAACAACATCTTCAGGAGGATGTTCATTTTAATTGCTGCCATTCTCCCAGTCCAGGACAGCTTTATTCTATTCCATGTATCCAAATCTCTTTTGATTTCTTTCCATACTGGGTTGTAATTGTCACCAAATAAATTAATGTTTTTCATTGTCAACCAGATCCCTAAGTATTTTACTTTTTTCGCTACTTTTGATTTCATGTTTTTGTTCTAATTGCTTTATCATTTTCCTCTCCATATTTTTCACCATCATTTTAGTCTTTGTTTTATTCAATTTGAATCCTGATAATTTTCAGAATTTCTCCAATTCTTCCAATACTTTGCCAACACTGGTTTGAGGTTCCTCTAAAGATAATACTAAATCGTCCTCGTACGCCCTCAATTTAAACTCCTTGATCCAATTTTAATTCCATGTATTTCCGATGTTTCCCTCACCTTATTTTCTATCACCTCTAAAACTATTATAAACAGCAGGGGGGATAGAGGGCATCCCTGACTCGTTCTTTTCGCAATATCAAATGACTCAGTCAAATTGTTATTGACTATCAATTTAGCTGTTTGGTTGGAATATATAGCTCTTATGCCCTTCATGAGTGATCCCTCCATCCCCATTGCTTCCATACTCTTTATCAAAAACTGCCAAGACACATTATCAAACGCTTTTTCTGCATCAATAAATATTAACACTGCTGGTATTTCGTTTTTCACTTCCAAATATTCTATGATGTTTACAAAGTGTCTTGCGTTGTCTTTGAGATATCTGTCAGGGAGAAACTCTGCTTGGTCTTTGTGAATGAGATCTTTCAAATTTCTTTTCAATCTGTTGGCTAAAATCTCTGCAAAAAATTTATAATCATTGTTTAACAGAGAAATGGGTCTGTAATTTTTAATGTTTAGTCTACCAGTTTCTGGTTTAGGGATCAGAGTTATATGTGCTTCCTTCCATGTATGGGGAATATTCCCACCTTGCAAAATGTTGTTCATAACTTCACATAATACTGGGGTCAATTGTTCATCCAAAATTTTATAATATTTTGCCGAAAGCCCATCCGGACCTGGAGCTTTGCCTATTTTCATCCTTTTTATTGCGCTTTTTCTTCCTCTGTTATTTCCCCCCCTTTGTAATCTTCTAAATATTTTCCTATTTTATCTGTCTCTTCATTCTCTCTTATATAAACCTTCATAGAATTCCTGAAAGGCTTTCTTTATTTCCTTCAGGTTTTCTATTTGATCTCCTATTTTTATTTTATTTATCACACTTTGTTTTTGTCTTTTTTGTAATTGCCATGCAAGGAGTTTTCCAGTTTTATTAGCTGATTCAAAGAATTTTTGTCTCATTAATTTAATTTTCCATTCCACCTCTTGATTTACTAAAATCGAAAATTGGGTTTGTAACATTTTAATTGCTTGTTTATTCTGACATCTTTGGGTTTTATCGTTAATTTCTTTTCACATTCTTCCAATTGGGCCAAAATTTCTTCTTTTTTCTTTTTTCTCAGTTTTCTTCTATCGTTATTTGGTTGGATCAGATAACCTCATGACAGCTTTGCTTGCATCCCAGACGATATCTAAATTAGTTTCTTTATTTAAATTCCATTTCAAATATTCTTTTAGAGTTTCATTGGCTTTTACAATTACTTCTGGAATTTCAAAAAGGCTTTCATTCATCCTCCATCTATATGTGTTTTGCACTTTGCTTTTTACTTCTAAAATTACAGGATTATGATCTGACAAAGTTCGTGGCAGTATTTCACATTTCGATATTCTTGGAGTTAAATGTCTTGAGGTCCATATTTGGTCTATCCTTCCCCAACTTTGGTGTGGCTCCGAAAAAAAGGTAAATTGCTTTGTGGTTGGATGTTTAAGTCTCCAAATATCTATTAACTCCAAGTTTTTCACTAGATTAAAAAAGGATCTTGGTAGTTTTCCCTGATTAGCTTTCTTTTTTGTTGACCTATCCATTTCAGGTATTACTACGCCATTGTAGTCTCCCATTAAAATTGTCTTGGACAATTTTAATGAGTTCAGGATACCTTCTGATATGCTGGCAAATTTTAAGTTTCTTCTGGTTGTCTATCATTCATCTGGGCAATTCTGTTAGTCAGCGCTTCTATTTTGTTTGCATTTGCTTCGGCCAATTCTTTAGTTGTTCTGCTATTTTTGTAACTTTTTCAACAGCTGCTGTCATTCGTCTCATCTCTGCTTTTAACTCATGCATATCAGCCTATATGTTAGCTTCTGAGCACTGAATAATCTCCCCCAACTCCTTCACTGACTTCGCTATTTTGTTAAGTCCTTTGAAGGTAAGTAGCAATTTTCAAACGCCGAAGAATTCTTTCTCCCCTTCATCGGATCTTGGAGCCAACTCCTAGGCCAATTAACCGCTATGAAGAAAGCTCTACTATCAGTTTGCTTTTCGTTAATTTTTTTTTTTTTTAGCTTTTAATTAGAAAGCTCCGAGAACAAAGTGGGTGTGCATCAATCCTGTGCTTGCATGCATGGTCTTGAAAATGAGACCTGTTGAGCCTAAAAGTCTCAGCAAACTGCACGGCTTGCTCAAAAGTAGCAGGGCCTTTGTCGGCAACCAAGCTTGCCAGTTCCACAGGCAAATGACAATTAAACTGCTCTTTGATAATCAATTGCCTCATTCCTTCATAGGTAGTTACATCCTCTGCCGACATCCAAAAGTCAAAATTCTGTGCCACTTTAGCAGCATCGAGGGGCAGGCTTTCAGTTGAGGTAGCTTTATCAGCCTTTCGGAAAGTTCTCCTATAGCTCTCAGCATGTAAACCATATCTTTGCAAAACAAGGTGCTTATAACTTTGGTAGTGCAGAGCATATGGTAAGGGTATCTGTCCCATTAAATCAGCCAATTCTCCACTGACTAGGGCTCTCGGGATGGACATACACAGTCTCAGGGGAACTCCCAATTCCCAACAACTCAGTTCAAACAATGTCAAATAACTCAAAATGTCCATGGGAGGTTTATAAGCGGGGAAGAGGTGAAGATCAAAATCCCTTACGGTAAACTCACGAGTCACGCGTCTTGGGGACACATCTCACAGCTCCTGGTCATGGCTGTACCTCAAGGCGGTAACTCTGTGCTTGTCCCTCTGAACACCGAGGTTCCCCCTCCCCATAAATGTAAAAGGGTCTTGGGCATGGCCCATAGTCTTCCTCTTCTTTGTACTGTTGAGCCGACCTAGGCTCACAATATCATTCTGACAAGTGGACTCTCGTTGGACTACCCGGTCGATAAGTAACAGGTCTATGATTCTCCTGGGGTTGACGCTCCGGCTCTCGGTAGTCACCCGCAGCCACTGCACGGACCCACCTCCCTTGGGCTTCTTGGCAGCTCTCTGTAGTCATGTTCCTTCGGACTAGCCAACCAGGCTGCAGCAACAATGTGGCTCGCTCAGCAGTGTCTCTCCCGACCCCTCGGACCTTCCATGGGACCGTCTGGTCCCCACTCGGTGTCCTAGCGAGGCTACAGCTCCGTCCCTCTCCATGGAAACATTGATTCATGGGGTAACTTTCTCTTGGATATGCAGATGTACTTATAGTCCCGACATCACAAAGAGGTCGTAAACGTTGACTCAACCACTCTGGTCATCCGCTGGATTCCCCAACCGAATGCCCCACGGTCTGGCTCCTCAACGTCCACCTGGGACCCTCTCGCTTGATGAGTGTCCACAAAATCCCCATCTGAGCCATCAAAAAACAAGGGGGAGGAGGTAGCCCTCGAAGCAGCTCTTCTTGGTGACTCCATCAAGCGAGGGGGGGGGGAGCTAACATCTCCCCTCAACCCCAATTATCTATTGTCTGTAACGTTTCTGTGGGGTCTAAGCCTTCCGCCATTCCTGACTCGCTAGTCAATAAAATGCCTGTAACCTTCAAGATATATGTGCTCACACCAAAGAAAATTTGCCTTTGAGCGGTGAAGTCGATCCCACTGCCACCATGTAGTGAGTAGGACTATCCACACACCCCCACACCCCCGACCATTTCTCCTAGACACCAGCAGGACTTGGCCAAGAAGGGGGAGAGATTGCTAGGTGTTGCAAATCACAAACCAAACGGTAAAGCTGCCACCACCTCCCTTCCTGAACCACCCTCGAATGGGGTTCAAGGTGGAGAACCCCCCTTCAATATTTACCGGGTTTGCCCAGCCCTGAGTCACTTTACTGTGACGCAGACAGAAATTCAACAGGTAGGTGTCCAAACAGTAAGGCACCAGTTTCGCTTCCTTTATCCTTGAAAACCCACGTGGAGGACAGGTTAGGAACCAATCATTTCTTTTAAGTTAATTACCAATTTACCAAATTGTCAGGAGACAGGCACAGCTGAACTTTGTTTAGACTCAGAGATCTTGAGATCAAAAGGCTCTTCCTTGTTCCCAGGCCTCTCTTACACATACCCGGCTCCTAAATTGTAAATGACTTGATAGCCTCCTGTGCCTTTTTACAACCCAACCCACACTCAGGCCCCCAGCTGTGCCGGGGTCTGCAAATCAGACAACATCTCAACCTGCCTAGAGTCAAGATGTAATTGACTCACTCTGTTAGCGACAGGAAGTTTTATGTTTAAAAAGACCAAACACCCATTCCCCAGAAGGTCACAATTTTATCTCTCCCACAATGCCGCCACACATTTATCCCATTGTGGCTTCCCTTCTTTCTCTCCTTAATATTTTGTTGGAAGCCTCCCAGAGTGGCTGGGGAAGCCCAGCCAGATGGGTTGGGTATAAATTATTATTATTATTATTATCATTATTATCATTATTATCATTATCTCCGTCTTTCATGTATTTTTGTGATCTCCTTTTCATGCCATGTAAGCTAGAGATCATTACAGTATCGTAAGGGGGGTGATTTCCACACAGTAGTTACGTGTTGTGTGATACAGCACTTTATTCTGCTATATATCTGTTATATATGCCACTCTCCGCATATTGGACGACCCGTTTTTTGACATGATTTTTGAGTCAAAATACCTCATCTAATACATGGAAAAATACGGTACTTAATGGTGTTAAGAACCACCCCCATCTAAGTGCTACTATTCCAGCCTTTTCGGAATGTATCAGATTCTTTCTGGTTCCAAAGAAAAAAGAAAGAAAAATCCAGAAACCACCAAGGGATCAGACAGTGGGTAGATTATAAATGCATGACAGTGTCATATGGATGACTTCTCAAGGTGAGTGGATGGGAAATGGCAATTCCACAGTAAATAGCTCATCTGAAAGCAGCCCTCATGCTCAGGCTTGAACATAGCCATTTGTCACCATTGTCTCCTATCCAAAAATGACTAGCAGAAGGAAAGTACAGCATGTTGTAGACTGCTCTATTTTTGGACTTCCTTACAAAGCTGAACATGCTTTTCTAAACCTTCCCTTTGTTTTTATATTTTAAAATGGAGTTGGTCTCCTTATTTGTTCTGCAAATACCCCATCGCTTTCTACTGCTTAAGTAGTAAACAGAAGTACAAGCAAGACATACATATTTTTCAGAATAGTTATGTGCTTACAAAAATACAAAGCATATAACAACAACAACAACAATTTATTATTTATATCCCATCCATCTGGCTGGCTTTCCCCAGTCTGGGTAGCTCCCAACAGAATACTAAAAAAACACGATAAAACATCAAACATAAAAAACTTACTGAAATGTACCTCTCCAGCTTTTCTTGCTAAAATAACTGCATAATCCATGCATTCTTGCCAAGGACCAGCCATCTTTCTCTAGGAAACAGGACACATACACCACCAAATTATACTAATAAAAAAGAGCAAACAGCACAACATTGAAGATGTGTTAAAATGCTAAAACTTCAGGTTAAAACTATTTCAACATAAACAATATTATTTTGTTTCAAAATGCTGATAATCAATGTGGCAACACTGCACGATACTGGGAAATAAACTTCTCTTCAGTCCAGAGCAATGCATTATTTTGTAATATCGGCTACACAGCAACTACACAGTTTCCTGTAGGTTGCCAACCTGCATAGTGTCAGGAAGATGCTGAGCAAATTTGTGCTGCTGCATAAATGTAGCAAGAAAGATGACCTTGCCACAGATGCCTAGAACTGGCAGTGACTTGGCAGTAGATGTATTGTAGTCACACAATTGCAGAGATTATAAAAGCTGATAGTGATGTGTATAAAAGTGATGTGTATAAATATACATAAGCGCCACAGGGGGAAACTTGCAGTGGGAAGATCACTTATAGCTTACTAGGAATTTCACACGGTAGACTCCCTTATCATGTTTCTGCACATGTTGATAAACCAACAGAGACCAAACATGTGAAAAGTTGTTACTCATGATGAGTAACAATAGCATCTCTGCAATGTTTCCCAAACCTTTCAATTTCCAGACAATCAGTTCATAATATGCTACAAGGTTGCCGTTAACATTTAGCTCAGGCTTCCTCAAGCTTGGCCCTCCAGATGTTTTGAGACTACAATTCCCATCATCCCTGACCACTGGTCCTGCAAGCTAGGGATCATGGGAGTTGTAGGCCCAAAATATCTGGCTGGCTGAGGTTGAGGAAGCCTGGCGTAAGCTGTTGTGAAAGATCCAGCAAATGTTTTGTGTAGATGTTGCACTTTCCTAGCACTTAAAAACAGGAGTTTGCATCTAGGAAAACGTGACTTTCTCCATTCAGCTAAGCATTCCCATAGCAATACTGAGCATTGTGTGGAAGACAGCTTTGACCATCAGGGATACCCAATACACAAGAATTTCTAATGTACTGTCATAAGGAACACAGTTCTAACATAATAAGCAACACATTTCACATCACCTCTGCATTAAATGGTTGAAGCAATAAAAATCTCAGTGCTCCCACGTCACACCTCTCCCCCAGCTCCAGTCAACATGGCCAATAGTCAGGTATGATGGGGAAATTAACCAACAGCATTTGGAGGGCTACACTTCATTTATCTGTTGCCCTTTTCTTTATTTCAGTGCTGTATAAAAAGGCTGCATATTGTTGGGAGGGTCTAAATTTCACAAAACATTAGTTTTGCATGCTTTAACAGGAATGCCTGAGAAGGAAGGAGAGGAGTTGTATTTAGCTGCCCCTAAACAAAACAAAGGGGTGTGGGTGGTGCTGCTTAAACCACAGAGCCTAGGACTTGCCGATCAGAAGGTCGGCGGTTCGAATCCCCGTCACGGGGTGAGCTCCCGTTGCTCGGTCCCTGCTCCTGCCAACCTAGCAGTTCGAAAGCACGTCAAAGTGCAAGTAGATAAATAGGTACCGCTCCGGTGGGAAGGTAAACGGTGTTTCCGTGTGCTGCTCTGGTTCGCCAGAAGCAGCTTGGTCATGCTGGCCACATGACCTGGAAGATTTACACCGGCTCCCTCGGCCAGTAAAGCGAGATGAGCGCCGCAACCCCAGAGTTGGCCACGACTGGACCTAATGGTCAGGGGTCCCTTTACCTTAAACAAAACAAAACGGTTTTTCAATTTAGATACGTAATCTTAGCCATGGCCCAGCCCCACTATATATTTAGTTGTGGGTGGGTTGGAGACTTCATGAGCACTTTGCAGAATACATTCTCATCGCGATGTGGGGGCGAAAGACAGTAGAAATAACTGGGCAGTAAAAGGAAACCATGGCTGCTCCGGAACTTACACCAAGTCCTATGGAAGTGCATTCAAGAGCAGTCCCGACAAACCCCAGTTAAACCTATCAGTGGCTTGCTTGGAGGCGGAGCCAGCCCAGCAGACCTGAATGGGCAGGCTTCCCATTGGTCCACTTTGACGTATAAATAGGGAGTGAAGCCAGCAGCAAGCATGCAGTCTGCTTTGGAGCTTCAGGGAGAAGGGAAGATCTATGGATTCCTGCTTTGACTATGTTGGGGCCCCATCACTTCCACTTCCACCGCTCCTTCTCCCCATTGCGCTCCTTGTAAGGAGCTGCGACACCTTCCTTCCCCCCGTTCTTCAACACTGCCTCCCTTTCTCCATTTCCCATGCTCCCGCGGTGGTTGTTGTGCCGCTGGGTGTGTGTGTGTGCCGGATCGCGTGGCCTCCGTTCCCCCCTTCACCTACGTACTCAGCTTGGGGAAGGTAAGGCTTCGGCGGCCTGGCTGGCTGCCGTTTCCTATGCTCCCAGTAGTCTTCTTTTCCGCCTTTGCCACCTTGGCCTGGGGGGAGGCCTCGGTTGGCGGGCCATTGTAATATCACCTGATTCTGTATGCAGAGTCACTGACTTGTAGTACCAAAAAGCATAGATCATAGAATTGCAGAGTTGGAATATTGACGAGGAAAAGCATCAACTGAGGCTTTGTTCAGGTCCAAAATGATCTGCAGGAAGTAAAAACATTTGTTCCTAATGTTTCACAGATATAATAGTATCTTATTACTTGAAGGTTTGACATGGGATGCTCAGAATTGCATCTTACTGTGGATTCTGGTCAGGGGTTCTGGGGCGTGTGAAGAGTGAGTCTATACAGCATAATCATGACCCCGCCTTCATTATACAGATCATATCATTACACAGCATTTTTTTTAAAAAATAATAATAATTGGACATTCATCTATAGTTAGTTCACCATAACCTTTCTCCCAGGGGTCAGCAAACTTTTTCAGCAGGGGGCCGGTCCACTGTCCCTCAGACCGGACTATATTTTTTTGGGGGAAATTGAACAAATTCCTATGCCCCACAAATAACCCAGAGATGCATTTTAAATAAAAGCACACATTCTACTCATGTAAAAACACCAGGCAGGCCCCACAAATAACCCAGAGATGCATTATTCTTCTTTGAGAAAAATTAAGTGGCTCATGTAAATGTAAACTAAGCTTTAATAATGAAGAAAACAGTAACAAAATAACATGTTGAGAGAAGCTAAATACAACATGAGGCAAACCTGAGGCAAGAAGAGGCAGTTGTTCCCTCTTAACGGACATTCTTAACTGAACATATGAATGAAAATGCAAGTACAAAAGGAGAATCTAACAAGTCAATGAGAGTACATTTGCTCAGGCTGAATCCTGCAAAGCCAAACCATAGTCTTTGTGCCTTGTCACACTGTCAGAGGTACTAGTGAAGGCAGGAATCCTTTTCTGTCACAGGGGAGCTTAGGGCAAGGAAATATTCTCAAGGAGGAAAAGGCAGCGTTGCTACTCCGTGGGGGTTCTCGGCCAGATTTGTTTGGCGCTTCAAATCGTTCCTCAGTAAGGCTGCTGCCACATCCAGAGGGCAGTTTGCTGAACTGAGAGGAGGATTGTGGAGTGCTTGGAGATTAGGCTGCTCGTCAATGAAACTGCTCTTTTGTGGATACCCTGCTTGCCACTATATGCTTCTCAATGTGTACGAATGTAGGAAAGGGATGAAGTCATTTGACCACGTGAGATTTCGAACTTGGCTGCAGGAGACAAATTGTAGCAGGAGGAGGGGAACTTGCAAGACACTGGTAAAATCTCTGTGGAGATTCTAGCAAGCTGGCCTCTGCGCCAAATGATCCAGAAGCAGCTGTCAACGGTGCGCTTGTGCAAACTCTTTCCGTAGCCAAAGAGAGTCCTGGTAGAAACGTGGATCTCCCAAGTGCAGAGACGTCCTCTTATAGAAGTAGTAGTATAGCACAGCCACCGTTCTCTGGAAAACAAAGAGAGTCTGCAGCCCATCTGTCCACACAAAATATTTGGAATTTTTCCAGCGGAGGTTCATGACCCAGATGTGGAAGGATATGCTCAAGGCAAGGTATGCTGCTGACAGGACAATGGTCCCTTTAAATTTCTGGAACAGAAGATTAACCAGGCCAGCCTGGAAGACGAAGGTGTTGAAGAACATGAGGAAGATGATGATGACGTTGAAGAGGATGGCAATATCCTGAACGATGAAAAGCACAAGCTGGATGACGGGCGCCATGCGCAGCAGCTCCGAGAAGGAGTTGACAAAGAGGTCATAGAACAGCAGTAGGAACTGCAAGGAAAGGACCAGGCTATAGTTGCTGGTTTGGAGCATCTTCTCAGTGCCTGCATCCCAGATGAGAGGGACACCTCATGCTCACACAACAGAGGGATACAAAATTTTTCCTCCAGTGCAATCACTCATAGCTCCCTTTGGGCAGAGACCTCAAACCTTATCTCATTGGTGATCAAGGTTTCAAACCAGGTCTGCCACGCCAAGACACGTGCCCTGGTTCTGTAGGCTCCCAAGCCCCCTTGACCTCACGCTCCCTGTGTTAAGCAACGGGGCATGCCAGGTCGCTGAGAGAAAGGCCTGCCGCCGCTCCTGCTCACACTCTTTGCTCCCGACCCTCACCTGGCACCGGCGCCGCCCGTCCCAATGGAGACGGCACAGCCGTCTTAACTGAACATAACGGAACACCCACTGAAGGGAGGGGCTGATTCCAGAGCAAAACACACAAGCCCCGCCCACCAGATACCCAGCACTCTACTATTCAAATTAGGCTCCAGTGTTTTTCTTAACGTTTTCACAGGACTCCCATCATCAATCACACAAAAAACGGTTAGGTAAAATGTCATATACCGTATTTTCCGCCCTATAAGACACACTTTTCCCCCTCCAAAAATGAAGGGGAAATGTGTGTGCGTCTTATGGGGCGAATGCAGGCTCCTTGGCTTCAGCGATAGCAACGCGAAGTCTCCGAAGCCTGCGCTCTGGAGGCTTTGCGTTGCTTCCGCTGAAGCCAGGAGAGTCTGCTCTTTGAGGCTGGCGGTGGGGGAAAGCAGCGCTTCCCCCATCACCAGCCCCAGAGGATGGGGGGCAGCGGGAAGGCGTGCGACACCTTCCCGCTACTTTCCAACCCTCCTGTGGGCTTTTGTGGGAGATGGGGGAATTCCCCCACCTCCCACAAAAGCAGGCAAAAGCCGTGCGCTCTTTATTTTTTTTTTTTAAATTCTTTTTATTAAGTTTCAGTTACAACATAAAAAGAAAGAAAAACAAAAAACACAAAAGACAAGACAACAATTTTAAAAAAAAACAAGGAGAACAAGAAGACAAGAAAAAAAAAATATCCACATCTAACACCAAAAAGCAACAATCTCTGTACAGTTCTATCTCTTATTCATTAAGATTTTATATAATTAGATATTTATGTCTTTCTTCTACTCCCCTATTGACCTCCTTCCCTCCCGATTTCGGACTTCTTGATAAAATTTTCCATTTTCTGCAGCTAGTATTTGTTAACGATTTGCACATCATAAGTTTTATAACAGACCTGCTATAGTTTTTAGGTTTCTATGGTTTCCTTCAATGTATGCCATAAATTTATTCCAATCACTAATAAACTTTGTATTTTTTTGGTTTCTAATTTTTTGCGTCATTTTTGCTAATTCAACATATTCGAATAATCTTGTTTGCCATTCTCTAACCGTTGGTATATTTGTACTTTTCCAATTCTGTGCAATTAATATTCTGGCCGCTGTTGTCGAATACTGGAATAAAATCCTATCTTCCCTTTTAATTTCATCCCCAATTATACCTAGTAAAAAGGCCTCCGGTCTCTTAGGAAAAGTATATTTAAATATTTTTTTTAACTCATTATAAATCAAGTCCCAGAATTTCTTCATTTCCTCGCAAGTCCACCACATATGGTAGAAATTGCCTTCTTTGATTTTGCACTTCCAGCAGGCCTTATTTCCTGTTTTATACATTTTTCCTAATTTTGCTGGTGTGATATACCACCTATATATCATCTTCTCCAAATTTTCTCTAAGGGTGACACTTGCCGTAAATTTTATTCCATTATTCCACAATCTCGACCATTTTTCATAATCTATATTGTATCCCAAGTCCATTGACCATTTTGTCATAACCTCCTTTATTTCTTCGTCTTTGGTGTCCCATTCCAATAGTATATCATACATTCTAGATAATAATTTGGTTTTACCTTCAATTATTTCTATCTGAAATTTGGATTTTTTTTCACTTATCCCTACTTTTTTATCTTCCATCCACATTGCGTTTATTTGATGATATTGTAGCCAGCCTGTTAATTTTTCTTTCAAATCCTCATATGTTCTTAATTTCCAGCCGCTTTCTGATCTTATTAGTAGGTCTTCGTACGTTAATCTTTTCCCTTCCATATTTGTTTTCTTAATTATTAAAATGTCCATTGGCGACAACCACCAAGGTGTTTTCCATTCTAGGAGTTTTTTATTTTTCTCCCAAACTTCATATAGTGGTCCTCTAATGATGTGGCTTGAAAACCCCTTATGTACCTTTTCTTTATTTGACCATAAGTAGGCATGCCAGCCGAACCTATTGTTGAATCCTTCTAGGTCTAATAAGTCAGTATTTTCCAAAGTTATCCACTCTTTGATCCAACAAAGGCAGGCGGCCTCGAAATATAATTTCAAATTTGGGACCGAGAATCCCCCCCTTTCTTTTCGATCTGTAAGCAATTTAAATCTAATTCTCGGTCTTTTCCCTTGCCATATAAACTTCGAAAGGGTTTTCTGCCAATCCTTGAACATTTTGGAGCCTTTAATCACTGGTATACTTTGGAACAAGAACAACATTTTTGGAAGTACGTTCATTTTTATTGCCGCCATCCTTCCCATCCACGAAAGCTTAACTCTATTCCATATATCTAGATCTTTTTTAATTTCCTTCCATGTTGTCAAGTAGTTATCTTGAATTAAATTTATATTTTTTGTGGTTAGCCAGATTCCCAGATATTTTATTTTCTTAGCCACCTTGATTCCATTTTGTTTCTCTAATTTTTCTCTTTCGTCCTTTCCCAGATTCTTAGTCATCATTTTTGTCTTTAGTTTATTCAGTTTAAAACCGGATAGTTTACCGTATTCTTCTAATATTTCCAGCGCCTTGCTAACACTTTTTTGCGGCTCTTCTACAGATAGCATCAAATCGTCTGCGTAAGCTTTTAATTTATATTCTTTCGTTCCTACTTTAATCCCTCGAATCTCTGGTGTTGCTCTTATTTTACTCGCGATGACCTCTAATACTATAATAAACAAAAGCGGGGAAAGAGGGCAACCCTGTCTTGTTCCTTTTTCTATTCTAAATGGATTTGTTAAGTTGTTATTTATAATCAATTTGGCAAACTGACTCGAATATACTGCCTTTATTCCTTTCATGAATTCGCCCTCTATCCCTGCTTTTTCCATACTTTTTAATAGGAACGACCATGAGACATTATCGAATGCCTTCTCCGCATCAATAAAAATCAGCGCCGCAGGTATCTCGTTCTTACACTCCAAATATTCAATAATGTTTATAGTATGCCTTACGTTATCTTTAAGAAACCTGTTTGGGAGGAATCCTGCTTGATCTTTGTGAATTAGATTTACTAAACACTTTTTTAAGTCTATTTGCCATTACCTCTGCAAAAATTTTGTAGTCATTATTTAGTAGTGATATAGGCCTATAATTTTTGATGTTTAATTTATCCGTGTCCGGTTTGGGGATCATCGTGATATGGGCCTCTTTCCATGACTCTGGTATCTTTCCTCCCGCTAATATTTTATTCATAGTATCACATAGCACTGGCGTTAGTTGATCTTCATAGTATCACATAGCACTGGCGTTAGTTGATCTCCGCGGCTTCTGCTGGCTTTTCTAGGAGGTGGGGGAATTCCCCCACCTCGTAGAAAAGCCCGTAGGAGCCGCACAGCCTTTAAAGAGCGCGCCGCTCTTGGGGGCTTTTCCCCGAGGAGGGAGAAGGGACTGACTGTCCGAGTCCGTCCCTTCTCCCTCCTGTGGGCTTTTGCTGGAGATGGGGGAATTCCCCCACCTCCCGCAATAGCAGGCAAAAGCCGCGCGCTCTTTAAAGGGGCTCTGCGGCTTCTGCTGGCTTTTCTAGGAGGTGGGGGAATTCCTCTACCTCGCAGAAAAGCCCGCAGGAGCCGCGCACCCTTTGAAGAGCGTGCCGCTCTTGGGGGCTTTTCCCCGAGGAGGGAGAAGGGACTGACTGGCCGTTTCAGTCCCTTTTCCCTCCTGGTCGAAAAGCCCGGAGGAGTCGTGCACGGCTCCAGTGGGCTTTTGCGGGAGGTGGGGGAATTCTGCCACCTCCCGCAAAAGCAGGGAGAAGGTCTTGGAGTAGCGCACAGGCTGCATGCAGCCTGTCCACTGCTCCCAGAGCTGCGGGGGGTAAATCATATTTTTCCCCTTGATTTCTCCCCCTGAAAACTAGGTGTGTCCTATGGGCCGGTGCGTCCAATAGGGCGAAAAATACGGTAACTTAAGAAATCCTTTAAATTTTGTATATCTGCATGAACCTGTTGCCTTTTAAATTTAATGGCTTTAAGCTCTTGTCTATTGAGGAAATGTTTCGCCTAAAGATGTAGAAGACATGTTGAGGTCCCATGGACTGCAAGAAGATCAAACCTCTCCATTCTGAAGGAAATCAGCCCTGAGTGCTCACTGGAAGCTGAGGCTCCAATACTTTGGCCACCTCATGAGAAGAGAAGACTCCCTGGAAAAGACCCTGATGTTGGGAAAGATGGAGGGCACAAGGAGAAGGGGACGACAGAGGACGAGATGGCTAGATAGTGTTCTTGAAGCTACCAGCATGAGTTTGACCAAACTGCGGGAGGCAGTGGAAGACAGGAGTGCCTGGCGTGCTCTGGTCCATGGGGTCACAAAGAGTCGGACACGACTAAATGACTAAACAACAACATTGCAGCCAATTCGTCAAGTGTATCCTGATTTCTTCAGATTTTTTCAAGTTTATTTAAATGTTGTGCAGAGGTCCAGTGAGTAGAAGTATTTGCCAAAGAATGAGATTCCAGCTGCATGTCTTGTCGAGATTTTTGCAGCACGATCTAGACTCCTCCGATAAGCTGGATACTTTAAAAAAAAATCAATAAAGTTTGTAATGAAAATAAAGCATTTGCAAACTGTAGTTATGACCTTTAAAGGCATTGGTATTTTTTGTTTTAAATGTTGGTGCTTTGATTTTTAAAAATTGGGAAATTGCGCAAGAAAAATGAAATGAGCTACATTCCCCTTTCTGCCACAGTTCTTTTGTTAGAAAGCAAGTTGCACTTCCTGAAATAGACAGGGCATTCCTGGTCTCGTTGCCAGTAAAAGGGAATTGCTTCAGTGATGCTTCTAATACGTCTCATTGAAGCCATTTTCTTTTGCTGGCAACAAGACCAGGAATGCACTGTGCCTGTTTCAGGAAGTGCAGCTTGCTTTCTAACAAGATTTACATCCGATAGAAAGAACTTGTAGTACAGACTGTGCGTTTGTTGAATGCAATTTGTGGACACCCCTGTGGCATTGTGTTATGAACCCATTAAAAATTGGTTTTTAGAGAAGGCAGAGAAGAAAACGAAACAGTTCAGGGCAATTTTTTTCGAGCCAAGTATAGAGTGGAGAACTTCAGCTTCTGCATAATTTGCTAGTGTTGACTTGTAGTGTTGCAGAGGAACAGCAGGAGGCAACCCAGAGTACTGTATATAAATGCTTGCATACACCCAACATCCTCTCCAAACTCGGTAGTGTGCCACAAGCAAAGCTGGTTTTCTCGGCTGCAAGGCAGACTTGTCAAACGGCCGCACAGGTTAGTAATTGATAGCAGGGAGCGGAGAGGGAGCGGAATGGGAAATTGGAACCAGGGTGTTGCAGTATGCAGACCATTTTAAATCTTCTAATTTCTTAACAATCACTCAGTGCAGTCCAAAGTTCAGGTTTAGTAATGGGAAAAGCAGGCTTGGTTTGAGGGCTTTCTGGGAATGATGAATTGCTGACATTCTCAAAGTTACCCGTTTCTGTTTGGTGTTTTGAAATTGTTAGTATGATGTTCCAGGTCTTCTCTGTAAGCAGAAAGAGAGCATCTTTTTGGTCCATTCATCCAATTTTATTTTTATTTTTGTAGGGGGAGGAGGAGTGTTAATGACATCTGTCAGTCAAGCACAGTCCTTCCTTAACTATTGACAACTATTGGGTTAATTGATCCATCGCTATAATGCTTTCCTGGCTTCTTTTGTAGCTTATCTTTTCCTTGTCTTTGATTCAGTGATCCATTCAGGTGGAACATAACAAAGCTAGTGTCCAGTACTTTTTATGTACTAAGCTTGGATCCTAGAACAATAGGCAAGTAGGATCCTAGAATGCAACAACTGATTGGCCTGCAGGAAAAGACCAATCAGGATCCAGGAGGGAAGCAGACTCAGCCAATCAGACGAGACTCATTGTGTAAATAATGTAAATGTATGTAAATGTAATGTAAATAAAAGCCTGAGGTTTTTTTGGGGGGGCAATTCTTTTTTTAAAAAATATTTTTTATTGTTTTTTTCCATGTATACTTCTTCTAACAATATATCTTTAACAATTTTTCATATTTTGACCCCTCCTCCCCTGGACTTCCCCCATACTCCCGTTTTGTTTCCCCCCCATATTGTTCACCCTGTGTATTGTTTTTCCCAAATTTCCTCAATACATCATCTTATTTTTTGTTGTATACAGTTGTGATTGTTTACTCAAACCCTGCCAGTGAGTCCATTTCTTCATGTTGCCTCTTTATATATGTTGTAAACGGTTCCCATTCTCTTTTAAAGTCTTTGTTGTCCTTTTCATGTAATTTTTCTGTTAGTTTTGCCAGTTCTGCATATTCCATAAGTTTCCCTTGCCATTGTTCTTTTGTTGGTATTTCTTCTGTCTTCCAAGTTTGGGCTAATATAATTCTTGCCGCAGTTGTTGCATAGATAAATAATTTCCAATTTTCTTTGTTTACATCTTGGTCTAAAATTCCTAGAAGGAATGCTTCTGGTTTCTTAACAAAGGTCTTTTAAAACATCTTTTTCAATTTATTATATATCATTTCCCAATAATTTCTAATCTTTTTGCATTCCCACCACATATGATAGAATGTTCCATCTTTTTCTTTACATTTCTAACAGGTTTTTGATCCCTTTTTATACATTTTGACCACTTTCTCTGGTGTTATATACCACCTATACATCATTTTCATATAATTCTCTTTCAATAAGATACAATTTGTAAATTTTAGTTTCACCTTCCACATCTTTTCCCAATCTTCAAGATGTATATAATGACCTAAATCCTGAACCCACTTTATTTGTGCTGACTTTACCATTTCAAACTAACGCTTCCCCATAAAGTAGGAGATTGTACATTTTTTAAAGTAATTTCGTGTCACTCTCGACTATCTCTTTTTGAAAGTTTGAAACTGTATAACTAAAACCTTTCTTACTGTCTTCCTTAAACTATTCATTTAATTGTCTATGATGTAACCAACTTTGTAAAAAGGTCTTCAGTTCCTCATATCCTTTCAGCCTTAACCCTTTTCCCACCTCTATTAACAATTCTCTACATGTCGGCCAATGTCCTCCCTTACTAAGTGGTTTTAATGCTAATGTTTCCACTGGCGAGAGCCACCATGGAGTTTTTGGTTCTAAAAAGTCTTTATATTTATTCCAAACTTTTATAAGCATTTTTCTTATTATATGATTATGAAAACCTTTATGTTAGGTTTGGGGGGCAATTCAATCACTGTTTTATAAGCTGCAATAAAGGTAAAGGTAAAGGGACCCCTGACCATTAGGTCCAGTCATGACCAACTCTGGGGTTGTGGTGCTCATCTCGCTTTATTGGCCAAGGGAGCTGGCATATAGCTTCCAGGTCATGTGGCCAGCATGACTAAGCCGCTTCTGGCGAACCAGAGCAGCGCACGGAAACGCCGTTTACCTTCCCGCCAGAGTGGTACCTACTTGCACTTTGACGTGCTTTTGAACTTCTAGGTTGGCAAGAGCTGGGACCGAGCAACAGGAGCTCACCCCGTGGCGGGGATTCGAACCACCGACTTTCTGATCGGCAAGTCCTAGGCTCTGTGGTTTAACCCACAGCGCCAACCGCGTACAAGCTGCAATAAAGAGCATGAAATCACTACAGGGCTCCGAGTATATTCCACGATCCCTGGCCAAATCTATCACATCTTCTTGTGTTTTCCCTGTAAATTGCATCTTGTACATTAACGTCTAGGATGTCAGTAGCTTTGACATAATGCAAGAGAAAACTTGGAAAACGTAACATTCCATGTAGGAATGAATCACCAGGTGAATGTATGATCGAGCTTTTGTTGCTCATGCTCTTTCACCTCGAGGGAGTGGTGGTTTCATAATTTTTCTGATTATTAAAGCCAAGCAAGCTCTTTACAGAAGATAAGCTAGAGAGATTAACAAATTGAAGTGGGCAACACCTGCCTTTGTCCAGGGTTTAAGGTACGCCCTCGCTGAGGATTCTGAGAGTTGTACTTGGAACTTTTTTCATGCGAAACAGATGCCAAGCTGCAGCCCTTTGCCCATGTAATGTGCATCCATATCTTTTATCTAACAAGGAAATTAGCTTTCGTATGTGGCCATTTGCTGGCTGAGTCTTTTCTCATTAGTTGATGGAAAATATCTCCCCCCCCCCAAAAAAAAACACCCTGAGCAACCCAAGCTCAGTTGGTTAGAACATGGTGCTGATAAAGCCAAGGTTGCAGGTTTGATCTCTGTAATGGGAGAGCTGGATATTCCTGCATTAGACTAGAGGATCCTGAGGGTCACTTCCATTAGGAAATGGTATGTCCCTCAGAGGACCCCAAGGTCCATGAAGAATAATAGCTTAAAGGTCCCGGGCCCTAAGGAAGCCAGACTATCCACCAGGGCCAGGGCCTTTTCAGTGGCGGCTCTGACCTGGTGAAATGCTCTGTCCCATGAGACTAGGGCCCTGCAGGACTTGATCTCCTTCTGCAGGGCCTGTAAGACAGAGCTATTCTGCCTGGCCTTCAATTTGAATTAGCCTGATCCTCTGTGGCCTTTTCCCTTTCCTCTTCTATGAAGAAACCCTTTCTGGGACCCCACATTTAAATTCTTCCTTGGTCTCCTTGCTGCCCCTAGTAGGACCAACTTGGCCAGTTGCCCTGGTGATCATTTGATGTCTACTGACTGGGTTTTGTCCCCCCCCCCATGACCCCTGAATTTTTGAATTCTATTGATATTGATGCTGCATTTTATGTTCTGTTTTATGCTGTTTCAAAGTTGCATTTTAATCACTGTTTTATATTTGCTGTTAGCCACCCTGAGCATGGTTTTTAAACTGGGAAGGGCAGGGTATAAATAAATTATTATTATTATTATTATTATTATTATTATTATTATTATTATTGGGTTCCCATACATCCAGGAAAACTAGACATTCTCCTCTTTTGGGGGGCCCTAACATGCACATATGGGTAGATTTTTTGCAGTTTAAAGGAAATGTTGGGGGGCGCACACTTGCTTGGGAGGGCGCTGTGCCCCAGCAGCAGCACAGCAGAGCAAGGCCTTTGCAGCGAATATCAGGAGCTGGGGTCCTGCCTCTGCTCTGGCTGATCTGCATGCTGCTGCCAGCCTGAGCTGGGGAAAGGCACACGGGCATTGCTGTGGCAGCCCCATGTGACTCTTTCCCTGACTCGGGCTCGCAGCGGCTTGAGCTGCCCTTTTTTGCTCTTCAATATATGGCAACCCTAGGGATGCGGGTGGCACTGTGGGTTAAACCACAGAGCCTAGGACTTGCCAATCAGAAGGTTGGTGGTTCGAATCCCCACGACGGGGTGAGCTCCTGTTGCTCGTCCCTGCTCCTGCCAACCTAGCAGTTCGAAAGCACGTCAAAGTGCAAGTAGATAAATAGGTACCGCTCCGGCAGGAAGGTAAACGGCGTTTCCATGCGCTGCTCTGGTTCGCCAGAAGCGGCTTAGTCGCTGGCCACATGACCTGGAAGCTGTACGCCGGCTCCCTTGGCCAATAAAGCGAGATGAGCGCCGCAACCCCAGAGTCGGTCACGACTGAACCTAATGGTCAGGGGCCCCTTTACCTTTTTATATGGCAACCCTACTTCCATTTCTACAATTCTATGATTGTATGATAATTATTGCTATAGCACTGGTCTAGTCCAGAGATGGGGAACTTGTGGTCTTCTAGATGTTGGATTTTCACCACCCAGGGAACCTGTGGTCCTCCAGATGTTGGATTTTCACCACCCCTGTCCATTGGTCATGCTGGCTCTAGGACTCCTGGGACTTCCTGCAACATTTGGAAGACCAGATTCCCCACCTCTGGCCGAAACTAATCTACCACATCTTGTTGCAGTTTCCCACAAGTTTCTATATGCTAACGTTCAGGGTGTGTCAGCAATTTGGTAATAATACAAAAGAAAACTTGCGACAGGTAATGTTCCCGTTCAGGAATGAATTGCTAGGAGAAGGCGCGAAGCTTGTGTTGATCATTCACAGTGAAATGCCCTTTCACACAGAGAGAGTGGTGGTTTCATAACTGCTCTGGTTACAAAGCAATCTTCTTGCAGTACAACAGAAGAAAAGGGCAGAGAGATTGACAAATCATTGTGTGCAAACCTACCCTTTAGTTACACATTTCCGTGCCTTGTTTAAATCTTTAAAAGGGAGTGACTTGGATGCAGAGGAGGGGCTGACTAAGGAGACTTTAAGCAAGTATATGAAACAAAATCTAGTGGCAGTGATTTGAAACCAAGGTTGTATTCGCATGGCAATTTGTCTCAATTTCCTGACTTTTCTCTAACCTCTACATTACATCTGGCCCTTTCACATGATGTAAAAATCTGCTTCCAGAAATATAGCAAAATCTAGAGCAAGGATTAGTGCTTGTTTCTGTTGCTTCAAAAAGCACCCATTTGCAACCGACACAGAAAGGAGTGCCAACTTTGTTCCAGATTCTGCTATATTTCTGGAATTGGATTTCACATCATGTGAAAGCTGAAGTATAATGTGGAAATTAACTGTTAGGGAAATATTGGGGAAATGGACTAATCTGCCATGTCAGTGCAGCTCTCTTCCACAGTCCTTTACCCAAAAGAAAGGAAGGGTGCATTGGGATTCTGTCAGCTGTGCTATACAGCTGATAGTAAAAGGTAAAAGGACCCCTGACCATTAGGTCCAGTCATGACCGACTCTGGGGTTGCGATGCTCATCTCGCTTTATTGGCCGAGGGAGCCGGCGTACAGCTTTTGGGTCATGTGGTCAGCATGACTAAGCCGCTTCTGGCGAACCAGAGCAGCGCACGGAAATGCCGTTTACCTTCCTGCCGGAGTGGTACCTATTTATCTACTTGCACTTTGACGTGCTTTCGAATTGCTAGGTGGGCAGGAGCAGGGACCGAGCAACGGGAGCTCACCCCGTCGCGGGGATTCGAACCGCCGACCTTCTGATCGGCAAGTCCTAGGCTCTGTGGTTTAACCTACAGCTCCACCTGTGTCCCTATACAGCTGATAGGCATGATGAAATCTGAAAGATGCAATGCTTTCATCCAAAGGAAAGAAGAGAGCAGGTTGCAAGAAAATAATGTTAGTTGGGGTATCGTGGAGTTGCAAGGAGGATACCCACCAGCCTGTGGTTCAGGGAGCTGATTAAGGAAATAAATCACAGAAGTGTGTTCCCAGTTTTAATGTGGGGCTGGGGAGACACGCAAACCTTTGCTTCAGCAATCGAAGAGTGTGGAAACCAGCACTCTGGCAATTCCTCTAATGGTTTATAACTTTGTATAATCTTATTTGATCACTCAGGACGTGAAAGATGGTGCGTGCGAAGATTTGGATCTTGAAGAAGCACTTTGAGGGATTTCCTAAGCACAGTGATTTTGAGCTGAAAGAGGTGGAACTGCCGGCACTGAAGGATGGAGGTAAGAGGGATTTTTGCCTTCGTACTCAAAGTTTTATCTGAATAAACTGAAGGGGTGAATCCATTGACTCTTCATTTTGGCCCACCATCAGAACATGAATCTCAATAGGATGCATGTGGAACATTTGCTAAGAAGAAATGATTTTCATTGCATTTGATTCCAAGGGAGGTGGAGCAAGCTTGTATTCTGCTGCTCCAGAGAATAGGACAGGTCAAGAGTTGTTGGATAATGGAATGAACTGTGTCAGAAAGTGGTAGACTCTCTCATTCACTGGAGGTTTTTAAACAGAGGTTGGATAGGGACAGTGGTGTAGCTTGGGTTGACAGTGCCCGGGGCCACATAGAGCGGGTGGAAGGGAGGGAAATGGATGGAGTACACATGCACATTCAATGCCTAATGACATCCACGTCACCTAGGAGTTTGCAGCTGCAGAGATAGGGAAAGAAGAGCTTCTTTTCAACGGCGTACAGTGACAGAAGCGTGCAGCTATATTCAGGCAGCACCGGGTGTTGAAATTTTGCACCCCATATCATTTTGCAACCGGGGCAACCGCCCCCGTGCTCCCCATGCTACACCACTGGATAGGGTTTCTTTCGTTGTGATTCCTGCATTGCAGAGGGTTGGACTAGATGACCGCTTGGTTCCCTTCCAACTCTACAATTCGAACTTAGTAAGACTTACTACTGAGTAAACATGTCTTGGATCCCAGCCTGATGCCTTTCAAATGCCCAACCCTATCTGGTTCTCCCTTCCCATGGTGACTGTTTTTTAAAGAATTTAAGAGACTAAGATTGTCTTGTGGGTCTCCGATCTATGGTCAAGTTTGTCCATTAATCTACTTTTGCATATTCTGTATTTCAGAGGTGCTGCTTGAAACTGTGTTCCTCAGTCTTGACCCATATATGAGGTATTGTTCTTTTGGTTGGACTTACCCATTGAAGTATAACCCTGAAATTGCAGTACAGCTTGGCTATACCTCGTGCCTAGATTTCCCTATTAAATGTTAACTCTGGGCCAGTTTGGATGCAAGACGAAGCCATAGTTTCGCATGATGTGAATGAGCCCACAGCAAACCTTAGGCTCTCGCACGCTCCTTTGTCGCTGTGGCTATCAAGAAGAGCTCAGAATCTTTCACTTCAGTTTTGAAAGTTTGCAAAACTTGCTGTGTTGCCCAAAACTCCAACAAGATGTAGCTATGTGGTCTTAGCTATAGTTAGTGGAACCAAGCCAACTCCAAACCATAGTTAACAAATTTGGCTTGTTTCCACTGACCATACATAGCACATAACTACAGACAAGGTTTCAGGCATTGCAGCAAACCACAGTTATTCGAAAGCGGAAGTTTCTAATTTCTTCACGGCCGTGAGGAAAGAGGAAACCAAGAGTGTGAGCCCAAGAATAGCTGAATCTGTGGTTGAGCACTATGTTGGAGCCCAGCTTTTGTCTTCTCTCGAGAGCTTATTCTGTAGCAGAGTTTTAACAGTAAATTGGTGTAAGCGTCCAGAGGATAAGTCTGTCACCACAGCCTACGACTTCAGGATTTGAAATCTCTGTACGGAATTCTCCTATGAGCAATTTGTCATTAAAAATATAAGATAAGACAAAAATATACTTTCAAAAGCTGAGACCATGACCAGGAAGTAGCTGAACCTACTTCAGTATATTATGACACGTTTTTGAAGAACGTCAACAGGCAATTTAAAGAAATTTCAAACACTGTAGAGAAAGTTCCTCGTGAAAAATTATAGACTGACCGCCCATTGTTAACAGCTTATTCTGTCCCCTGTGTAGTCTTGATCACCCATGCATTATATTGCCAATAGTATTTTGTTTCTGTTGCTTTTGCCATAAGTAGGGTTGTTAATCTTACCAATTCTTACCAGCCTCTACTCCTGTGCCTTTAGTAGCAACTTTTCTCTGCAAATGCTGGTAGTTTAGAACATTTATATGCAGACTGTATAAAATTCATCTATGAGTTGTTCTGTAGTTCTGCTCTCCAGGTTGTTGTTGACCGCGCAGGAGCAGGTCAGGCCATTGCTCTGGTCAGTTGGCAAACTCCGAGTTATACACCATAATGAAAACATTGACTTGGATACCATGCCTCTTGTTGCATGCTCTTGTGTTTTGAAGCGGTCGTGGTTATCAAAAGTTTATAAAGGCAAAAAAACAAGAAGCATAGTAAAAGGCTGGTTCTGGGTTTGAATCCCAATTATCGGTGCAAATTGCTCCCATAATTGCAAAGGCATTCTCTAGACATTCTCTGACAAGCCTGTCTTGTTGGTGTGTTTTGTTTTGTTCTCTACAGACCATACAGCAGGATTCATCTGAAGGAAGGGGATACAATGTTAGGATCCCAAGTTGCAAAGTAAGATCCTACATCAACATCTCTCTCTCTGTGTGTTTGTGAAAAGATTTTGCTGATGTTGCCAGCTGTGTTGCTCCTGCTGTCATTGAGTCTTAGTTAATATAAAGTAGTTCTAGCATATCTGTTGCACTTTGCAAATGTTTAAGGTGGAGTTCTTTAAACAAGCATGCGTGCGTGTGAGAGAGGGAGAGAAACAGACTAGAAACAGAATTAAGATTTCAGGGAACATATTATATTTTAGCAGTGTTTTTTTCTGGGGGCGACACAGGCGGACACATACCTCTAAACATATTGTGAATCTTTGTACTTTTGTCCATTTACTGTATTTATTTCCCCCGATTTGAATTATAAAATGGTGATTTTCTTGAGACAAAATGGAGCACCCCTAAACATTTTTTTTAGAAAAAAGCACTGTGTTTTAGTAGATTTGTGGTGATTGATATTAGAAACGTAGGCAGCTTCCTGCCTTAAACCAATGATTCCTGTATCTGAGTACAGTCCAAATCCATTAGTGGCAGCTCCCCAGAGCTTCAGACAGTCTTTCTCAGTCATAGCTGGGGATGGGAGGATTTGAAGCCAGGCATAGCTATAGTGCTGAGCTATAGTGTCAGGAGCCCTGTCTGTATTGTATGTGACTTCCCCTAAAGAACTTTGAGAAGAGGAAGTGATGGTTAAACCTCTCTGGGAATTGTAGCTCTGTGGAGAGAAGAACTCTCAGCTGATAACCCTCTGCACTCTTAACTAACTACAGTTCCCACAATTCTTTGGCAGAAGCTGTGACTATGGTATGGCACTGCATTAAGTCTGTAGAGCAGACGGGGCACCCTTATCAATGGAACCTGTGTCCCATCTTTGGAGAGCATGCTGCCAATTCTATGCAAAAAAATCCTCTCCGGTACCTCTCTCTGCACAGCAAATTGTTGCAGCAGCTTGATACCTGTTTAGAAATAAATGACAAAATCTGCTTTCACTTTGCTGTACGCAGAGCAGTTTTGCTGATGCAACTGTGCTTTTTTTTTATAACATAAATATTTATATATAGAGTTCTGGAAAGCAAGTGCCCCACGTTCCCTGTGGGTTCCTTCGCCCTAGCGAGAGCAGGCTGGACAACTCACTTCATCTCCACAAGCAAAGAGCTGTTTCCTATGCTACCTAACTGGCCGGAAAAACTGCCCCGATCTTTGGCTCTGGGAGCTATTGGAATGCCTGGGTGAGTAGCCTTGGAAGTGGCACAGAAGCTTTGGGGATGAGCTTCAAGTGTGTGGCTTCCACTCCCTTTTGGGCACTGACACATCGTGGCTCTTGTGTAGACATGGTTGTGTAGCCGGTTGTGTAGCTCTCCCCCCCTCCAGATCCACAAAAGCCATTGAAAAGCATTGAAAGCACTCAATTAACGGAGGTTCCGCCCCCACGACCCAAGCCTGCCCCCCATAATGTCCACTTTTTATGGATATACAGTGGTACCTTGGGTTAAGAACTTAATTCATTCTGGAGGTCCGTTCTTAACCTGAAACTGTTCTTAACCTGAGGTACCACTTTAGCTAATGGGGCCTCCTGCTGCCGCCGCCACGCGATTTCTGTTTTCATCCTGAAGCAAAGGTCTTAACCCGAGGTACTATTTCCAGGTTAGCAGAGTCTGTAACCTGAAGCGTATGAAACCTGAGCGTCTGTAACCTGAGGTAAAGGGACCCCTGACCATTAGGTCCAGTCATGACCAACTCTGGGGTTGCACGCTCATCTCACTCTATAGGGCGAGGGAGCCGGCGTACAGCTTCCGGGTCATGTGGCCAGCATGACTAAGCCGCTTCTGGCGAACCAGAGCAGTGCACAGAAACGCCGTTTACCTTCCCGCCGGAGCAGTACCTATTTATCTACTTGCACTTTGACATGCTTTCGAACTGCTAGGTTGGCAGGAGCAGGGACTGAGCAATGGGAGCTCACCCCGTTGCGGGGATTCGAACCGCCGACCTTCTGATTGACAAGTCCTAGGCTCTGTGGTTTAACCCACAGCGCCAACCACGTCCCCCACTGTATTTACCCATGATTTTAAAAAAATGCTCTGTGTGGCGTTCGTACGGCGCCCCCGGTCGTCTCACGGACTATTGACCCGTACACCACTAATCCGCTGCCACCTACCAGGTCCTCCCTGGTAAAATCACTTCAGGTTCTCAAGTTAATAAAGAAGAGTGTATTTTATTTCCGACACAAACAAACTTTAATGGCATTCCAAACGTTGTTACTCTTTACTTTCTTAGTCTTAATTTTCCTGTCTCTATCTCTTCTACCTCCCCTCACTCAAGAACCCACTGCCCTAACTGTCTCTCTATTTCCAACTGCCTGCCAGCTGCTTCTCCAACTGCCTTTTTCCCAACCAACCAACCCACTAAAACCAACCAACTCCCCACCAACAACTAACTCAAACCTCGGGCTAAGCACTTTTATATACAGGTAGGCTCCAGACTTCTTCTGCCCGCCCCCCCCACAAAAATGCTGGGCGTACGCAGAATGTCTCTCCCGGGGGCACTGTCTCTGATTGGGTGGAGGCCTTCAATGAACCCTTAGATGGGGGCAGCGGTGGCTGGTGCCCATTGGTATTCGGAGGGCAGAAGGCAGAGAGGTCAACAGCTGGAACAGTCTGAGCCAATGGAAAGTAGAGCCCAGACCATCACTTGGTTGCAGGTGCGCCAACTTGGTAGGGAGATTGGGGGTGTATGTGCAATGTCACATGCAACATCTAGGTACTGCGGGTGGTGCTCCGGCCTAACCCACTGAACCTCTTGTGCTTGCCGATTGGAAGGTCGGTGGTTCGAATCCCTGCAACAGAGTGAGCTCCCATTGCTCTGTCCCAGCTCCTGCCAACCTAGCAGTTTGAAAGCACACCAGTGCAAGTAGATTAATAGGTACCACTGCAGTGGGAAGGTAAATGGCAATTCAGTGTGCTCTGGATTCTGTCACGGTGTTCCATTGCGCCTGAAGTGGTTTAGTCCTGCTGGCCACATGACCCGGAAAGCTGTCTGTGGACAAACGCCGGTTCCCTCGGCCTGAAAGCGAGATGAGCGCCATAACCCCATAGTCACCTTTGACTGGACTTAACCATCCAGGGGTCCTTTACCTTTACCAGGTGCTGCATGGCAGCTCGGCCTCCATGGCCAGCGGCTCTTCTTCCTCCTAGTGGTAGAACTTTTTTATGGCACCCGGGGCATCTGTGTGCACCGGGGAGATATAGAGGGCAAAGGGAGCCCACTGAATGCCAGCCCAACCCTTGCCACTGCCAGAGTGGTACCAGCCTCGCAAAGCAGCTCAGGGAGGTTGGCGTGAGAAGGACGCTATGCTCCCTTCGACATCCTTGACAAGCTAACTTTTCCTCCCTCCCTCCCCTCTGTCCCTCCCAGGCTTACTGCCTACTTTGGCCTGCTAGAGATCTGTCAGATGAAACCTGGAGATACTGTCCTGATCAATGCTGCAGCTGGGGCTGTGGGGAGTGTGGCCGGGCAGATTGCGAAAATAAAGGTAAGCGGTCATGGAAGAACGTGTTGGTGTTATGGGCCCAGAGCAGAAAGGGCAGGGGGACTTGGAGGAAGTCTCCCAGGCAGTACATACCGCCTCTCCTGGTATGCCCTGCAGAGGACCTTAAGGTCCATGAATAATCATAGTTTAGAGGTCCCGGGCCCTAAGGACGTCAGATTATCCTCCACCAGGGCCAGGGCCTTCTCAGTGATGACTCCGACCTGGTGGAAGGCTCTGTCCCATGAGACCAGGGCCCTGCAGGATTTAACTTCCTTCTGCAGGGCCTGTAAGACAGAGCTATTCCGCCTAGCTTTCATTTTGAACTTAGCCTGATCTTTTATTCCCCTTCCTTCCTTCCCTCCCCTTCCCCTTTTTATGAAGATTACCTGCTCTGGGATCCCACAGCTAATTCTCCCCTGGTCTCCTTGCTGGCCCAAATAGGACTAATTTAGCCAGCTAGCCCTGGTGATCATCTAATGTTTATTGGATGGATTTTCCCCCCCGAAATTGATTTTTGAATTCTGAATTTATTGTTACTCACGTTTTATACTGTATTTTATGCTATTTTTGGTTGCATCAATTAAGTGTTTTAAATTTGTTCTTAGCCGTCCTGAGCCCGGTTTTCTGAACCAGGAAGGGCAGGGTACAAATTTTTTTTTTATTATTATTAGTATTACATCTCTGCACCACTTGATTTGATGGGGAATGGGACAAGAATGTACGTGTGTGTGTGTGTGTGTGTGTGAGAGAGAGAGAGAGAGAGAGAGAGAGAGAAATTAGGACAAAACCACTATGATCCATCCACCCTGAACCTTAAAAAAGGTGTGTGCACGTTCCTTTCTTGCAAAGTAGAACAGTCTGAGAAGCATTTCTCTCTTTAATAATCACCCTGTGAATTATTCAGAATGCAGATGTGGAATCCAGGTGGAAATTGGGGCCTCCCTTTGTTAGGCCAGTTTGACAGTGGCTCTAAGTCTGTGCGTGTTAAGAAAAGTGAGATATCGGCTGGCGTGATGGTGCAAAGTCGTGGGCTTAGGTACACGTTAGCATCTTAGCTCATCTTAGCATCTTAGTGATGTCGCTTACCTGCACTGTGTTTCCAGTTGCGTTTTTCCTTTGGGGTATGCACCAGAGAAGAGGCGGGGTGGGTGTGTCTTGACACAGTGCGCCTCGCCGGGTTTCTCTGTGCCTGCAGCCACCTCCCCAATTCAGTGAAGCTGTCTTCTGCACATGTGCGATGACAGCTTTCAGATGTACACACCTTTGCTTAACCATGGACTGTATTTTCAAATCGGAGGGAAGCTGGGTTTTTTTTTTAATAATAATTTTTATTAAGTTTTCCATTTAACAATCCAATCATATCACATTAATTATTCCAAATTATACCAATACATATCATAAAGTCCAAATATTTTGCCAAAGTATAAATTTTTGTTGGGGGTTCCCATGCTTCGAGTTCAGTAGGGTCCAATCATCTCATATTTCTGCTGCTTTTAGTGTTCCCCGGTCCCATCTTTCAATCTTCTTGTTGCTTTCTTTTTTCTTCCTAATAGCCTCTGAGTTGTTTCCACAGGTGAGTTAAAGTAAGCAATAATATGCTTCTGTGTGAGCTTTGTAAGGCTCTCCCCTTTTTTAAAGCTGGTAAGTCTTTTGTTTGTCATAAATCCTTTGGATGCTGATCCAAAGTCCTCCTCGGGTGGCAGACACCATATTTCTCAGTTCCGATGAAATAAAATCTAGGCGTTTGCTCATAAAGTTGCACCATAAATTAGTCTTTCCAGGGAAGAATTGCCAAGTCGAACTTAGAATACAAACATGATAACAGAGTAATGGCTCGCCTCCCCCTATGACTGTTAATCTCGCAACATAGTCTGTCTCATAATGGCGGATCCTGATTAAAAACTGCGTCACAAGAGAGCCTTTTATTTTCTTTCCAGATATTTCAAAAAACAAAGGCTTTAGTTGATATTTTTATTTCCACACAGTTTATTTTCCAATCTCACTTGCTATAGGTCATATTAACGATTCTTCTAGGAGGGGGGTTGTTAGGTAATATTGTAATAAGAAAATAAAAAGTCCCCCCCCCTTTCCATTCCGTTTCAACATACCGGCATAGATGTTATTCTTTGATGTTATCTCCTTTCCAGTCCAATCCATCACTCTTAACTTCTCAGTGGCAGGCTTAATTAGCAGCTAACATACCCTTTTCTTCGCTCGAAGTATGTGCAATTAATCTTATATCCAATTTTTCATCTTAAGAAGTGCAACTAGGGTCGAACTCAGAGACAGCGTCCAGGAGATTCAAGCTCGCTCAAGGGTTTTCCGTCCAGTGCCCTCACCCCCTCCTCCTTTCGAACTTGGGGTTGATTTATGGGCAACCACGGACGGGAGGCTGATTTACTTCCATATCAGCCCCTTAATTACCTCGTGTGAGCTGGAGAGATGGTATTGCTGGCCATCTTCCAAGGTGCCCCTAGCGGAGCCCCCCCGGAGGGAAGCTGGTTTGAGGAGAAACGTGACAAAACAATAACAGTTTTCAAGAAACGGCGGGGGCTATGGATTTTGGCTGGCATCATGTGTGCTCGGCTGCTATTAGGCCTGCGTGGAGTCCTGGGTTGCCTCTGCCACAGTATCCACAGGCTGCTGAACCTTGCAGCCGCCTTGCGCCCCCTGCCCGTCCCATCCAGATAAACTCCAATGGCATCAGGGTTGGGCTGGTGGCTTGGCATCTCTGCCCCACCATGCCAGCTGCTATGGGAGAAGTGTATTGGCATGCAATGTTCACTTTGCTCCAATGGCAGGAGAGGGTATTTCTTTCTGCAGGCATGGTTGTCTTGAAGAGACAAAAGCGCTGGCGCTTTGGCTTCTGTCCTGGGGTCTCGAGATTCTTTAGTTTTTGTTAATCTCCTTTGGCCCTTTCGCTTGTTGTCACAAAGCTTGATGCTTTGCCCGTGACGATGACGCAGAGTTCTTTATCGTGCATAGGCTTGTTCGGCTTGCGCAGTCAGGAGAACTAAGGACGCTGCAGCGCTCCAGAGGGGAGCATGGAAGACAAATGGCAGGAAGAAAGCTGTCAGTCTGGTTTCCTTTTGAGCGTGTAGCGTTGTGATGGTTTCCTGAATGGTGTGAAAAACAAATGGGTTTTGAACATAGCTGTCAACTTGCAGATTTGAAAATAAGGGACCAGTAGCCTCAAAAATAAGAGATCAGCAGCCAAAATAAGGGATTTTAGTTAACCAGCTGAAATGCAAAGTTAAAAGGGACCAGATAATTTGGGAGAGCAGCGCCGGTTTTTAGCCCTTCGTTTCCAGAGGTTGCTGCTCAAGACAGCAGCTGATGAAACACTACAGTTAAATAACTACAAGCAGCAACCACTTTTCGTGCAAAACAAAGTCCAAGTTATGAAGATGCTGCTGCAGTTCTGTATCTTTTCTCTTGCGCTCCATCTGCAGCTCTCAGTTCCATCAGGCGGGGTGGGAGGAAGAAAGGAGGGGGAAATAGCGCCCGAAGTAAACCCGCAGATCAGACCATCTATGCTAGTCTACCACTACAAATCTATGGGAGAAGTGCTTGCGGTCCTTCATCTACTTTCCCCCTCTATGGTTAGCGCTTGGAACACCTGCCCACGCCTCTGCCTCCTCTCTCTGAACTGCTTTCTGTATGGTTGCCCTCGCTCTCCTCTCAAGGCTCCTCAGCAATTCATAGTCCATGCCAGGCTGCCCATCTCATCCGGGTCCTTCGGCGGCGCAGCCGCAGTACGGCCTAGCGGGAGCGGCAGTGGGTAGAGGGGAGGTCCCAGGCAGAGACGCTCAGTTCAGTGGCCGCAAGAAGGATGGCGGCGGAAGGGCCCGAAGTTCCCATCAGTCCCAGCGGGGAGGGGCTCCCGGGGGCCGAGGCTGGTGAGAGGAGGCTGGAGGGGGGCGGGCCGGGCAGCCAAGCAACACAGTTGGAGCCTCCTTCCTCCCTGGCCGGCAGGGAGGGAGGGAGGGAGAGGAGCTGCTTCCTTTGAAAACCGGGAAATTTAAGGGACATCATCAATAAGGGACAGCAGCGGGACACGGCGCTGGGGATAAGGGAGTTTCCCGCCAAATAAAGGACGGTTGACAGCTATGGTTTTGAAACGGCATGAGCACTGCGAGGAAGCATTATATAACTTATTTTCTTTATCCTGCAGGGTTGCAAAGTGGTTGGCTGTGCAGGTTCGGACAAGAAAGTGGCCTTTCTCAAAGAAATTGGCTATGATGAAGCCTTCAACTATAAGACGGTGGGGTCTCTGGAAGAGGCCCTGAAGAAAGCTTCGCCCGATGGCTACGACTGCTACTTCGACAACGTAAGCTCAAACCGAGCGCCAACTCTTGAAATGCAGAAGCCGTTTGCGCCGTTTGCTGGCACCTACGGCATGTGCACATGCACACTGGGGTGTGGTGTGGAGGGTGAACAGAACCCACCGCCCCAGCCGCCGATGCCAATGTTGCCAGGTGGGCACGTGGGGCATGGAGGGCTTATGGAGCCCATGGCCGAGCCCTTGCAGCTGAAGCCAAGCAGGGCTGCACTGTGCCAGCTACTCACACAGGAATGAGCCCAGCCGGCCGGTGCGGCCCTTGGCGGTCTGTGGCAATCACGCAGGGTCCTCGGACGTTTCACTGTCTATTGATCCCTGTGCCACCACTTTATTTTTCACTGCCACCACCCAGGCCCTACCTGGTACAATACTGAGTCCAGTCAGGGTTAAATTGGAACACAAACTTTTGCTTATTTATTGCAGTTTAACAAGCGTGTGGTTTCATAAACGGTATCAGTCAATTACAAATATGAGGTGCCTATCCAGACCTATAACTTTCGCTACTTGATCTCTCTCTCACTAAACTACCTCTCAGATATTTACTTGTCTCCCTAGCCCCTAACTGTTCCTGACTCAGCTTATTTCGCTACACTAACTCAACTTCCCCACAGACTCTATCCCAATTCACTCCCACTCCACCCAGCTCCCAACAAACTCCTCCCTTCGGCCCTCCCAGAGCTGGTTTTATAGTCCCTCTGACTCCACCCCCTGGGTTCTGACTGGGTAACCTGTTTAACTATTTCACCTCCAGCGCTCTCATATGTTAACATCACACGGTCGGGTCCCCCTGGCGCTGGCCGGGCGACCATTCAGCAAGGGGGCCGGGGATGCGGATGCGAGGCCACGCTCTGGGTCCCAGAGACCCCTAGCAAACAAGCAGGGCAGGATGGGGACGCCTGGTTCACCCCCCCTAAAAATTGTGCCTCCTGGGACCCCCGCACGCTCCACCCCTGATTGAAGGAAAGCTTTTTGGTATTGTTTGCTTGTTTGGGGTGGGACGCTGTTAAAAGCTTTTGGTCTAACCTCGCTAGAGCAAGGTGATGCAAGTGCACAGACTTCACTGTAGCAAGTGAACTGCAAAACATCCTTGGTGTTGGGCAAACAACAGCCTGAGGCTGTCCCAATGCGAAGAATCGTAGAGATGGAAAGGGGTCATTCTAGAGTCATCTAGTCCAACCTGCTCTAATCCAGGAATCTCAACTAGATCATACATGTCAGGCGGGATAGGTGCTGAGCGAGCCACAGTGACTTACACACCTGTGGCAAGTTGGAGCTAACTAAGATTTGTGTGCTGAACCAGAGATGCCTACCTTGTAAAAACAAGCCTGCCCGGAATAATTTGAACACCTGCATTGACTTGCCAGTTTGATCTTCCCAATGCATAACTGCAGGGGCCTGGTTCCTTGCCTGCTCAATTTCCTGGAAATAAGAGATACTGCTTGCAGCAAATTTTTTCGGTTTGAAAACTTCGGCCCCATCCGCAGAATACGCTCAAAGCAGTATTGTACCACTTGGATACTGTCATTTGTAAAGAGTTTTTACCAAACCTCTAGAGGTACAATTCCTAAAATGGTTTAACAGGCAGTTCCTGTTTCTAGGGAGCTTTGGGAATTGTAGCTCCTCTTGTCCAGACTATAAACATACCTAGCTCCTTCAACCGTTCCTCATAACGGTTGAATTCAAACGACGTTTTGAATTCCTTACAAACACGCACCACTAGATGGCACCAGAGAGAAAACATTTTCTATACATTTTTTTACATTGTGGTCCCCCCCCCCTCCACACCTTTGTTATAACAATTTAATTTCTGACTTATTTATAGAGTCGCGCCCCCCCCCCCCGTGTGTAGATCCACCCATGGCTTGGTTTCCAGTACACAAAGCAACCTTCCTCCCCTTCTGGGTAGTTTTTCAATAGTAAAGAAAACTGTCAGAGTGTCCAAACTCCGAAGTTGATTTTATTTAAGCAGATATGCATGCAAAGTGCTTCGGGGGGGGGGGGGCGGGAACCTGCCTACCCTCACCAAAAAAATCAAAAGTGGCCAGCCTGCCTGAATGGAGAGAGAAAAGAGAAAGATACTGTGGTCAAATCCACATGCACACCATGCATTTAATAACACATGCTTGCACCAGTTTAGCAGTCATGTATTTCCCCCGAAGAATACTGGGAAATGTACAGTATGTGCTGGGAATTGTAGCAGAAACCCCTTAGTGTTTGTTTCAATGCATTGCATCATGGCACATTGTAACGGTCTTTATCTGAACAGGTCGGAGGCCAGTTTTCAAGTGTTGCCCTGGGCCAGATGAAGAAATTTGGGAGAATTGCTGTGTGTGGCGCCATCTCCTTGTACAATGACACAGTGCCCCAAACAGGTGAAACTTGTCTTTTTATTTTTGTCTGTTGCTTTATAGCTTCTGGGGAGAAAGGGTCAAGGGCTGATAAAGGCACAAGTTTATAACGCTTACGTAGGTCACACTTCGCAATTTAATGGGGCTGTTCTTCAGGAATTCCATTGCCATGTTTAACAGGCAAAACAACTGCCAGAAGCTGCCAATGGAAGCTTTTAATTAAAAGTTCAATAGCTCAGTTGGTAGAGCACTTAATCTTAAGGTTGTGAGTTTGAGCCTCACATTGGGCAAAAAGATTCCTGCATTGCAGAAGGTTGGACTAGATGACCATTGCGGTCCCTTCCAACTTGTTGTTGTTGTTGTTGAATTTATATACCGCCCTATACCCGGGGGTCTTGGCGGTTCACAGAATAAAATCAAGATACAAAATCACAAAATACATAATAAAAAGAAAAACAACAACCCAATACACCCCCTTTAAAAAGGGGGGGGGCATAGGATGTCAAACAGATCGACCAAAGAGAATGTTTTTGCCTATCGCCTAAAGGTGTATAATGAAGGTGCCAGGCAAACTTCCCTGGGGAGAGCATTCCACAGACAGGGAGCCACTGCAGAGAAGGTCCCGTTCTCGTGTTGCCACCCTCCGGACCCCTCAAGGAGACGGCACACGAAGGAGGGCCTCAGAAGATGATCTCAGGGTCCGGGTAGGTTCATATGGGAAGAGGCGGTCCTGAGCTGTTTAAGGCTTTATAGGTCAAAACCAGCACTTTGAATTGGGCTCTACAAGAAGACAACACGCAGAAAGCTCTGGGATGCAATGGTTCAGTGGCATTGTCTGGGT
Source organism: Podarcis filfolensis (assembly GCF_964270895.1). NCBI lineage: Eukaryota > Metazoa > Chordata > Lepidosauria > Squamata > Lacertidae > Podarcis > Podarcis filfolensis. Next base: position 18,575,788 of record NC_139621.1, read on the forward strand.
TTGCCCTAAAACGTGAGTCAACGAAGGACGTGAGTCAATTGTGTTTTAAACGGTTAGTGCTTTGTTGTTTATTTGTTTAGTCTTGTCCGACTCTTTGTGACCCCATGGACCAGAACACGCCTGGCACTCCTGTCTCCCACTGCCTCCCGCAGTTTGGTCAAACTCATGTTAGTAGCTTTGAGAACACTGTCCAACCATCTCATCCTCTGTCGTCCCCTTCTCCTTGTGCCCTCCATCTTTCCCAACATCACGGTCTTTTCCAGGGAGTCTTCTCTTCTCATGAGGTGGCCAAAGTATTGGAGCCTCAGCTTCACGATCTGTCCTTCCAGTGAGCACTCAGGGCTGATTTCCTTCAGAATGGATAGGTTTGATCTTCTTGCAGTCCATGGGACTCTCAAGAGTCTCTTCCAGCACCATAATTCAAAAGCATCAATCCTTCGGCGATCAGCCTTCTTTATGGTCCAGCTCTCACTTCCATACATCACTACTGAGAAAACCGTAGCTTTTACTATACGGACCTTAGTTGGCAAGGTGATGTCTCTGCTTTTATAGATGCTGTCTAGGTTTGTCATTGCTTTTCTTCCGAGAAGCAGGCATCTTTTAATTTTGGGACTGCTGTCACCATCTGCAGTGATCATGGAGCCCAGGAAAGTAAAATCTCTCACTGCCTCCAGTGAGAAATGGAAATGGAGGCAGTGAGAAATGGTTAGTGCAGGGGTCAGCAAACTTTTCAGGAGGGGGCCGGTCCACTGTCCCTCAGACCTTGTGGGGGGTCCGGACCCACCTTCTCCTGAAAGGACCCCCCATCTCCTGAAAGGACCCGCCACTCACGCCACCACCGCCTCGTCTTCAGCGTCATCATCGTCCTCTGCCTCGGCCAGGGGTCTGCGGGGTGCAGAGCCCATGCTGCTGGCCTGGGCGGCAGAAGCAGCCTCCCTGCCACCGCCGCTTCCTCCCTTTCGGCTCTTGGCCATACACGGCCGCCTCAGCGGGAAGGAAGGGCTGTCACCCAGAGGCGTCTGTGGCTTCGGATTGGCTGCAGGAACTTCCTGCAGCCAATCCGAAGCCACACCAGCGTTGTGGAAGTCAGTCCCCGCATGGCGAGGCATCTGCACTTCGCTGGTTTAACGCGGGGACTGACCAAGCGGGCGGCAGGGTCCGCACGCCGGATTTACGAGCCCGGTGGGCCGCATCCGGCCCCTTGGCCATAGTTTGCCGACCCCTGGGTTAGTGTGTGGAAGCAACCTGAGTGTAGACGACAGAAGCCCCTGCTCAAACTACAACAAAGGCAATAACTTTTGTTGGATCTTTTCAAGGATCCTTTGTATAGCAGCATTCAGTGTAGCTTGATAAGGCCATACGGGCAACATTTCTGAAATACCGTATTTTTTGCTCTGTAAGACTCACTTTTTTGCTCCTAAAAAGTAAGGGGAAATGTGTGCGCATCTTATGGAGCGAATGCAGGCTGCGGAGCTATCCTAGAAGCCAGAATAACAAGAGGGATTGCTGCTTTCACTGCGCAGCGATCCCTCTTGCTGTTCTGGCTTCTGAGATTCAGAATAATTTTCTTCTTGTTTTCCTCCTCCAAAAACTAGGTGCGTCTTGTGGTCCTGTGTGTCTTATAAAGCGAAAAATACGGTACCTATTTGAGGAGCAGAATAGTTTGACGCCACAAGAGGTCCGTAGTGAGCTAGAAACCACTTGCTGCTACTGTAATCAACAAATTACGCTAGCAGGACTACAAGACAGTTTTGTAAGGAGAAATACATGAAATATTGCAAAGAAGAGAAAGGAGAGGTGCTAGTTTTGAGAGTTAAATGTAATAGGGGAAGTAAGAAATGTATATTAAGTGATTAGATTGGAAAATTGTCAGATGTGATTGGTGGAAGTAAAAAAAAAAAGGTGTAAGAAATGACAGTATGTTTAATTACTGTTGAAAATGGTAAGTTGAAAAATTAATAAAAAATTATATATATATAAAAGAAACCACTTGCTGCTGCTTTGAAAATAATTTCAGCATTCCCCCTTATCGTAGCAGCACAGTTGAGCAATTGAAACTCGGGCTTCTAGTTGGCGAGAGTTGGGTTAACTGGCTCCCCCCCCCCCCCGCCGCATTTTCCAAACACTCCTAGTCTTCTGAAGTCTTTGGGACCGTTGGTACAAGTCAGCTCACCATTCCTCTTGCACTTGGAAGCTGTAGCGAAACTTGCTAATCACTGGTTTGTGATTGGCATCCACGGTTACTCCTTTCAGCCACTGGGATGTAATGAAAAATAGTATCGGGCCTAGAAACCTCGGTTAAAAATCGCTGTGGGTTAAACCACAGAGCCTAGGACTTGCCAATCAGAAGGTTGGCGGTTCAAATCCCCGTGACGGGGTGAGCTCCTGTTGTTCAGTCCCTGCTCCTGCCAACCTAGCAGTTCGAAAGCACATCAAAGTGCAAGTAGATAAATAGGTACCGCTCCAGCGGGAAGGTAAACGGCGTTTCCGTGCGCTTCACTGGTTTGCCAGAAGCGGCTTAGTCATGCTGGCCACATGACCAGGAAGCTGTCTGCGGACAAACGCCGGCTCCCTCGGCCAATAAAGCGAGATGAGTGCCACAACCCCAGAGTCGGCTACGACTGGACCTAATGGTCAAGGGTCCCTTTACCTTTACCTAGCTGTACAGTTTGGGCAGAATTAAGCAAGAGGCAGTTCTTCAATGTCGCCTACCTCACAGGGCTGTTGGTAAGAATGACAAAGCGAAGAGTGCAGTTTTTTGTGGGCTTTTTAAAATTTATTTTAAAAAACAACAGTTCTGCTCTGAGCTTATTTTGACTGTTAGGGGGAGCTGTGCAACAGGATTATATGAAAGCTCTGCGATCTCTGCTGGAATGGGAAGTTGTGGAACAATGGTTAACTGGGCTTTGCTCAAAGATTGCATCTTTCCTCTTGGCAGTTCCAAGGTGACTGAAAGAGAGCATGCAGCTTCTCAGTTGCCTGACCTTCTGCAGGTTCCTTTCCCCAACTTTTCCTCCAGCAGACAGGAAGAAGCACAGGGAAAACAGGGAGGAGGAAAGCAATTTGGTGATGAAAAAAGTAAGAAGTGAGAGGGACCGAGCACGGCTATTCTATCTTAAACCCCTAGTGCAGAAGCACCTCTGGATTATGAAGGGAAAGAGCGGGGGGGGGGGCAAATTATCAGGTAGGAAAAGCCTGCATTAACTGTGCAGCTGAAATATTTGCTCAACTGGATTTGCAAAAAGATGGGGGGAAGACACTTGTTCGTATTGAAAAATACGCTTGATTTCCTTTTTTTGAAGAGAAATGAGCTTGCACGCTGCCTTGGTCTCCCAGGCAGTGATAGAAGCTTGCCATGAAAACTACAGGAATGTAGGAAGTCTCCTTGCACCAAGTCAAACCATTAGCCTGTCTTGCTCAGTATTGTCAACCCTGACCGGTTGTGGCTCTGAAGTTTGAGGGAGGGGAAATTGCCAGTCCTACCTGGAATGCCAAGGAACGCAGGTGGCGCTGTGGGTTAAACCACAGAGCCTAGGACTTGCCAATCAGAAGGTCGGTGGTTCGAATCCTCGCCACAGGGTGAGCTCCCGTTGCTCAGTCCCTGCTCCTGCCAACCTAGCAGTTAGAAAGCACGTCAAAGTGCAAGTAGATAAATAGATACTGCTCCGGTGGGAAGGTAAACGACGTTTCCGTGCGCTGCTCTGGTTCGCCAGAAGCGGCTTAGTCATGCTGGCCACATGACCTGGAAGCTGTACGCCGGCTCCCTTGGCCAATAAAGTGAGAGGAGCACTGCAACCCCAGAGTCGGCCATGACTGCACCTAATGGTTAGGGGTCCCTTTACCTTTACCTGGAGATGCCAGGCATTGACCCCACAAGATAACTCCGCCACTGAGCCATTACTAGTATTTGCACCCTGCACTGAGTTTGGGGGGTTGGAATAAATGATGTCCGATGTCCCTTCCAACTGTGCAATTCTAACATGAAGCTAAAGCTAGTGCAAACTGCCTGTAGCATGCAAATTTCACTAACCCTTTCCCCTCATCTCTCTTCCAGGACCTTACATGCAGCTTATGATGATCCTAAAAGAGCTGCGCATGGAAGGGTTCGTCGTCCAGCGCTGGGCAGACAGGAGAGAGGAAGGTATGACGGCACTGTTGAAATGGGTCGCAGAGGTAAGTTTGTTCTGTGTTGTCTTTGGACCTTAGAATTGTGACGCTTGACCCAAGTCCGTCTTGTGATATTGGTCTCATAATTTATGACCTGGCAATATATCATGAATCATGATGCGCGTTAGGGCTGGACGATATATCATCCGAAACCGGTTTGAAGTCCATATTGTGATAGAGGTTTCGTAATTTTTGAAACTATTGGGACAGCGAATCTCTCTCAGATCCCTCTACATACGGGATCTTCGGGTTACGGTCATGGCAAACCTGGAAGTGTATACAGTAGTACCTCGGGTTAAGTACTTAATTTGTTCCTGAGGTCCGTTCTTAACCTGAAACTGTTCTTAACCTGAAGCACCACTTTAGCTAATGGGGCCTCCTGCTGCTGGACCCCGATTTCTGTTCTCATCCTGAAGCAAAGTTCTTAACCTGAAGCACTATTTCTGGGTTAGCAGCGTGTGTAACCTGAAGCGTATGTAACCCGAGGTACCACTGTACATTCCTGCTGTAAAACAACTTAAAGTCAAACTGGGAAAACATGGAAGGTCGACCCCAAAGAGGGGTTTCCCTCTGGGCTTCAGCCTAATTCAGGGGTCACCATGAGAACCAAAGTGCCATCACCCCATACCGGACTGAAATATATTTTTTTGGTGGGGAAGGGAAGCAAGTTTTTTGGCTGCCATGAGCGGTAAGAGCCGACAACAGTTGAGATAAAAGAACCCCTCCCCCGAATGAGAGTGAGGGTTGGGAGTATCTGTGCTACCCCAGGTGAAAAGTGGGGCAGCTGGGCATTTGTATACCTGAAGGAGCGTCTCCACCCCCATCGTTCTGCCCAGACACTGAGGTCCACCTCCGAGGGCCTTCTCGGTGGTGGCGCCCGCCCTGTGGAACGCCCGCCCATCAGATGACAAGGAAGTAAACAACTATCTGACTTTTAGAAGAAGAAAAAACCTTTTTGAAGTTTTATTCTGTTTTTAGTGTTCTGTTGGGAGCCGCCCAGAGTGGCTGGGGAAACCCAGCCAGATGGGCGGGGTATAAATATTATTATTAACCTGGCTCAGTGCCCCCACCCTGATACAGTAAATTAAAGTGGAAACTTTTTCATGGATTGTTTAGAAACAAACTGAAATCTAAAACCCATTTTTTTGTTTTGTACAGGGGAAAATTAAGTGCCAAGAACACGTCACCCAGGGCTTTGAAAACATGCCGGCAGCATTCATGGGAATGCTCAAAGGAGAAAACACTGGGAAGGCGGTCCTAAAAGTCTGACGGGCACGTGGCTTACTCTGGCAAGAAATTCAGCACAATAAATGACTACTCCCTCTTTTAACTGCCAAAATCTCATTCATAAACATGCCAGTTTGCTCCGGTTGCTTGCGTAACACGAATATGCTGAAAGCCTGAGTCCGTGTACTCCAAGGGTTAGGTGTTGGGAAAGATTTGTAGTAAGTAGGATGTCCAATTTTAAGGAGTGGTAGAGGCATGTGTAGAATCCTCTGTCCTCTTTTATTACCTTACAAGCCTGCAACCATTTTTCTTCTGGAAAACATCTGGTATGGGGGGGGGGGGAAGAGATTTTATTGCCCCCATAAGGATGCTCAAAAACACCCTCCTTCCAATCCATAGTGGAGGTTACAAAATTAATGCTGAATTTCTACCCTTCACTGCATAAAAATGCTATTCTTTTAATGTGTGGGTATTTTGAAATAAAAATGATTTAGGTAAACCAACATATTGATTACATGTTGTCCATACCCTAAGGAAAGGGGTCTTGGTTGAGGGTAGCTTACAATTGTTTTGAGCCCTTAAAAAAAAAAAAATTGCTACCACCCGTTAAACATACCCATAAATATTTTGGCGCCATGCATTCAGCTCAATGTAAAACTAACCCCCAACAAGGTTGTTTTCCTTAAGTTTTAAACTCTGCTTTCTTCTAAATTTGCTTACTTTCTTACTGACAGCTGTAATAAAGGAATACATAGCTGACGCTTGTTGTATTGTGTTTTTTAACAGCGAAGCCACAAGATTCATGCAGCGACACCCGTTTTATACATTTTTATTCTTCTCATTTACAGGCCAACGAGTCAAAAGTGTATTTGGATACATGATCTAACTTGATCAGTTCATTATGTAGAAAAGGCTATAATTTAACAGTCAGCACTTTTTTTTTTTGATTTAGGAATCTGTGGGTTAGGTTACTTTAGATTCTTGATGGTTTCTTCCAGCTTCTCTTTGTTCGCTCCAGAGAATTCATGCACCTGAAATACAGGAATTCCAAGTTCAGGCCTTTCTTTCAAACCATCACTTTTGAAGTAACAAAGCAGACAAATTGAGAGCATTCAAAGTCACACAGAAATGCACACTTGCTAACACTTATAGTTTATGGACGCTCAAAAGATGCGTGCTTTTTGTGTCAAGACGATTGTAATTTTCTCCCGTTCCAGACAGAAGTCACCAGACACAGGTTTCTTAGCAGCATCACTCTCAGTTTCCAGCCTCTCTCTCTGTCAGTCATCCTAACCTCAGAATTCCACTTTGGTTATTACTTGGGCGATGCGCAGTGTTAGAAACTCAAACATATAAGCTAATTGTTGGGTGTCATATTGGAGTGGAAGAAGTGAATGTTGTTTACATATAGCAGACAGAAGAATCTGAAGTCCCTTCTGAATTTTATTTTCTCCCTCTTAATCTTTTTTTTTAATTAAATATTTTTCTTTACTCCTTTCTCCTCCTCCTCTTAGTTTTTATTGCATTTAGATAAGTTTCCGTTTGGACAAAAAAAGAGAGGAAGTTTTGTACTTTTCTCTATAAACCCTAATAACATTCCACACACACATCTATATGCCACCTTAAACCAAGGTTACCATCACCACAAACAAATGTTCCTTTTAATCAGCAGGATTTTTTTATTATTCCTCATTTCTACGCTGCTTTATATTTTATAGGAAAAATCTCTAAAGTGGTTGAGAGTACATCAAATAAAACCATCTGGAATAAAACAAATTCAAGCTTCAAGGAAAACATTTCAGATCGTTCTCTAAAGGATGTTTTGCTTTTCCCCTATTTATCTGCTTAATTTATAGAGCTTTTCTACTTACCTGCTCAAGAAAGCTGCAGGGACCAGCCAGGTGGAGTTGTCTGTTGCCAGCCTGGCACCCAGAGATCTCCACATGGCAGAATGGGACCCCGGCCAGTCACAAAACTTGCCTGGCTAATTTTGAATACTGCCAGAGAATTGCAGTATTCCCCCGGCCACAGCCACTGCTACCCATAACCTAACAAGTGATGCACATGAAGCAATCTGGTGCCAGAAGCCTCAGAGGTAGACTCAAAAGGCATCCCTTTGCCACCAGGTGTGTCTCACTGTATACAGTGGTACCTTGTTTCCCGAACGACTTGGCTCCCAAACAAATCGGCTCCCAAATGCCGCAGACCCGGAAGCGAGTGTTCCGGTTTGTGAGCACTTTTTGGAAGCCAAACGTCCGACACGGCTTCCGCAGCTTCCCGACTGCGTGCAGGGAGCTCCTGTAGCCAATCGGAAGCTGCGTCTTGATTTTCGAAATGTTTCGGGAGTCGAACGGACTCCCGGAACAGATTAAGTTTGAGAAGCAAGGCACCACTGTATATACAACCTTGTACGGAGTGTTGGGTAGGGAGGGCAGAAATCCAGGTAGGTTGAGCCAAGGGGGATGCCTCACAAGACCCCCAACAACTGAATATAGTGCCTCCCTTCCCCACCCAAAAATAATAATTCTGGAGGTGGCGTCCCCCAGCCCCCAGCCCCAAGATGTTTTGCTGGAAATGTGGGACTACACATACCTTTTGATTGTTCTTGTAGAACTGGAATGTTGGCATGCACTTGACGTCACAGTGAGCGGCAACATCCTAGAGGAGATGAAAGGTTATCTGTATTAGTCTCAGGTGAGCACATGAGTTGGTACCCAAGATCAGGAAAACCTGAAAAGAAGCTGAACCACTTATAAAGATTCGAGGGGGGGGGGGGGAGAGGAGAGGGAGGGAAGGAGAAGAATAAGATGCAACAGGGATATTTTCCACAAGGCAAGGAAGAAGCTGCAGCTCATTTAATAATAATAGTAATAATAATAATAATAAATATTTATACGCCACCCTCCTCGGCCAGAGCCAGGCTCAGGGCGGCTAACACCAGTAAAATTACAGCAAACTCAATGGGGGGGGGGGACCAATTTAAAATACAGGTTAAAATGCAATCTAAAATGCAGCCTCATTTTAAAAATAGCCCATAGATCAAAACCATAAGGGGAGGGAAACATAAAGGTCAGACTGAGTCCAAACCAAAGGCCAGGTGGAACAGCTCTGTCTTGCAGGCCCTGCGGAAAGATATCAAGTCCTGCAGGGCCCTAGTCTCTTGTGACAGAGTGTTCCACCAAGTCAGGGCCAGTACTGAAAAGGCCCTGGCCCTAGTTGCGACCAATCTAACCACCTTGCGACCTGGGACCTCCAAAATGTTGTCATTTGTGGACCTTAAGTTTTGCCTGCACCAAGGCAAACCATATTATGCACAAGTCGCCCATTTGCATTTCTCTTAGCCATAGGGGAATAAAAACTATGGAACAGCAATGTTCCAATTGCACAATGTCATCCTCGTCTACCCTTAGGGCTAATGGAGGAATAGCCAATATGTATTCTAAACTTCTATACCATTTTAATATCCCCCCCCCAAAAAAAATAATTTTGTAAATTGCAGCTGGGTAAATGCCGAGAATTGCAAAATATCACACCCTATCTACCACACCACGTAGTGAAGCCAGTTTAAACAGTAAATTCCCTCTTGCCTGGGAAGTTTAGTTCTGTGAAGCCAAGGCTTGAGAATGAAATGGTCAGCACTGGCCAAGCTACAAATTCCCAGGGCTCCTTGGCAAGAGAAATTCTGCATTTCGAGCAGTTTTAAAAGCCCAGGCTCACCTTTACATAGTTCCATCCTTATTTCTGGGATTGCGATAGCATGAAGCTGTTTTCAGTTTGTTCTGGTGAAGCCTGGGGTTGTTCGTTAAACATGTATGACACCCTTTCTCCCAGAGGAGGCCAGGGTGGCAAACAACACGTGACTAAACAATGATACAACACAGAATTCCCAACACAGGCTGGGAAAGGCCGCAACTTAAACGGCTTGTTGACAGAGGAAGGTCTTCCACAGGCACCAAAAAGACAACAGAGGCAGAGCCCGTTGAGTATTCAAGGAGAGGGAATTCTGAAGTTTGGGTGTCAGAGCACTAAAGGCTGATCCCTGTGTTGCGCAGAACAGACCTCCTGATAAGATGGGCATCTGCAAGAGGACCCTTCCGCAGATCACAGTGATCCAGTCGGTCTAAAAGGGGTGAGAGCATGCTTCAGGTGGTCCTGGTCCCAAGCTGAATACTTGGCAACGGAGTCTGAGTGCCACCCTGCCCCCTAGGAGGACACTGTCCAGAACCCTCTGCAAAGTGTGAGAGTTTCCCCAAGACACGAGTCCTTAAAATGCATAGCTACAGCTTTCTCTCTCTCTCTTTCTCTCTCTCTCTCTCTCTCTCTCTCACACACACACACACACACACACACACACACTTCAAGTTTGACAGCTACACTCTAGAATTTACCTGAGCATCATCCACGTCGATTTCAATAAACACTACATCTGGATACTTTTCGAGAAGACTCTGTTGGGTAAAGAAAGGAGAGAGGGTTATACTAGAGATACCATTGCTAAGAAAAAGAAGAAGAAGAAGAAACCTTGCCCCAGCTGGTTGGGTTGGCCCAACCACTCTGGGCAGCTTCCAGCACATATAAAAACCTAAAATGTCAAACATTCAAAACCTTCCTAAAACAGGGCTGCCTTCAGATGTCTTCTAAAAGTTGTCTTCTTCATCTCCTTGCCATCTGACAGTAGGGCGTTCTACAGGGAGGGCGCCACTACCGAGAAGACCCTCTGCCTGGTTCCCTATAGCTTCCCTTCCAGCAGTGAGTTATCTCCTCTCTCATACATGGAAGCCCCCGTTAGCCATCCCCAAGCAAGTGGCAGAGATGATGGGGTAAATCCGAGCATAAAACGAGTTGACATGTTGGGTAGAGGATCCCTTCAAGAGGATGGCAAGGTTCATCTTTGGGAGCCTTCCAGTTTGGCCATGGGTCATTCTCGTTCCCTGGCAGCTAGGGCAAGCAGCTGAATCAGTGGGCACAACCTCTATTGCTCTGCTCTCTTCTCCCTCATGGTTCATGGGCTACGGGAAAGCCGAAAGGAAGCTGAGGGGACAATTCAAGAGTCCACCCTCTTGATGTTTGAGGCTGTTGAGCAGGACCAATGTCAATTTGCAGGCATCCCCCATCCACACAAGCTCATGAGCAAGGCAACCATGGTTTCTCCCACAAATTCTAGTCCTCAGTCACGTTCCAGGCGTCTCTTTCCCAGCCTACCATGATGAGCAAGATGCCAAGTCTGGTCTGCAGGCAAAAAGGAAGTGATTGGCAACTACCAAGGGGAAGATGATGACAAAATGGTCTCATCTCCTGTTGTGCTGGGACGGCAGGGAGGAGATTAAAGTGTCCCATCTTAAAAATGTATAGGAGCACTATTCAGGGTTCAAAATTAGCCAGGCACCGGGGCCATTGAAGATGCCTGGGTGCCATGATGGCATGTGACATCTCCACATTCTGGGGGTCTTTTCACACACTCATACCCCTTCCTGTCATACCCCTTCCTGTACAATTCTATCTGTTATATTTTATCTGCACAACCAGAATGAATTTCTGGAAGCAAAATTCTTTTTCTGTGCAGCCTGAGCAGGAGCAGTAAACGATGTGATAGCTCACTGTTGTCAGTTGTCTCCACCTACCCTGTCCCACTGCCCTGCTCACAGTTGTGAAGAATATTCCTACATTATGAATGGTTCATGTCACCATTAAGAAAAAGAGGTAGGAACAGGCCGATAGATATGGAGACTGTCCCTGGAGCAAGGGACTTTTCTCCAGGTTCTCTAAGCTCTTAACCTGCCTCAAGCTTGTCACATCTGAACTAGCCAGATGTTTAAATGATAGTAAATCCACCATTTGAAAAGTAAAACTTTAGAGTCCTCTTGCCCAAAAATGACAACTAGACATTCAGGGTGGATTTGATTTAAATCACTAGTCAGGAAGACTTGATTTAAAGCATTTTATTTTATTTTTGAGTTTTAGCACACATGAAAAACTTAAAACAAATCCTTATTTCCTGATGAACAGCCTTTGGACTATAATGGACTATAAAGAAAGCTATCTTTAGAAAGATTTTTGCTCCAAAAACATTTTATATTAAAAATCTGATTTAAATTTTTTTAAATTCTGATTTTTTTTTTAAAGTTCATTGATTTTTATTCACCCCCTAGACTCAGAGCAGCTTACTTACATGGAAGAACGGCTTGATCATTTTGCATGGTCCACACCATGTGGCAGAGAAGTCGACGACTATGAGCTTTCCACCAGCATTTGTCAATTCTGCCTGAAATTCCGTCTGGTGAGAGAAGAGAGAGAAACCAGTTTATAGGGGCAGTTTCAATTAATTCAGGTGCCCCTCCTACACAAAAAGATGCAACTCTGTTTCTGAAGCACTTTTTCGAAGGTCGAATACAAAACTGAAACAGCCCATCCCAAGGTCCGTACCTGTCCCCACCGCAATGCAGAAAGAGATTTGGAAGTGCTGCAAAAAGCAAATAAACAAAACAGCCGCACCGAAGACTCGTTTCTATGCCGCCTTTTGGAAAGTGCCTTCCAGAGGGGTGGTCTGCGTTCAGATCCCCCCAGAGCCCAATAAAAAGAGCAACAGGATGGAATGCCAGCTAAAAGCTAAGGAAGCAGGAAGCACATCTGTTGAGAGCAGGCAAGCATTGCAAACCCATGTCACCACGCAGTTGCTGCACGAGAACACTCTGTGCCAACCTTTAACCACACCAATTTGTTCTGAGCTTTGCAATCCATGGAAGTTACTAAGCCCATAGGCACCCTGGGAGGCTGTCCTTACAGGCCATAACCAAGTGGTTGTTTACATCCTTAGGGAGCGGCCTTACACCGAGCCAGATCAGGGCTCCATCCAGTATATTTCTCACTGAATGGCAGTGGCTTTTCAGGTTTTCCAGGTTTCAGAATGAATTTCTGGAACCGAAAAGCTGTGTCTGTGCAGGATAATTAAACATTATATTTAATGGTTGTTGCTTGGCTTCACTTGCCATTGCCCTCCTCACAGTTGTGAAGAATATTCTCGCATCTTAAAAAGCAGAGACATCACCTTGCCAACAAAGGTCCGCATAGTTAAATCTATGGTTTTCCCAGTAGTGATGTATGGAGGTGAGAGCTGGACCATAAAGAAGGCTGATTGCCGAAGAATTGGTGCTTTTGAATTATGGTGCTGGAGGAGACTCTTGAGAGTCCCATGTACTGCAAGAAGATCAAACCTATCCATTCTTAAGGAAATCAGCCCTGAGTGCTCACTGGAAGGACAGATCCTGAAGTTGAGGCTCCAATACTTTGGCCACCTCATGAGAAGAGAAGACTCTCTGAAAAAGACCCTGATGTTGGGAAAGATTGAGGGCACAAGGAGAAGGGGACGACAGAGGACGAGATGGTTGGACAGTGTTCTCAAAGCTACCAGCATGAGTTTGACTAAACTGCGGGAGGCAGTGGAAGACAGGAGTGCCTGGTGTGCTCTGGTCCATGGGGTCACGAAGAGTCAGACACGACTAAATGACTAAACAACAACAACATGAACATGTTACCATTAAGAAAGAGGTTGGAAGAGGCCAATAGATATGGGGACTTTCCCCAGATCAAGGGACTTTTCTTCAAGGTCTCCAAGTTCTTAACCTAGCTCAAGGTCGTCCTCTGAACTGGCCAGATGCTTAACTGATAGCCAGTCCACCATTTGAAAAATAAGACTTCAGAGCCACCTTGACCCAAAATGGCGACTAGGCACTCCGTTTTGGCGACCGTAACCTTGCTTTAAGGAGCCATTTGGCGCCTAGGTTATATACCTGAGTTTCTAACACTGGGTGCAAAGATCTCTCTGCAGAACAAGCTGTAAGAAAAGACACTGAATGCAGCCTTTGAGTGCAGCCTTCCGCATCTCCCCAACCTTTGCCCAGGGAATGCAGCTTTCAAGTTAGATTTTGAGAACTCACTGGAAGGTTTTGGGTTGCATTCCCCAGGGCCTACCTAAGTGCATGCACTTTGAAGTTGGCATGCTTCTTTGAATGTATCTTATGTCAATATCCATTTCCATTACCTTGGTGGACGGCTCCAAAACCATTTCCCCGCAGTCAGCGAGGCCTGAATAATCTCATCTTCCTGGAATCGCTACTAGCCAGAAAGTAGCACAACTAATGGAGGGGAACGTGGCATGTCAACGCAGCCCATGCCTCCAGCCACGAGTCTGGTGAACTCGGCTAGTAGCCAAGATCGGCACATTTAAACAAGGGAAGCTGACGGGTGAATCCCATGCTCTCTGAAACTCTCCCTTCACCTGGTGTTGGGTTAGTAGCAGGGTTCGAAATTAACAGGGCGCCAGGTGCATTTTGCGCCTAAAGATTCACCATTTGCAAGCTCAAAAAGTCTGGGTGCCATTTCTTGCGCCTGGCTGACCCTCCAGGATGACTGAAATGTATGTGCTTTGAAGCTCCCGAGTATATGTTAAGGATAGGCAATACGTTAAGGAGCTTAACAATAAAGAGTAGTGTGTTTTGAAATCTGAAGTATGGCGCCCATATTTTCTATTGCCAACACCCAATTAAACAATTTCTTTTAAAAATGTGATATTAACAATGTATCGCTTTATGTGAACTGTGTATTACTTCATGCTTATCAAGGTAATAAAAAGTGTTGCCGAACGCCCCCCAAAATAGCGACTAGACATTCTGTTTTGGCGCCCACAACCCAGGTTCCAGGAGCCATTGGGCTCCTAGCTTTTCTATCCATTTCTAAGACTGGTTAGTAGTGCAGCACAACAGGAGGAGGAGGAGGAGGAGGAGGAGTGGGTGAGTGCAAGCCATTGAGTCTTCAGTCAAGACCCACGATGGGGTTGCAACCCAAATAAAGGCAGGCTGCAAACAACAACATATACAGGGGTGGAATTAAGAATGAAGATCTACTGACGGGGCCGAATTGCCCTGCTGCACAATGCGGTCCACAAGCCATGAACAGAGAGTTGGAATGTTTTCACAGCGTTCATCCATGGAAACTTTTCTAAGAAAAACCTGCACAACCAGTAGCGTGACCAAAAATACAACTAGCTATCAAACAGGGCCGTTTCAAAATTGGAGGTGCACTTTGTACCCTAGATGACTATCCCTTTGGAAGAGTATAAGGAATGCACAGCTCTTTGGATATACAGTGGTACCTCGGGTTACATACGTTTCAGGTTATATATGCTTCAGGTTACAGACTCTGCTAACTCAGAAATAGTGCTTCAGGTTAAGAACTTTGCTTCAGGATGAGAACAGAAATCGGGCTCTGGGGGCGCGGCAGCTTCAGGTTAAGAACAGTTTCAGGTTAAGAACGGACCTCCGGAACCAATTAAGTACTTAACCTGAGGTACCACTGTACATTTTAAAACTGTTTTCAGTAACTTAAGCCCTTGCCCAACTTTACATCATTTAAAACAGAGAACATGTACACCATTCCTTTTTCATGTCTCTTTATAGCAAGTTTTAAGCAGCGCTCAAAATTCGCCTGGCGTATTTTGCACCCGGCTATCAGCCACCTGGAACCAAGTGAAGAAGTCCGGGTGCCCAACTGTTACACTCAGTGAACTTTTGCAAAATAACCTTCCTGGAATTGTACTGTGTATGAATTTGGACCAAGCTGTCCAGAGAACCACTGCGCTAGAATCCAAGATAGGTTCGTGCCTACGGCGATGGCCTTGGCTTGCAGTCAAGTCTTAAGAAATTCAGCAACTCCAAATGCAGTCAAGCAAATTGGAAAAAAATTAGGGGTTGGGGAGGGAAGAGAGAGCCCGAGTCTAAGAAACTGCTGCATTCCCCTTTGGACATTATATTCAGAGTGTATTCAAGACAAAGAAAACAACATTCTCACCCCAGCCAACTTTGCCATTAAAGATTATGAAATCTCAGCTGCAATGCACCCCTGGCATGCGCCATTTTGTTGTTGGCTGAACATCGTGTATCCACATTATAAAAAATAATGCCTTATACTAAGAAGTTTTGAGAACACCCATTTCAAAAAATGAAATTTTTTTGGAAAATGGCATACACACAGCTATCTTGGACAAATAAACCCAAGTCCAAGGGCAGTTTACAAAGCCAAAAAAAGGGAACCTGCCCAAATATTTTGTAGCCATTTCCGAGATAGAACAATGTAACAAGTGCTAAGAATAAGCAGAGTTCAAAGGTTTTGCTCTTTAAGGAGGAGGACACGGGTGGCGCTGTGGGTTAAACCGCAGAGCCTAGGATTTGCTGATCAGAAGGTCAGTGGTTCGAATCCCCGCGATGGGGTGAGCTCCTGTTGCTCGGTCCCTGCTCCTGCCAACCTAGCAGTTCA
The DNA here is from genome assembly GCF_964270895.1 of Podarcis filfolensis. Classification (NCBI taxonomy): domain Eukaryota; kingdom Metazoa; phylum Chordata; class Lepidosauria; order Squamata; family Lacertidae; genus Podarcis; species Podarcis filfolensis. The sequence continues at coordinate 18,591,490 of NC_139621.1, forward strand.
AAAGCACCTCAAAGTGCAAGTAGATAAATAGGTACCGCTCCAGCGGGAAGGTAAACGGCGTTTCCGTGCGCTGCTCTGGTTCGCCAGAAGCGGCTTAGTCATGCTGGCCACATGACCCGGAAGCTGTATGCCGGCTCCCTCGGCCTATAGAGTGAGATGAGCGCGCAACCCCAGAGTTGGTCACAACTGGACCTAATGGTCAGGGGTCCCTTTACCTTTATCTCACAGTGTATTCAAAACACAAAAGGAGCTGGACTCCTATGGGCAAGGATATAGGATACCACCATCCAAGATATTGAGACAGAAAGTTCCTCAAGCTTAGAAGTGGAGCATTTGATGTGCAGGCAGAAGGTTCCACACACAATCCTTGGCAGCTCTGTAGTACAGTGGTACCTCAGGTTACATACGCTTCAGGTTACACACTCCGCTAACGCAGAAATAGTGCTTCAGGTTCAGAACTTTGCTTCAGGATGAGAACAGAAATCGGGCTCCGGCGGCGCGGCAGCAGCAGGAGGCCCCATTAGCTAAAGGGGTGCTTCAGGTTAAGAACAGTTTCAGGTTAAGTATGGACCTCTGGAACGAATTAAGTACTTAACCTGAGGTACCACTGTACCAGGAATGCCCCACCCAGTGTTAGAAACTAAGATATACAAGCTGGGCAGCAAATGGCTCCTTCAAGCAGGGTTACAGTCGCCAAAACTGAATGCCTAGTTGCCATTTTTGGGCCAGACGGCTCAAAAGTCATATTTTTTGGTTCCAGAAATTCGTTCTGATTTTGCAGATAAAATACAACAGATAGAATTCTACAGGATGGGGGAATTCTGTGAGAAAACAGTCAAGATGCAAGGATCCCCAGACAGGCACCTCCAGACAGTGTTTGAAATTAGCCAGGCGCCAGGCACATTTTGCACCTGGCTGTCAGCCACTTGTCACCAAGTGAAGATGCCTGGGCACCAGGATGGCATCTCCACCATCTGGAGGTGCATGCCTGGGAATAATTGGACCCAGACTGTTTTCACACATCAATACCCCATCCTGTAGAATTCTATCAGTTATATTTTAACTGCACAATCGGAATGAATTTCAGGAACCAAAATGCTTTTTCTGTACAGCCTGAGCAGGAGCAGTGAACGTTATAGCTATTTGTTGTCACTTATCTTCACTTACCCCATCCCACTGCCTTGCTCACAGTTGTGAAGAACATTCCTACGTTATGAATGGCCCGTGTCACCATTCAGTAAAAGAGATCAGAATAGGCCAATAATGTGGGCTGTCCCTGGATCAAGGGACTGTTCTCTTTGAAGTTCTCAAAGCTCTTAACCTGGCTCAAGGTTGTCTCTGAACTAGCCAGATGTTTAACTGAGAATCAATCCCAGTCAGTCCATCCTTTGAAAAATAAGACATTGGAGCCGTCTTGCCCCCAAATGGCAACTAGAGATTCCATTTTGGTGACTGTAACCTTGGTTTAAGGAGCTATTTGGCCTCTAGTTTCTATATGTGAGTTTCTAACACTGCCTTCAGATGGAGGAGACCTCAGGCGCCATGTTGGCACCCAGACATCTTTACTCAGTCCCTAGTGGCTGATACCCAGGTACAAAATGTGTCAAATTTCAAGAACTGGTCCCATCTGACATCCTGGAGGGCTGCTGCTAATTAATGTAGACCAGGGACGTCCAATAGGTCGTTCGCGATCTACTGGTAGATCCCCGGAGGTTTTGGTAGATAGCGGTCGATCGCAGGGTCCCTTTCCTTAGCGTTGCTAAAATTGTTTTCATCCCAGCCCCCTTGCCCTGCCCTTCATTGTTGCACGATCTGCAGAACAGAAGACGGAGTTATTGAGTGAAGCTGTTTCCCCAGCGATTTGTTGGTGAGTGGGTGTTCCTATGTTTTCCCCAAAACCCTTAAAACCAGGGCTTTCCTCTTCCCTAAAAAAAACTCAAGGACTTTGACCTGAACCCCCCCCCAAAATGGGGGTAGATCACTGCCAGTTTTTAATTCTGTAGGTAGATCGTAGTCTCTTGGGAGTTGGTCACCCTGATGTAAATACATTAGAGGGACCAGCGATTGAACTCTATAGTTCCCTAGAGACCTACAGTTCAGTAGAAGCATGTGCACCAGCCACAATAGCTGAATGAGCCGTCAGACAAGTCCATTAACCCACACTGACTTAGGAATTCAAGAAGGCCCTCTCAAGGGCGTCACCCAATTGTTAAAGCGAGAGAGCCCTTTCCTCTCACAACCACTGAAGAGATGTTAGTCAGAAACATAAAAGACGGCCATCTATGACTCAACCCTTATTACAGTTCACATCATTTGTTTGTTTTAGCATTTTAAAATTGTAAGCTGCTTTGGCAGAAAAATCAACCTGTGAAGGTCACCAATGAACGGCCAAGAAGTCCCAATAGTATCTCTCAAATTTCCTTTCTGCCATACAAGGCAGCAAGCAGTCTGTTCCTAATGACAAGGCAACAGTCTACTCCTAATAAGCTTATTCCACATTTCCATGTTAAGTTGCTGTTCAGAGAAAGCTTCTTCTGAAGTCTAAACTAATAGATGCTTGCCCACAAATTACAGGCCAGTTTAATCAAGAGGCAGTCAGGTTGCAGCATTAATAACATGGTACTTGCTCAGCAGATCTTCCTATTAGCCAAGGTATAAATATATATCTACAAAGCTCACAATGATAATCATATAGGAGGGGGGCATATGGGCATTGTGGAATAACCCAGGCTTTAACTTAAGTGATGCTTAACCTAAGTGGCATTTAAAGAGGATGGTGTTCATTAAATAGAGCTATTGTTTACTATTTATTAAATAAACAGCATTCCCCAAAATTTAGAAGACAGTACAAGTCCACAGGTCTCATAAGTGGAGAGGAGATGAAAGAGACAAGCTAAAGATTCAAATCACTCTTTAACAGATGGCACAAAGTGCGGCACATAGGGATGCTGCCATTTTGGGTTAAAGGACCCCTGACCATTAGGTCCAGTCGTGACCGACTCTGGGGTTGCGGCGCTCATTTTGCTTTATGGCATGACTAAGCCACTTTTGGCGAACCAGAGCAGCGCACGGAAACACCGTTTACCTTCCCGCCAGAGCGGTACCTATTTATCTACTTGCACTACGTGCTTTCAAACTGCTAGGTGGGCAGGAGCAGGGACCGAGCAATGGGAGCTCACCCCGTTGCAGGGATTCGAACCGCCAACCTTCTGATCAGCAAGTCATAGGCTCTGTGGTTTAACCCACAGCGCCACCCGCGTCCCTTTTGGTAACCATTTCGGGTTACCAGTGTTCAAAATTAGCCAAGCGCATTTTGCAGCTGGCCATCAGCCACTTGTGACCAAGATGCCTGGGCACCAGGATGGCATCTCCACCATCTGGAGGTGCATGCCTGGGAATAATTGGACCCAAACTGTTTTCACACATCAATGCCCCATCCTGTAGAATTCTATCAGTTACATATTATCTTCACAATCGGAATGAATTTCAGGAACCAAAATGCTTTTTCTGTGCAGCCTGAGCAGGAGCAGTGAACCATGTTGCAGTGAATGGTTGCAGCTTGTCTTTGCTTGCCCCGTCCCACTGCTCTGCTCACCGTTGTGAAGAATATTCCTACATTATGAATGATACCTGTCACCATTAAGAAAAAGAGCTCAGAATAGGCTAATTTATATGTGACCTGTCTCTGGATCAAGGGACTTTCCTTCTTGCAGTCTCCAAGCTCAATGTTTTCATCTGAACTAGACAGATGCTTAACTGAGAATCAACTCGTCAGTCCATCATTTGGAAAATAAAACTTTAGAACCGTCTTGCCCCAAAATGGCAATTAGGGATTCCGTTTAGGCGACTGGAACCTTGGTTTAAGGAGCCATTTGGTGCCTAGCTTATATATCTGAGTTTCTAGCACTGCTCTCGTGGGATCTCAACATCCAGGGTATTATTCTTATGGTGAAACTGGATGGCACCACAGTGATTATTTTTAGAACACTTGTGGCTTTTGCTGCACACTGTGAAACTGGGACCGATTTGCCTGATTTCAATTTACCACACGGCGTTTCATTCAAAACTGGGATTCTGGACTTCCCAGAGTTGCAATATTTTGTGTTACAGCTTGCAAAACAGAAACCATGTGACTTCTGTTTTTACAAAGCACAAGTTTAGCTGAGGAAGCTAAAGTCTTTTCACACATCACACCGACCTCGGGGCCTCTTCACACAGGTGTGAATGCGGTCCAATGTGGTCTGGTGACATGTACCTTTTTTGGATTCCTGCAAACTTTTTGTTTTAATGGGGATGGGGTTTCAACTTGAATGGGTGCTGTTTATTCCTACATTATGAATGGTCTGTGTCACCATTAAGAAAGAGGTTGGAAAAGCCATTAGATTTGCAGACTCTTCCTGGATCAAGTGACTTAAGGAAAGAAAGTTCTCAAAGTTCCTAACCTAGCTCAAGGTTGTCATCTGAACTAGGTAGAAATCTAACTGAGAATCAATCCCTGTCAGTCCATCATTTGGAAAATAAAACTTTAGAGTTGTCTTGCCCCCAAACGGCAACTAGACAATCTGTTTTGGCAACTGCAACCTTGGTTTAAGGAGCCATTTGGCGCCTAGCTTGTATATCTGAGTTTCTAGCACTGCAGGTCACATAAAGGAATAAAGTAGCAGCAATGCTTCACTGGATAGCAAGAAGGCTAGATTCAAGCACGGCACCAAATTTAAGGGATACTGAAAAAGCAATCCAGTGGAGAGTTAGAAGAGCATTTCCAGCAGGAAAACAGAATGAGAAAGGATAGTCTGTATGCCGTATGGCAGCACAAGCTGGACATGTTTTCTCAGAAGCGAGTCCCACTGTGATCGGTCATGCTAACTTCCTAGTAAGTGCTTACGGTTACAATCTCCCTGTACAGTCTAACCGTGGCCATCTAACGTAATCCGTTCCGGAAGCCCATTTGGCTTCCGAAATGTTTGACAACCAAGGCACAGCTTCTGATTGGTTGCAAGAGCTTCCTGCACTCAAGTGGAAGCTGCATCGGACGTTCGACTTCCAAAAAAGTTTGAAAACCGGAGCATTTACTTCCAGGTTTTCGGCGTTCAGGAGCCAAAACGTTCCAAAACGGAAGCGTTCAGGAACTGAGGTTTGACTGTATTTACATAAAGGGGATGAGAGCAGAGAAGGAATACCCTTATGTTTCAACTATATTAAGAGGCCAGCAAAAACAATTCAACATGACTGAGAAGAGCTCAAGTGGCAATAACCTAAAGATCACAGTAGACAGAAAGAGTCAAGCTAAAGGTTAGGAGATAACAGCTCAGCAATGGACTAGAGCTTAGTAAGTTACAGAGCTTCCTTCTTTGAAGCTGTCATGGAAAGAGCTGGGGCAAACATCTTCCAGGAACTCTCTGTGAAGAGGCAGAAAATCCAGATCTGGGGCTGGATTCTTGCTAAATTCCAATGAACGCACCCACAGACACTGGGGGACTTCCATAACTTTAGCCTGTAACAAGTCAATGTCTTGTTAAAGGGGAAGCCAGGAAGTTCATCTGTCATCTGACAGCAATAAACTCATTGGCTGCGTCTTTTGTAATCGATCCCACCCTGAAAGGACTGGCCTACCTTACCAAGTCACAATAGGCTTAAAACTGGAAGGAGGGAGGGGAGGGAGAGAAAGATCTCTACAAAATGCAAGTTTTGTTGTTGTTGTTTTAAGATGCAGATGTTTTTAGTTTTGTTGCCTTCTGGCATTTCCCTTTAACACTCCAGCCCTCCTCTCCCAAAGCAGTGTTTAAGCGCTGCTAACCCAAGACAACCTTTTATGTCTCAATGATAGCAGATGAAACCAGCCCGAGAAAAACTTCCCTGTGCCACTGTGAGTCATTTCTCAGACACTGGGGTGGCTACCGGAAATCTCTGCTGAGGGTGGAAGAAGCAAAAGCAGGTCATCCTTTCAGTTTCATGCCTAGGGCATGTCAGGATTAGAAAGCTAGCCACATTTCAACTTTTCCGCTTAGGCCAGGGAAGGGATGCTAGAAAGAGGAATACAAGAGAAAGTAGAGCATGAATTGTGGGGATGGAGAAGGAGAAGCTGTAAAGGCTTAAGAAAGAGAAAGAAAAAAACATGGGTTAGGCTCACACCAACTAATTTTTTCCAAGCAGTAGTTTTCCTTCCCAAATGAGCAAAGCCACACAACCACATTCAGCAAATGTCAAGAAGCATACAACTGGTCACCGATATGATTGAGGAATAAATCAAGGATGTTTTGTCTCTTCCCAGATCACAGGAAACAATGCATTAGAATAGTCGTTTATAACTATGTTCCAGTACATATCTAACACCCCCCCCTCTAAATCGGAAGAAACTTGTATCCTAACGGCAACTCACCAACTTGCTAACATTAAAAGTAAAGGGACCCCTGACCATTAAGTCCAGTCGTGGACGACTCTGGGGTTGCAGCACTCATCTCGCTTTACTGGCCGAGGGAGCCGGCGTTTGTCTGCAGACAGTTTTTCCGGGTCATGTGGCCAACAGGACTAAGCCGCTTCTGGCGAACCAGAGGAGCGCACGGAAACGCCGTTTACCTTCCCGCCGGAGCGGAACATTATGTTGTCATTAAAGAGAAAACTTATTTCCTAGTTCTCAGTACAGACATCTTTGAGTGTGCAGCAATGCCCTGCTTGACAACGGTGTTGGATGTTTCTGCACTTGAAGTCCCTGTGCTGCTTCTGTAGTCCAGGAAAATTTAAGCCTTCCTACGACTGAGTACAGCTGATCACAGGGGCGGCGGCGGCGGCGGGGGGCGCTGAAAGCAGCCACATCCCCAGGGCATAGGGCACTAGCGCACGAGCAGTTTATGTAAACAACAGAGGAGAATACTATACTACAAGAATCATAGAATTATAGAGTTGTAAGGTAGCAAGCTGGAGAAGGAACTGGCAACCCACTCCAGTATTTTGCCATGAACACCCCATGGACAAAAGGAGAAGCTTTGAGGAGAAATTCCAACACATGCTCTGGTTCATAGGGTCACGGAGGGTCGAGCACGACTAAGAGGACTGAAGGATGGCAAAGGCAGCAAGCATCTCTCCCTCTGCAATTAACACAAGCTTCCCTTCAGGTCAAGGAAATGAGGGATGGAATCCTTTTTTTTTTTAAAAAAAAGGGACAGCCAGGAATCTCTTAAAATGCAGGAGCTTGTCAGAGAGAGAGTGTGTCTCTGCAGCGGCTTATTACAGCAATTGTCGTTTTTTTGGCTGCAACCGCCGTCTCTCCTCCTGCCATTTGCCTCCTCCCTCTGTGCCCACGCTGCTGCTGCAACCGTTCGCAGCAGCCATTAAAGTCTGCCGCAGGAAAATCCAGAACAGCAAGAACACAAGAGGCCCTTCGCCGGGGCAGTGGGGCACAACTCTCCAAACAACAAGGCCTGGGCTAGGCAAAGAGGCGGCCGCAGCTCAGATAAGAGCTTGGCAAAAACTCTTGATGTTCAAAGCGGGAGTCGGAAACCGGGAGCTGCCAGGAAAGCTGCCGTCTCAAGAGGACCACACTTTGGCGGCGGACTTTACACATGGGCAGAGTTGTGCCGCAAGATCCTTAACTCTCCACGGCAAGGAGGCGATTGTACCTGCCGCCACTCCTTCCACTGGGGGGCAAAGTGTCCTTTCTAGGTAGCCAGCCCTGCGGAAGAGTTTAATCAGGCGGATCCAGGCAGAAGGAAGAGTGCTGGGGGGCCGCCATGGTTGTTTTCTCAGCAAGCAGAGAAGGAGGAGCCCGTGTACACAGAGCTAGGAAGGGGCTCTGAGATGATGCAGGCAAGGAGAAGAGGGAATGGAAGCAGACAAAAGCCCTCGCTCCCATGCCTCAGTGCTCCTCTTAACTGGCACATGCGGAAGCAGATGCTGATGCAACCCCAATGAGCCTCTGGGGCAGGTTTTCCGGGTGGCAGAGGCAGCCGCAATGCCAGGCAGGGAGAGGAGGGGGACGGTGGAAGAAGAAAAAGAAGAAGAAGGGACACTTCAGGAAGTTAGAAGCGCCTCTTCCTGACCCCTGCAAAGCCACCATCAGCGTAAAAGCCCTGCATGCATTTATTTATTTTTAAGCGCAAGGAACTAAGAATGCAACAGGCACCCAAAGGATCTTTTCCACACTAGATAAGAGGCAAGGAGCCAACTCCTAGGGGGCCAAGGTCCCTTCAGCCCCTCCCTCCCAAAGGAAACGGGCATTGCCATTCAAACTGGTGTGCGCCTTGCGATCTGGTTATGCCAGACGACAGGGCTTACCTGGGCCCATGGGCATTGCCGGGTTGGGGGGGCAGCTGCTCCCCCCCCCAAATAAATAAAAATACTTAACTCACTGCCCAGTGGCACCTTGGATAGCTCGTCCCCCCCACATAAATCCTAGCTACTCCATACTTGGGGGGGGTCCCATGGGCGTAGCCAGGATTCTTGGGGGGGGGGGTGTTGAGCAGACTGTGGAGTAGAACCACAGTTAGTTAAGTATTTTTAATTGGATTGTGTGGGGGGGTCAGCTGTCCCCTGCCCCCCTCCCCTTGGCTACGCCCGTGGGTAAGGGCCCCCCAAATATTTCATTCAAGTTGGTACCTCTGCAGCCACCCCCCCCGGGGTTGGGGGGTCAGATCAGGTCCCTTAAAAGGAGAGGGCGGAGGAGTTAGGGGTCGGTAGCTGCAAATGTTGCAACCCCGGGATTTTGAACGCGCGCTTCTCCGCCGGCGGTGGTCCGTCCTCCCTCCCTCCCGGGCCTTGGCGTGGGAAAGCCGCCCCCCAATGCAAGGGGGAAGACCCTTACCAGGCTGCCCACGGTCTTCACCATCTTTGCGCGTCCTTCCGGCGGTTCCTGCGACTTCTCGGCGGCGGCTGCAGCGGCTCTTTCCGTAGCGCCGCCTCCCTGCATCGCCTTATGTATCGCAGGGCGGACAGCCCAGTCCGGGGGGAGGAGGGGGAGGACGAGGAGGCGGCTGCGCAGGCGCGCGGGACTCCGTGGGGGGAGGAGGGGAACACGAGGGGGGAGGGTTGGCTGGCTCGCTCGTGCGCAGGCGCGGAGTTTCCTGCCTTTCCCTATCTCCTCCTCCTTCTCTGCCCCGCCCTGCAGGGAAGTCCCTGGGCTTCTGATGCGGGGGAGAGGGGGGGGGAATCCCCTCTCTTTCCCTTCCCCCGCTCTCCTTTTCCCAAAGGCGGGTTGGGGTTGGGGAAAACAGGGAGAATAAATAAAAGGGACACGCCTTTTTATTTATTTACGGATTTTTGCAGCCCGTGCATACTATGTGCAAAATAAAAAAGGTTTTTAAAAAAATCTGAAGGCAACCCTGTTTAGTGAAACTTTTAATATTCGATGAATTTTTGTATTTTAATATTTTGCTGGAAGCCGCCCAGAGTGGCTGGGGAAACCCTGCCAGATGGGCGGGGTATAATTAATAAATTAATTATCATTGCTTGAGCACCCACAAAGTTCCCCAGGAAGGGGGTCGGGCACCCACAAATTTCGGTGCCAGGGCCATGGCACCCCCACCCCCCAGATCCAAGCCGACAGTCCTATGTTGCTTAGAAGTGAGCCCCACCGAGATCATAGAATGGTAGAGTTGGAAGGGGGGGACATCTAGTTTAACCCCCCTGCAATGCCGGGATCTTTGGAATCAGCGGCAAGGTAGTTCCAAAACGTGCCCAAGGTGTAGCCAAGGGGAAGGCACGGGATGGAGGCAACTGCCCCCCCCTCAAAGTAAATCAATAAAAAATACTTAACTAGCTGAGGTTCTGCCCTCCTCTAAGTCCTCTAGCTTTATGCCCAAGGAGCAAATGTGGAACGAGATGCTGCTCTCGAGTAGGTGGGTGCACACGATCCTGCATGCGCGTTTGCTCAGCGTTGCTCAGTGTAAAACAACAACAATGAGAGTCTTGTGGCATCTTTAAAGACGTGCGGATATATTGCAGCAACAAGCTTCAGTGGTAAAAAGAAGTAATAAAAATGCTTCACTAAAATTAGAAAGATTTTAACCTATTTTTCTGAGCACTTGGGAGTCAAAAGAAGGTACAGTACAACTGCGGTTGAGATGTTTTCTTCCAAATCCGCTAGGCAGAACCTGACAGAGGATGTTGACAGGTGGGTGTCTTGCCACCCCCCCAATAAATCCTATGCCCAGGGCTGCTGCAGACCACTTCATCTAATGCACCTTGCAGGAGCAGGGGCACGGGTGGCGCTGTGGTTTAAACCACAGAGCCTAGGACTTGCCGATCAGAAGGTTGGTGGTTCGAATCCCTGCGATGGGGTGAGCTCCCGTTACTCAGTCCCTGCTCCTGCCAACCTAGCAGTTCGAAAGCACGTCAAAGTGCAAGTAGATAAATAGGTGCCACTCCAGCAGGAAGGTAAACGGCGTTTCCGTGCACTGCTCTGGTTCGCCAGAAGCGGCTTAGTCATGCTGGCCACATGACCCGGAAGCTGTACGCCAGCTCCCTCGGCCAATAAAGCGAGATGAGTGCCGCAACCCCAGAGTCGGCCACGACTGGACCCAATGGTCAGGGGCCCCTTTACCTTTATGCCCAGGGCTGTTGCAGACCACTTCGTCTAATGCACCTTGCAGGAGCAGGTATACAAAGTTGGGGAGCACCTGCAAACTGAGATTTCGATGGAATTAAATGCAGAAAAGTACAGACAGGGATAATTACACAGGCCCACATGCGAGGTGATTGAGAGCACAGAGTTCTTGGCATGTGAACAGTTAATTCGTATTTTTTTGTAGTTTTGTTAGAGGTGGGGTGTGAGCAGGTGTAGCTTGTGAGGCCAAGCCTACCTGCTGAAATCCCTTCTCCTGTTAAAGGTGCAGGAACAGCTGCCCTGCATCTGACCCCCCCCAATACCACGGTGTGCTTTTGCTTGTTAATTAAAACGAAGCGGAGGCCGCGGAGCTGCAAATATACATGTATATTGGGAAGGAGAATACAGTTTCCCCCATACAATTATTTCCATTATGAAAAGGAAAGCAGCCTCGGGCAAGGTTGGCCTCGCTGCCAAACACCTGAAGCCTACATTTGCAGTCCTAAGAACATGCGCTAAGCGATAAGTTTCATTGAACTCAGATGAATTCTGAGTAGACATGCATGGGAATGTATGATCTAAGGATGTTTTTTTTTTTTTTTAGAGGGTTGGGTGAGATTGCATTTCATGCATCCATAATATAAAGGTAAAAGCTTCGTTGTCTGCAATGAATACTCATTTTTAAAAATGGTTGCTGAGTTTCCTGCATTGCAGATGACACTTGGCTAGGGTTACTAGACAGCCCTGTTTCCCTGGGACAGTTCCCAGATTTGCGAATAAGTCCCCGGACAAATTCCATCCCCGGAAAGTCCCCGGATTTCATCTAATGTCCCCGGGAAACGCAGCAGCATCAGTCTCAGCAGCCCAGAACAGTTGGCTCTGGCTGGCTGCAGCAGCTGCTTGGAAGTCCCCATATGATGGTGGTGCAGGGGCTCAAAGATGCAAATTCCGGGCTGCCTCCACCTTCCCTGACCCCAGCAACTAAGCTGTGAAGGGAGGCTTCACGCTGAAAGGAGACAGAAGCCTCGGAGGAAGGGGAAACATGGTGGTTGAGGTCAAGATGGCGGCTGCCCCTCTACTATCACTGCAGCATCAATGTCCGAATGTGTAGTATTTATTTATTTATTTATTTAAAGTGTCCCCAGATTCATTTTGGTAACCTGACCCTTGGGTCCCATCTCACTCTTAAGATTCAATAGCTTTGGCGTCTCGGCCAGAAAATCCAATCCAAACCACTCCTGGCAGTAAAAAGATAATGAAGTAAACAAATGACATTGTTCTAAGCCAACTTGTTGTGGTTCCAAAACTGATGCACGAAGCAGCTTGCCTGCCATTTCCTAATATCAAGGCTGCACTACAAAGGCATTTTCCATAGGTCTGCAGAGACAGATTTATTCAGAAGTTCAGGAAAATACACACAAATGCCCACACACCACATACACACACGCACGAAAAACCCTGCTTTTTTATTCATCAGTTTATTTAAATTATTTGCAGATGCATTTATCTTTATTGTTTGCACAAACCCAGAATGAGGAGCATTACAAACAGCAGAAGCAATATTCCAGTTCAATGCAACTTGTTAGAAAATCAAACAATATGCTAACAACTACTTCAGCCAAGCCCCACTTAAGCTGAATCCTTGAGGGAAAAGCGACATTCTTATCTGGCATCAAAACTCCATTCCTGTTGGTTCAGATCACACCTGAAGTGAGAGCATTCCAGAGTTGGGGAGCTGCTATCGAGAACTTGATGGATATGATTATTATCATTATTATTTACATTTATATACCACCCTATACCAGTAGGTCTCAGAGCAGTTTAACACAATACCAAGTTACAATACAGTGGTACCTCGGGTTAAGTACTTAATTCGTTCCGGAGCTCCATTCTTAACCTGCAACTGTTCTTCACCTGAAGCACCACTTTAGCTAATGGGGCCTCCTGCTGCTGCCGCGCTGCCAGAGCACGATTTCTGTTCTCATCCTGAAGCAAAGTTCTTAACCTGAAGCACTATTTCTGGGTTAGCGGAGTCTGTAACCTGAAGCGTATGTAACCTGAAGCGTATGTAACCTGAGGTACCACTGTATACAAAGCGCAAAATACATAATAAAAATAAATGTAATAAAAATAATCAAAACAATCAACAATACTAATGTATACACACTACTAAACAATACACACCCCAACAAAAGCCCCTCCTAAACAGTAGTCCAGCCCTCAACTACAAACACGACAATAAAAATTAACATGTAACATTTAACAACAATTATTTTAAAACAACTCCACACTCCAAATAAACAGCACCCACCCAAGTTGAAACCCCATCCCCATTAAAACAAAAAGTTTGCAAGAATCCCCAAAAGGTACATGTCATCTGACCACATTGGACCGCATGCACACCTGTGCAGAGAGTCCCCGAGATGTGAAAAGACTTTAGCTTCTCCAGGTGAACTTGTGCTTTGTAAAAACAGAAGTCACACGGTTTCTGTTTTGCAAGCTGTAACACAAAATATTGCAACTCTGGGAAGTCCAGAATGCCAGTTTTGAATGAAACACCGTGTGGCAAATTGAGATGAGGCAAATCGGTCCCAGTTTCACAGTGTGCAGCAAAAGCCACAAGTGTTCTAAAAATAATCTCCAAGGTACCACCCAGTTTCACCATGAGAATAATACCTTGGATACTGAGATCCCACGAGAGCAGTGCTAGAAACTCAGATATATAAGTTAGGCACCAAATGGCTCCTTAAACCAAGGTTGCAATTGCTAAAACAGAATCTCTAATTGCCATTTTTGGGCAAGACGGCTCTGAAGTTTTATTTTCCAAATGATGGACTGACTGGGGTTGATTCTCAGTTAAGCATCTGTCTAGTTCAGATGAAAACCTTGAGCTATGTTAAGAACTTTGAGAATTGCAAGAAGAAAAGTCCCTTGATCCAGAGACAGGCCACATATATTGGCCTATTCTGAGCTCTTTTTCTTAATGGTGACAGGTATCATTCATAACGTAGGAATATTCTTCACAACGGTGAGCAGGGCAGTGGGACGGGGCAAGCGAAGACAAGCTGCAACCATTCACTGCAACATGGTTCACTGCTCCTGCTCAGGCTGTACAGAAAAAGCATTTTGGTTCCTGAAATTCATTCTGATTCGGTAGATAAAATATAACTAATAGAATTCTATGGGATGGGGTGATAGTGTGTGAAAACAGTCCAGATCCATTGATCCTCAGGCATGCACTTCCAGATGGCGGAGATGATAGTTTTGAACACTGCTTGAGTGCCAACAGAAGGCTGCTTCTGAAAGGTGATTTTCAACTATTCTCCTTTCTCGCTACAGCCCCTTTTGTCCATCGGAAACTGCTCTGGAAGGCTGGGGCATAGGGGCTCTTTGAAACAGGCATGGAAGAAGAAAACCTGAGACAGTGACAACTGCCTCTCCATCCCTTTCGCCCAACTGGAGAGATTCCTGGATGAAAGACTCTTCCACAAATGGGAGGTGCAAAACCTATGCTTGCTCCTCAGTACAGTGGTACCTCTGGTTGTGAACGGGATCTGTTCCGGAGCCCCATTCACAACCTGAAAGGAACACAACCCACGCACGTGCAGGTCGCGATTTGCCGCTTCTGCGAATGCGCATGACATCATTTTGTGCGTCTGCGCATGCGCAAGTGGCAAAACCTGGAAGTTACCCTTTCCAGCACTTCCGGGTCGCTGTGGCATGTAACCTGAAAAGACGTAACCTGAACCGAATGTAACAAGAGGTATGACTGTAGTATGTCGCTCCATGATTGATGGGGCTTATTCCCAGACAAGGTGCATAGACATCCTAAGATGAAGCAAACCAGACTCACATCTGAATAAGTATTTCAATAATAATCATAATAATGTTGTTTAGTCGTTTAGTTGTGTCCGACTCTTCATGACCCTATGGACCAGAGCGTGCCAGGCACTCCTGTCTTCAATCATAATAATAATATTTATTATATTTGTATACTGGCCCTTCATCTGTAGATCTCAGGGAGATTCACAACATAAAATTGCAATATAGAATCCACAAAATACCTAGTGAAAATAGGAACAACAACCAATAAAGATTGGTCTTCTGGAAAAGCTCAGGCTATTCCAGGAGCGAATCATTGCAGAATGGTTTCAGTTTCTATTTTAGTTACATTATTTACATGAAACCAAAGTCCATTGTAAAATAATATCAGTGTACAGTACAGTGATTTTTTTCTGGGAGGACGCAGGGGTGCGCATATCCCTAAGCTTTTCATGACTCTAACTTTGGCCTCATTGAGGGGCAGTATTTCAATATGAGTAGGAAAATGAGAGTACCCCTAAACATATATATTTTTTTAGAAAAAAGCACCATCCGTGTATATATGTAGCAGGGTTTTTTTTAATTTTAAAAAATCTGTATAGCTACATTTCTTTTACAGCATAGCGTACAATCCCAGCAAGATTGCATAAAGATATGTCAGCTCAAAGTTCAGAGTCACCATGACAAAAGATTTCAGCAGATCACTTCCTACTTCCTTTTCGTTCCCCCTACAAACTGCAATAGCAAACAACTCTGTCTTATTGGTTCCTTATTTATCTAACCCAACCATCAAGTATCATGCATGATGCATAAAGCCTATGAAATAACTGCCGGACGGAAATCCATCTCTCTAGGCACTCTGTTACAGAGGCCTGTGTAAAACGCAATCATTTCCATTTCCATTTGTGTTTTCACTATACAGTGGTACCTTGGTTCTCAAACTTAATCCATTCCCAAAGTCCGTTCCAAAACCAAAGCGTTCCAAAACCAAGGCACGCTTTCCCATAGAGAGTAATGCAAAACAGATTAATTTATTCCAGACTTTAAAAAACAACCCCTAAAACAGCAATTCAACATGAATTTTACTAACAAGACCATTGATCCATAAAATGAAAGCAATAATCAATGTACTTTACAATAAAATAAATAAAACAGTATTGTAGATAATAAAAATATATATTTAATTTTTTTCTTACCTGCACTGTTGATAGTCATTGTTTGGATAGGGGGCTTTTATCCATTTCCGCAGTCACACAATCAATCAATAAATCCATCAATCAGTAGCTGAACTGGGTTCCACACAGTCACAAAAACAAATTAACTGAAAAAGCCTCAAAAACTAAAACGCAAAATAAACAGCAAAAACAAAAGCACCAAACTTAATCCACTGCAGATGTCCATTTGACTTCCAAAATGTTCAAAAACCAAGGCGCAGCTTCTGATTGGTGCAGGTGCCCCAGAAACAATAGCCAACAGCCGCATCGGATGTGTTTGGCTTCTGAAAAACATTTGAAAACCGGAACGATTACTTCCAGGTTTTCAGCGTTTGAGAATCAAGGTGTTTGAGTACCAAGGTGTTTGAGTACCAAGGCGTTTGATAACCAAGGCACCACTGTATTATATAGATTTCTATCATATTAGCCACGTGGCTCCCCTCTTGGTGTGAACTGGGAACACAGCCACGTTAAAGGTTTCCTCAAGAAGAGGAATGCAAGATCTTGAAGGTTTGCCACTGGTCCACTCTACTCTCACAACGTCCCTGTGAGGGGATCTTCTACCTGCTGTCCCACTCAGCTGTTTCCCTCCAGGGATGTTTTGTGAGGCAGTAGACAGTCCTTTCTGCACAAGCAGATTCATGTAAAAGTCCACCTACTCCCAAGTAAGCATGCACGATATTTGCAGTCGCGAAACCTTTCCTTAATCAGAGTTTTCACAGGCTCTGCTCTGGCCCAACTTGTCTACAGTTCCTAATTTAAGCTGCAATCCTGACCCTCATTTACCTGGGAGTAAGCCTTGTTGAATCCAATGGCAAATTGGTTCTTAACTATTTGTTGAAGTTTCAGCTCAAACCGAAGAAGCATTTTAAGTATCCCAGCTTTGACTGAAACAGGGTTTCTTAAACTTGGGTCTCCAGCTGTTTTGGGACTACAGTCCCCATCATCCCTGACCACTGGTCCTGCTAGCTAGGGATGATGGGAGTTGTAGTCTAAAAACAGCTGGAGACCCAAGTTTGGGAAACCCTGGACTAAAATAACTGCCCAGTGTAGGATTGCAGCTGGGGTCCCATGAGTTAAACCAGTGATTCTCAAAGGGACCACACTTGGTGTGGTAGGAGAGGGTGGCAAGTGTGGGAGGAAAATTCAAGGGCAATCAATATAATATTTCGGGAATGGTTCATGTTCTTGTCTTGTTGTCTGCTTTCTGGATATCCCATGATCATATTATACAGAAGTTGCGTTCTCAGACCCTCCAAGTGTCCCTATTTTCCACAGACATCCCTGATTTAGAGAAGCCATCCTGGTTTCTGGTTTGATCCTGGAATGTCCCACTTTTCCTTGTTGTTGTTGTTTAGTCGTTTAGTCGTGTCCGACTCTTCGTGACCCCATGGACCAGAGCACGCCAGGCACTTCCACTGCCTCCCGCAGTTTGGTCAAACTCATGCTGGTAGCTTCGAGAACACTATCCAACCATCTCGTCCTCTGTCATCCCCTTCTCCTTGTGCCCTCCATCTTTCCCAACATCAGGGTCTTTTCCAGGGAGTCTTCTCTTCTCATGAGGTGGCCAAAGTATTGGAGCCTCAGCTTCACGATCTGTCCTTCCAGTGAGCACTCAGGGATGATTTCCTTAAGAATGGATAGGTTTGATCTTCTTGCAGCCCATGGGACTCTCAAGAGTCTCCTCCAGCACCATAATTCAAAACACTTTTCCTTAGGATCTCCCTATTCTCATTGGAGAAATGTCGGAGGGTATGGAGTTATCCAACCCCTGAGCTGTCTGAAGGCAATCCTGTATAGGGAAGGTTTTTTTTAAATGTTTAATTCTTTATTATATATGTTGAGAGCTACCCAGAGTGGCTGGGGCAACCTAGTAAGATGTGTGGGGTATGAATGATAAAATTTTCATTGTGGAATGGAACGTCCCTATATTTGTCGGAGAAATATTGGAAGGTATGCGTTCTGTGTTATAAATAAAGCACTGCTAGGAGTTCTTTCTGTTTCCTAATGTGTTTTTTATCAATGAAAAAAAAAATGACATTGCACAAGCAAATTTTTATCCTGAAAGTGAAACCTGGGGGGAAAGTTTGAGAACCACTGAATCAGCTTTTGAAAAGAACCTCTTTCCCACCTGCTCTGCATTTCAGCTGTTCAGCTGTTTAGAAACCACCCCTGGCTTTTACTGAATGACTAGCTTGGCCCTGGGTGTGCCTGCCTATTCCTTAACCTCTTCACATCTGATTGCTCAGCTTTCAGTGACTCACAACTTAACAGCGTGCCCACCCCAAAAGGACTGTGGTGTTTTAGTTGTGCTCAGCTACTGCAAACCTTGCTTGCAGACATACCGTGCATTTAATGCTCTCCCTCCCCCTAAGAATCCTGGGAATTGTAGTTTGTTAAGGATGCTGGGAGTTGGGCCTCTCTGAAGGGTGAACTACAGTTCCCAGGATTCTTAGGGCAAAGCTGCGTGCTTTAAAGGCATGGTGCATGTGCAGCCTTTTGGTGGGAAACGGTTCCCCTGCGATGATTCATTCGCACATGCAATGATGCTACAGTCAGTGTGCGGTGAACATTCATATGTGAACCAGTCTTACATGCCATGCATGTAAGATCAAAAATAGCAAAGATAACACTGAGCGGCTCTTCTGTGTGACAGGGTCTCATATCCCCTCCCCACCCCTCTGTGGCAGAGTGCAGATGTCCTTACAGGGCTCTGTAGCATTGCAACAGCAGCTACCACCTGGTTCTGGGTTCGAGTACCGCCTCCTGTGCAAACCACTGTTTGTGTCAAGAAAACTCCATGGACAAAGACAACAGGCATATAAAAGTTATGATGCTGGAAGATGAGCCCCTCAGAACGGAAGGCGTCCAACGTGCTACTGAGGAAGGGCAGAGGACAAGTACAAGTAGATTCAGAACTGATGAAGCGGCTGGGCCAAAGCCGAAAGGTTGCTCAGTTGCGGAGATGCCTGGAAGCGAAAGGAAAGTCCAATGCTTTAAAGACAGAGGACGAGATGGTTGGACAGTGTTCTCGAAGCTACCAGCATGAGTTTGACCAAACTGCGGGAGGCAGTGGGAGACAGGAGTGCCTGGCATGCTCTGGTCCATGGGGTCACGAAGAGTCAGACACGACTAAACAACAGTACGGAGACCAGTGATGTGCTATGTACAGGAATGGGTCCCCCTCCCCCTGTTAAAATTTTGAAATACAAAACACACCTGATATTACACACAAAAAAGCAGTACTGCTTTATGTCTCCACTTCCCCAAGTGGTTAGATGTTTCCCCTTTTCATCACAGGGCAACTGCCACTGTAAGAGAGTATTGGAGACGTATGGAATCTGCCTCTCCCCCAAAGCAGGTTTTGTGTGTGTGTGTGTGTGTGTGTTTTACAATTGCATAAACTAGAGCTTGACGAAGCAAGGGCAGGTGAAAATCCAGACAAGACAGAATTACAGAATCATAGAGTTGGAATAAAGGGACGCAGGTGGTAAAGGGACGCAGGTGGTGCTGTGGGTTAAACCACAGAGCCTAGGACTTGCTGATCAGAAGGTTGGCGGTTCGAATCCCTGTGACAGGGTGCGCCCCTGTTGTTCGGTCCCTGCTCCTGCCCACCTAGCAGTTCAAAAGCACGTCAAAGTAGATAAATAGGTACTGCTCCGGCGGGAAGGTAAACAGCATTTCCGTGTGCTGTTCTGGTTTGCCAGAAAGTGGCTTAGTCATGCTGGCCACATGACCCGGAAGCTGTACGCCGGCTCCCTCGGCCAAAAGAGCGAGATGAGTGCCGCAACCCCAGAGTCGGCCGCGACTGGACCTAATGGTCAGGGGTCCCTTTACCCTTTACCTAGAGTTGGAATGGACCACCGGGGTCATTTAGTCTACCCCCCAGCTATGCAGGAATCTTTTGCCCAATGTAGGGCTCAAACCCAAAACCCTGAGAATAAGAGTCTTATGCTTGACCAACCAGCGGCGGAGCTTCCTTCTGCTTGCACCCCCTGCCCATTGCTGCAAAGCAGGGTGTCTCACGGTGCCCTGCGAGCCCTACGGCGCTTTGCAAGACTCGTGAAAATGATGTGGAGCTGGAGGGCGGTGAGAAGGATGCAACTGCTCGTGGTGGGGCAGAGCACTGTGATGTGCCCCCCCTACTATGCCCAGGGCACTGGCCCCCTAGGTCCCCACGCCACTGCAACCAACAAACCTATCTCAGTACTACGTGATAAAGTAGCACAATGTCCCTTAAAGTCAACGGCAGGCATTTGGAGCCCTGTGACATTTTGTCTTGCCAGCTAGCTGCCAAAACACGCTTCTCTCCCCTTTACTAGCTCCATTCCAGTTGCCAATCTTTCCCTCCAGCTGACAGCCAAGCCAAGCAGATGGCGCGTTTGCGCTGCAGCAACCAGCCATCAAAGGCCATGCGTGTTCATTTAATCAAGCATCATCGTGCATCACTATCTATTAAAGAAGCATCTTTTTAAAAGCTTAACCAAAGCCTTGAAAAGTGTGTGTTGGGGGGGGGGGGGAAACCTTCATCTTTACAGAGTCATAATGTTGCAATTAACCTTAATCTGCTTGGACAAATTACAGGGCATTGAGAACATCCAGATTCCAGATAGCTAAAAGCGTAGATGAACAAGAGTCTTGGGTTCAGATGATGATGATGATGATGATGATGATGATGATGATGATGATGATAATAATAATAATAATAATTTATACCCCGCCCATCTGGCCGGGCCTCCCCCCCAGCCACTCTGGGCGGCTTCCAACAGGATATTAAAAACACAATAAAACCTCAAACATTAAAACCTTTCATAAACAGGGCTGCCTTCAGATGTCTTCTAAAAGTCAGATAGTTGTTTATTTCCTTGACATCTGATGGGAGGGCGTTCCACAGGGCGGGCGCCACTACCGAGAAGGCCCTCTGTCTGGTTCCCTGTAACCTCACTTCTCGCAATGAGGGAACCGCCAGAAGGCCCTCAGAGCTGGACCTCAGTGTCCAGGCTGAACGATGGGGGTGGAGATGCTCCTTCAGGTATACAGGACCGAGGTCATTTAGGGCTTTAAAGGTCAGCACCACCACTTTGAATTGTGCTCGGAAACATACTGGGAGCCAATGCAGATCTTTCAGGACCGGTGTTATGTGGTCCCAGCGGCCACTCCCAGTCACCAGTCTAGCTGCTGCATTCTGGATTAATTGCAGTTTCTGGGTCACCTTCAAAGGTAGCCCCACATAGAGCGCATTGCAGTAGTCCAAGCAGGAGATAACTAGAGCATGCACCACTCTGGCGAGGCAGTCCACGGGCAGGTAGGGTCTCAGCCTGTGTACCAGATGGAGGTGGTAGACAGCTGCCCTGGACACAGAATTAACCTGCGCCTCCATGGACAGCTGTGAGTCTAAAATGACTCCCAGGCTGCGCACCTGGTCCTTCAGGGGCACAGTTACCCCATTCAGGAGCAGGGAGATGATCACTCTCTTGTCTGACCCTCAGGACTCTCTCCAGACCACCCCCACCACCCCCGAGTGTTTCTGTCTGGTTGAAATGGGACCTAGAACTCTGATACTGCCTCTTCCTTGTTTGGACGGAAGCTAGAGACATGTGTACTTGTGAGTAGAAGCCTACAGGTAGAGTGGTGAAATTTGCATTCCTTGCTCCACCCACTTTTGCTCCGGCTCCACCCACTACCAGAATGTAGTCCTTGGGCAAAAGGTTACTCACCCCAGATGTAGCTAAACCAGGTTCTCTTCTGCATTACTGAACTTCAGAAATCGTAATATAAGGTGTGTGCGCACCCAAACACAGATGAGTGCCCAAGCAGTGCTCTTTTTCTAGAAAAAAAAGGTGTTGGGTCTCACATTGAACTTCTCCCTTGTTCTCTCAGAATGGCAACAAAGCCGACCTGAGAGGTGCCGGAACTGAGTTTCGGTGAGTTCTGGCTGGAAAAAAAGCCTTGTGCAAAAGCATACTGGAAAAAGGCAAAGGAAACCTCCTAACAGGCTCAAATTAACAAAAAAGTAAATGTGCTCTTGAATGGATGCAAATCGGTGCTGGCAGCAGGATTTGGGGAGTCTCTCCAAGCGAAGCACCCTCAGCGAGACCCCTAAAAGAGAAGTGATGTGCAAAGGGAGGATTCTCTCTTCATGCTTCTGTCTTTCTTGGCTGCTGCATAGCAGGTGCTGCTGTGGTCCAAACCCCTAAGCCTCTTGGGCTTGCTGATCAGAAGGTTGGTGGTTCGAATCCCCGTGACGGGGTGAGCTGTCCCAGCTCCTGCTGACCTAGCAGTTCGAAAGCATGCCAGTGCAAGTAGATAAATAGGTACCACTGTGGCGGGAAGGTAAACAGCACGTGATCTGGTTTCCGTCACGATGTTCCATTGCAACAGAAGCGGTTTAGTCCTGCTGGCCACATGACCCGGAAAGCTGTTTGTGGACAAACACCGGCTCCTCGGCCTGAAAACAAGATGAGCTCCACAACCCCATAGTCACCTTTGACTGGACTTAACTGTCCAGGGGTCCATTACCTTTACAGGTTTGTTTTGTTTTTCTTATGGATGTTGTGTTTTTTTAATGCCGTGAGCCACCCTGTGGCCTGCAGATGAAGGCTGGTATACAAATTTAATACATAATAATAGTCATAATAATAATAATTTGATGTTTTCTCCCCTTATGGCTTTGATCTACAGGCTACCACTAAAACAAGGCTGCATTTTAAGCTGCATTTTAAACTGTATTCTAACTTATATTTTAATCAACTGGTTTTGTTTTGTTTTTTGTTTTATAATAATAATAACAGTGTTACCACTGGCCTGGCGAGTCTTTGCAGGTCTAGGGTGCCCTGGCAAATACAAACCCCTTCCATCCCCCATGTGGACACTGAGAAAGGAAGCAAAAGGCAGCCTGAGGCGATTGGTGTAATACAATTTAAAATACGAATTGCTCCAGGAACATTGAAAGCAGATGCAGAAGGAATTCATTCTTCTCTGTCCAGTTTTTCTTTTCTTTTCCATCTGGAGATTTCAGATTAAGAATCTTGTTTCCCATCAAAATTTAAAGACGCCTGCTTGCCTGGGAGAAGGTGGATCTGGATTCTAATCGCATTACACCATCTTCTGCTTCCCACTCATGGTACTTTTATGCTGGAGGGGGGAAAGAAACTGCTGTGTAATGATGAGCAGGAAGTATATGAGCACACAATCCACACCCAAAGCTCACATGCCTTGCCTTCCTCCCTTCCCCTCCCCTTTCCTGACTCACTTTCATTGCTAGGGTTGCAAATCAGCTGCTTACTGGAAAAGGCTACACTAATGCTGTTATTTCTAGTACTTGCAGTTGGAATTTCATTACACAGGAAGGTTAACATTTTGTTTAAAGCCACCGGCTGCTGGGAACTAGTGGGTGGAGTTTATTTTGTTTTGTTTTTCTTAAAAAAACCAGATCATATGCTCTTTCCTCTTTTCCAGCTGCTGTGGCCAACAATTACTTTAGCAAAGCAACAGCCGCTATTACAAGCCTCCTCCTCCTAGTTATGTATATGCTGTTGGGTTTTTTTTTCTTTTTACAAAAATAAATCGATCACAATCTTAGCAAGCAGTGAACTTGTTTTCCCTGCTGCTCTGAACCTGGAAGGAAGTTTCACAGGGTTGAGGAAGACTCTGCAGCACAATCTCGTGTCTGCCTACCCAGAAGAAAGTCACCTTGAGTTCATTCGGGTTTATTCCCTGACATTATTATTTTTTTAAAAGGGGAGGGGGAGCAGATTACAGTTTTATGTCCCAAGTTCAACCCCCAGTATCACCAGTTAGAGCTGGGAAAAATTCCATGCCTGAAATCTTGGAAAGCTGTTGCCAAGCACTGTTGAAAATTCTGGGTTGGATTCCTGTTACTAGGGGTTCTTGGGGTTGCTGCTATAGTAAAGCTTCTTGAGATAGATTATGTTATAGATTGTTATAGACTGTGGGGGGACCCCCCACCCTATAAATTAATAAATGGTAGGATTTTGATTAATTAGGATTTGGGTGAAAGTACATGCTTGGCGCTGTGGGTTAAATCACAGAGCCTAGGACTTGTCGATCAGAACATCGGCGGTTCGAATCCCTGCGAGGGGGTGAGCTCCCGTTGCTCGGTCCCTGCTCCTGCCAACCTAGCAGTTCAAAAGCACATCAAAGTGCAAGTAGATAAATAGGTACCGCTCCAGCGGGAAGGTAAACGGCGTTTCTGTGCGCTGCTCTGGTTCGCCAGAAGCGGCTTAGTCATGCTGGCCACATGACCCGGAAGCTGTACGCTGGCTCCCTCGGCCAGTAAAGCGAGATGAGTGCCGCAACCCCAGAGTCGGTCACGACTGGACCTAATGGTGAGGGGTCCCTTTACCTTTACCTTTACAAGCTGCAGAACTGTTCCAGACAAGGAATCCCTCGACTGGCTTATGCAAACCAGCCTGGCTGGACAAGCGAAGAGCAAATTTGTTGACAAACTGAGTTGAGGAATCCTTTGGCCTGGGGAAGATGATTTGCCAAGGAGATGGGGTGGGTGTGTTTGAAGTGAGAGGAAAAGAGAATTTTTGAGCAAGGGGTGCTGGGAAGGAGGATGAGGATGGAAGATTGGGATCCATTCAGCCAAAACACTTGCGATGATGCAACAATAAGCTTAGCGTGACACTGAATTCCTCCTAGTACAGTGGTACCTCTGGTTAAGAACTTAATTCATTCTGGAGGTCCGTTCTTAACCTGAAACTGTTCTTAACCTGAGGTACCACTTTAACTAATGGGGCCTCCCGTTGCCACCGCGCTGCCACTGTGCAATTTCTGTTCTCATCCTGAAGCAAAGTTCTTAACCCGAGGTACTATTTCTGGGTTAGTCTGTAACCTGAAGCGTCTGTAACTAAAGCATCTGTAACCCAAGGTAGCACTGTATATAGGTAGCCTTTTTTCTTCTTTTAAAGTGTGAAATTTGTGTGTGCAGATGCACACTCCAGGCTGCTCTTACAGCATTGTTTTCTCTCCAGAAGGCGGCAGCCAGACTGGTGACTGGGAGCGGCCACCGAGACCATATAACACCAATCCTGAAAGACCTACATTGGCTCCCAGTATGTTTCCAAGCACAATTCGAAGTGTTGGTGCTGACCTTGAAAGCCCTAAACGGCCTCAGCCCAGTATACCTGAAGGAGCGTCTCCACCCCCATCGTTCAGCCTGGACATGGAGGTCCAGCACCGAGGGCCTTCTGGCGGTTCCCTCCCTGCGAGAAATGAGGTTACAGGGAACCAGGCAGAGGGCCTTCTCGGTAGTGGCACCCGCCCTGTGGAACACCCTCCCATCAGATGTCAAGGAAATAAACAACTATCTGACTTTTAGAAGACATCTGAAGGCAGCCTTGGTTAGGAAAGGTTTTAATGTTTGAGGTTTTATTGTGTTTTTAATATCCTGTTGGAAGCCGCCCAGAGTGGCTGGGGAGGCCCGGTCAGATGGGCAGGGTATAAGTAATAAATTATTATTCTCTCTCTCTCTCTCTCTCTCTCTCTCTCTCTCTCTCTCTCTCTCACACACACACACACACACACACACACACTACACCACACCACACCTCCCACGGCCTAGTTTGGCTCTTTCAACACTATTCGTAATTTTATATACTGCCATCTTTGTCTTTTTGTCTAAACTAAAAAAAAAGCCTCAAACACTTTCAGCCTTTCCTCATAAGGGAGATGTTTCAGCCCTGTGGCAATTCGAACTGCCCGCCTTGTTTTTAACCATAATAGTTTCTGGCACACCTTCAGTCCCGACAATGGCAAATCACTGCGTTTTGTAGCATCGTCAAAAGAATGATAACAATCATAATGCAAGCAGTCTCTCTCCCAAAAGAGCATCGCTAATGAGTCTTGTGTCTGGACTAATTAGAAGAAAAAAATGCTTGCCAAGCAAAAAACACCCAAAGTTTCTCAAGGAACGACATGCTTGTCTTTACCATATGTAACAGTAGGTTAAATGCACAGCATTGAAAATGGAGTCCTTCAGTTCAGTGCCTTTGGCCATATTGACTTCAGTTGAGCCAACTGAACTTGGAAGAATTTAACTGTTTCGTGCATTAAACAGCTTGGAATGACTAAAGCTCATTTGCGGCGATACCAATTTGTCATCACCCCCCGAGAAGCAAGTCAAAGGCAATCATTGATGTCCACTTGTCATGTGACATGCCTTCAACGCTTCTAAAACTAGGGACATCCTATTCCATAATAATAATAATAATAATAATAATAATAATATTTATACCCCGCCCATCTGACTGGGTTGCCCCAGCCAACATAAATAAAAACATTATAAATACATAATAAAACATTGAACGTTGCATAACTCCATGCCCTCCAACATTTCTCCGATGAAAATAGGGACGTCCTAAGGAAAAACAGGACGTTCCGGGACAAACTGGGACAGCTTCTGTAAATCTGTCCCTGGAAAATAGAGACACCTTGGAGGGCCTGTATATAAAGGCTGCCTGTGTGTGCACTGGGGTCAGGGAACCTTGAGGAGATCCAGTCCAGTGCTGGATTTACTATAGCTTAGGGCCCCACTCTCTTGGGGGCCTCCAAAAAAATTAAAGGAAAAAAAAACTGGATGTACATTTCCAAAATATAAGATAAAAAACAGATAAAATAATACCTACATACTGTACAGCAACAGTGTTTTGTGTTGTGTAGGCTCCCTAAAATATCACTGGTTTGCTCATTTCTATATATAGGGTGCCTACATTCTGCATTGACTGGCAACATGTGCAAATGGCTTTAGAGACCTATTAGGTCCATAAATTACCATATCGCGTATATTCAACACAAAAAACAGTGACAATTTGTTGTTGACAAAGGACAGCTGGACATATAAAGGGCCCCATTACCTTCAGTAGCTTAGGGCCTCATCAAACCTAAATCCAGCCCTGATCCAGCCCCATCATTAGGCAAAGTAAAGTAGACTGCTCTGTGCAGCTCATTCTGAGCACGATTTAGAGGCAGCAAGTTGTCAGCTAATTGGTTATTCATTTATTTGTTATATTAATATCCCCCCTTAAACTCTGTCCTTGGTATGCTCTTCTTCCCCCTTCTCAGTTTGATTCTCTGGCACCATATTTGTATAAATTAACTATTCCAAAATACAGTGGTACCTCGGGTTAAGTACTTAATTTGTTCCGGAGGTGCGTTCTTAACCTGAAACTGTTCTTAACCTGAAGCACCGCTTTAGCTAATGAGGCTTCCTGCTGCCGCTGCGCCACCAGAGCACGATTTCTGTTCTCATCCTGAAGCAAAGTTCTTAACCCGAGGTACTATTTCTGGGTTAGCGGAGTCTGTAACCTGAAGCGTATGTAACCCGAGGTACCACTGTACAGAGGTGCCTTCACACTGGCCAGATTGGATGTGATGCCCTCTGTCGTACTTGAGGGCAGATACCAAAAGATTCCAACTGAGAAACGACTCTGCCCCTGTGGAGATGGCAATCGGGAAACAGTGTCTCATGTTCTTCTGTCCTGTCCCCTTTATAAAGATCTGAGAAATGAGATCATCACCCCACCCTTACTTACCATCCCAGGCCACCCATCTGCGGCCACATTGTTCTTTTTTTTATCAGATCAAAATGATCAGACAACAGCAAAGGTTGCTAGGTTTATCGAGGGTGCAATGAGATTAAGGGCCACTATCTGAACGATAATCTTGGTCATTTCATTGCCCTTTTTACCCTTTTTTGTGTTTTAAATTGTATATATTGCTTATTTTATGTTGCTATGGCCATTGGCTAATGCGAATAAAGTTTATCTATCTATCAATATCCCCCCTTCTCTGCAGGGAGCTCAAAATGGCACACACATTTCTCCCCCTCTCAGATTTTCCCTCACAACAAGCCTGTGAGGTAGGCCAATCAGAGATACTGTCACTGACCCAAGACCACACAGGGAGCTTCATGGCCACACCACATTGTGTCTCTCTTACTATTTAATAATAATAATAATAATAATAATAATAATAATAATAATTTATTATTTATACCAAGCCACTCTGGGCGGCTCCCAATCAAGTGTTAAAAACAGTACAGCATTAAATATTAAAAACTTCCCTGAACAGGGCTGCCTTCAGATGTCTTTTAAAGATAGGATAGTTGCTTATTTCCTTCACATCTGAAGGGAGGATGTTCCACAAGGTGGGCGCCACTACCGAGAAGGCCCTCTGTCTGGTTCCCTGTAACCTCACTTCTCTCTCTCTCTCTTTTTTTTAAATGATATTTTATTGAAGTTTCAAAAAAAAAAAAGTTACAAAGGTGATAAGAAAATAGAAAAAAGAAAACAAAAAATACAAAATACAGAATAGAAAAAAAGAAAAAAGAAACGATTAAAAATAAGTCCATCTTTCAATGTCTTGCCTTTCATTTACTTGTTTCCCTGACCTCCTCTAACCTCCCTTTTTTGTATTCCATTTCAAATGATTAATTCAGCAAATCCTTTCCCTCTTTGTTTTTATCTTAGTTTTTTATCTTAACATATTATAGCCTTATATTTTCATCTATTAACAAGCCATTTTTACATACTCCTTTTTAACATTGTTGCTAAAACCGCTTCATTTCATTCCGACATCATTTTAACATTCATTAATTTTGCAGTATTTCTGTAAATAGTCCTTAAATTTCTTCCAGTCTTCTTCCACCGACTCTTCTCCCTGGTCTCGGATTCTGCCAGTCATTTCCGCCAATTCCATATAGTCTATCACTTTCATCTGCCATTCTTCCAGGGTGGGTAGATCTTGTGTCTTCCAATACTTTGCAATAAGTATTCTGGCTGCTGTTGTAGCGTACATAAAAAAAGTTCTATCCTTCTTTAACACCAATTGGCCAACCATCCCCAGGAGAAAGGCCTCTGGTTTCTTCAAGAAGGTATATTTAAATACCTTTTTCATTTCATTATATATCATCTCCCAGAAAGCCTTAATCCTTGGGCACGTCCACCAAAGGTGAAAGAATGTACCTTCATTATCTTTTCATTTCCAACATTTATTATCGGGCAAATGATAGATTTTTGCAAGCTTGACTGGTGTCATGTACCACCTGTATATCATTTTCATAATATTCTCTCTTAAGGCATTACATGCCGTGAATTTCATACCTGTGGTCCACAACTGTTCCCAGTCAGCAAACATAATGTTATGTCCAACATCTTGTGCCCATTTAATCATAGCAGATTTAACCGTTTCATCCTGAGTATTCCATTTCAACAGCAAGTTATACATTCTTGAAAGTATCTTAGTTTTGGGATCTAGCAATTCTGTTTCCAATTTTGATTTTTCCACCTGGAAGCCAATTTTTTTGTCCAAATTGTAGGCCTCCCTTATTTGATAATAATGAAGCCAGTCTCGCACTTTATCTTTTAGTTTCTCAAAACTCTGCAATTTCAATTTATCTCCTTCTTGTTCCAGAATTTCCCAATATTTCGGCCATTTGGCCTCCATATTGAGCTTTTTCTGGGCCTTCGCTTCCATCGGTGACAACCACCTTGGGGTTTTATTTTCAAGTAGGTCCTTATATCTTATCCAGACATTAAACAATGCTTTCCTGACAATATGGTTTTTAAATGCTTTGTGTGCTTTAACCTTGTCATACCACAAATATGCATGCCACCCAATCCCTGTAACCTCACTTCTCGCAATGAGGGAACCGCCAGAAGGCCCTTGGCGCTGGATCTCAGTGTCCGGGCTGAACGATGGGGGTGGAGACGCTCCTTCAGGTATACTGGACCGAGGTCGTTTAGGGCTTTAAAGGTCAGCACCAACACTTTGAATTGTGCTCGGAAACGTACTGGGAGCTAATGCAGATCTCTCAGGACCGGTGTTATGTGGTCCCGGCGGCCACTCCCAGTCACCAGTCTAGCTTACACTGTATTTTGTAAAGTGTGTGCATTTGGGTTTTCTGCTCCAGGGGTCAAATGGGTTTAGGCCAGCCCTGATTCCAGAGACGTTCTCTGGGACCGTGAAAGAAACGGAGAATTTTTTCTTGGACACTGCACCACGGCAGTTATTCCTAACCTGTCTCCAGTATTGATTAGAATGCACAGAGAACGCGAGAACATGCTGTACCAAGAAAACAAATAGATATTTCTTCTTGATAGCGGAGCCATAAATATTGAATTGTATCTCGTGGTGTCAGTTGAACAACGGAGAGCTCTTTGATTCAACAGAGGCTGCCGTCAGTAGGACGGAGAGGCAGTTTCCACTGGTTTTTCTCTGTGTCTGGCAGCCCCACCCCCAAATATGGTCCAGAGGATTGGGGGGCATTTGGAACAGTATGGGGGACGGTGCTGGGGGCTAAAAGGGAGAGGGAAATCAGTGAAAATCTCCCCACTTTCGCTGATGGGATCCTGTGCTGGATTGAAGAGCCTTTAGTCAGCAGAGATAACAACAAGGTTGCAGGTTTGATCCCCGTAAGAGACAGCTGCTTATTCCTGCGTTGCAGAGGGTAGGACTAAATCAGGGGTCAGCAACCTTTTTCAGCTGTGGGCCGGTCCACCGTCCCTCAGACCATGTGATGGGCCGGACTATATTTTGAAGGGGAAAAAAATGAACGAATTCTTATGCTCCACAAATAACCCAGAGATGCATTTTAAATAAAAGCACACATTCTGCTCATGTGAAAACACCAGGCAGGCCCCACACATAACCCAGAGATGCATTTTAAATAAAAGGACACATTCTACTCATGTAAAAACATGCTGATTCCCGGACCGTCCATGAGAAGGCAATTGGGCCGCATCCGGCCCCCGGGCCTTAGGTTGCCTACCCCTGGACTAAATGACCCCTCCATTGTTCCATATGGGGATTGAACCTGCAATTTTGTACGCAATTATCAGCACCATATTCTTAACCACATGGGATGCGATTGTCTAATAGCTGATATGGTGCGGTCTTGCACATTTGTGCTACGTGGGTGTCGGACGCTGCTGTCGATGCGTGAGCAAATGGCGCATTCTAAGCCTCGCCCTGTTCTAATGGGAGGCACACAATACATTTGGCACCGGCAAACTGCATACTCGAAATATTCACGTGGCTGAGCCCCACCAAGGCTGCAGCTTGTCTGCAATCAGGTTGATTGATTGCTTTAGTAATAAGTCAAGAGGTGATGGAAGTGTGACTTGGTTAATATTTATGACTTGTTGTACGGCATATTCCTCCCGTGTTGAAGTGGGAAGCTGGGAGAGGAGCTGTCTGTAAACAGAACACAACTTCACCGGTCAGGTGGGT
The DNA here is from genome assembly GCF_964270895.1 of Podarcis filfolensis. Lineage (NCBI taxonomy): Eukaryota > Metazoa > Chordata > Lepidosauria > Squamata > Lacertidae > Podarcis > Podarcis filfolensis. The sequence continues at coordinate 18,622,318 of NC_139621.1, forward strand.
GGGGTATAAATATTCTACTTCTTCTTCTTCTTCTTCTTCTTCTTCTTCTTCTTCTTCTTCTTCTTCTTCTTCTTCAATATTCTTCTTCTTCTTCTTCTTCTTCTTCTTCTTCTTCTTCTTCTTCTTCTTCTTCTTCTTCCTCTTCCTCCTCTTCTTCTTCTTCTTCTTCTTCTTCTTCTTCTTCTTCTTCGCCCCCTCCACAAATCCTGGGAATTGCAGTTTTGCTTTTGTTTTTACTTTACAAAGGGTTCCATACACCTCTCCCTGAGATTATCGGCAATGGCTCAAATTATTTGAATGAAGTTGGTTTGCAGAGTCCACACAGGCAAGGCAGAGTCAGGCCAGGAGATATACAGGGCAGTTAAAAAACAGCAACTTATCCCCCTGCTAAGAACCAGTCTTCGCTCCTTGTCTGCCAGCATCAAAAACATGTCAAGAGTCCCAGGTTAGGGAGTTTGCTATAGAATATTCAACCATTGGCTGTAAATTGGCAGTGAGGTAAAGAACTTGGTTAGTTATATCATACGTATATCCTCGTCTCTCTTTAGAACGCTCACGTGTAAGTGGCTTACACGAATCTACTAATGAAAGCTTTCTATGACTCTACTCCACCCTACTTTTGCTCATTCAGCTTTGCCATGCCCTGCTATTAGCAACAGTCTGCTATTAACCTCAGACATTTGTATATCTGGTAATCATTCCCAGAACATCTGCAATCCACGGCCTTCTTTCTTCTCCTTGAAATTCCTCATCAGAATCTAAATTTTCCATTGGTGTAAGTTTTCATCCCCCAGCTGAATTAAGGTCAATGAAATATACTCGGAGTCGAGTGTGAATTTCATGCTCTTTATTCAGCTCGTAGTAGCAATGAAGGAAACTTTCCCCAAAATGTCTAGCTATATATACATTATTTGCACAATGGGCCCCGCGTGATTGGCTAATTCCGGGCTGCTCCTGTAGGCCAATCAGGTTGCGGATTCACTTCCTCCAGAAGCATGATTGGCTGCTCCTGCAGGCCAATCAGGTTGCTGATTCACTTCATCCAGGAGCCTGATTGGCTGCTCCTGCAGGCCAGTCAGACTGCTGCATTCTGAATACTACTGCTCTAGGATTCAGCTCAGTACATAACAGTCAAGGTCAGGGGTGGGGAGCTTGATGGACCCCAACTACCATCAGACCCAGCCAGCATGGCCAGGGATGATGGGATTTGTAGTCCAACCATGTTTGGAGAGGCACAAATTCCCTAACCCTGACATCAGCTGCATACAGATGTCCGGCAGTCTCCCCATTGACATGATGCAGGACCATAAGACACACATGTTGGAATTTTTTGCCTGTTGACACCAGGCAAGCAACTTCGCTATGCATTTTTGGGCAGCTGGGTCTCCACCTGCCCCATATCTGATAACACGTTTGCACATTTGGCTTGTATTGCAAGAACATGCATGCCACATTTTTTTTTTTTTATGTTTCAATTCAATTCTGCCAGTAAAGTTTCTTACAGTAAAGTTTCTTAAAGTTTCCTCTTGGGAGTATACACACACAAAACATTCTGCAGTCTCTTTGGCCTTAAATAGATAAGCCGTTTCTTATCTTCCTCAATTGTTTGCAAAGCCTCTATTTTATTGCGACATTTGGAGCATCCACATTGTGCGAAGATCAGATTTCTGCTTAAAAACAGAGTCACAGAAATAGAAGCAATTTTTTTTTGTCTTCATGGTGATTCAAAGCATCACTGAAATATGTCCATTAGACAACAGCAAACTCAAGTCAGATGCACAGATGTGCATGCAAGATGTCAAACGGCACGTGCTTGTTCATGTATATGCAAATAGATGATGGCATGCAAATAAGATTAATTCTTTACTACTGTTGCATGTGCAGCTAGCTCATGCCGAGAGTGGGACTGAGCTCACACACAAAGGCATGGTGCTGTCATTTAATGTGAGGTCTCAGTCAATGGTGAGTCAAGTTCACTGCAGACAGAGCTCCACAGTCTTTGTTATGTGTTACTACTTGTTGTTGTTGTTTAGTCGTTTAGTCGTGTCCGACTCTTCGTGACCCCATGGACCAGAGCACGCCAGGCACTCCTGTCTTCCACTGCCTCCCGCAGTTTGGTCAAACTCATGTTTGTAGCTTTGAGAACACTGTCCAACCATCTCGTCCTCTGTCGTTCCCTTCTCCTTGTGCCCTCCATCTTTCCCAACATCAGGGTCTTTTCCAGGGAGTCTTCTCTTCTCATGAGGTGGCCAAGGTATTGGAGCCTCAGCTTCAGGATCTGTCCTTCCAGTGAGCACTCAGGGCTGATTTCCTTCAGAATGGAGAGGTTTGATCTTCTTGCAGTCCATGGGACTCTCAAGAGTCTCCTCCAGCACCATAATTCAAAAGCATCAATTCTTCCGCGATCAGCCTTCTTTATGGTGCAGCTCTCACTTCCATACATCACTACTGGGATGTATTACTACTACCATTTTATTACTACTACCATTTATTAAATTTGTCTCCTGCCCTTAATCTGAAGATCACAGGGCAGAGCTCCACAGTCTTTGTTACATATTATAATTACTATTTATTAAATTTTGTCTTTTGCCCTTCTTCCAAAAATCACAGGGCAGTTCACAACATAAAAATACAAAATGAGAACACAAAACTACACTAGAAAACAAAAACAAACCAACAACCACCTCCGAAACACATTTAAAAGGTCATAAAACGTTAATCAGCCCAAGGCCTGTTTTTGCCTGGTACCTAAAGATGTATAATGAAGGTGCCAAGCGAGCCTCCGTGAGGAGAGCATTTCACAAATGGGGAGCCACCACAGAAAAGGCCCCGTTCTCGTGCTTCCACTCTCCTGACCTCTCATGCTTGTTTTCTTGCCCTGAGCTCTAGAATATGGCAGGGAGCCTTGCAGGCACCACCCAACAGGGTACTCGGGGGGGCAATCGTCTCAACGGCCGGAACCATTCTCATGTTCCAGAGGTCGGCCAAGGCTTTTAAAGGAGCGCCAGTCATATCAGCCAGAAAATCCCCCAGAGCCATTTGGAAACCCATTGGATCTCTCAGCCTTGGAAGGGCAGACCAGTGGCGTAGCGTGGGGGGTGCAGGGGGGGCGGGCCGCACCGGGCGCAACATCTGGGGTTAGGGCAAATCCATGGGTTAGGGGGCGCAAATCCACGGGTTAGGGGGCGCAAATCCACGGGTTAGGGGGCGCAAATTACTTGCCTTGCCCCGGGTGCTGACAACCGACGCTACGCCACTGGGGCAGACCACCCTCTGTGGAGGGGAAAGGGTGCTGAAAGCCGAAATCTCAGTAGGAAGAGATCTGACTCTGATAAAAGGACTGGTGTCACCATTCCTCACTTTCTGATCACCCTGTTCTTGCCTAGTTGAGAAAAGAATGTAGTAAGGTTAAAGCTTACTGGGAAATGATATATAATGAATTGAAAAGGATGTTCAAAATAACCTTTGTGAAAAACAACAACCAGAAGCTTCTCTTTTGGGAATTATAGGGACAGAACTACCTGAATTGTATAGAAATTTATTTATGTATGCTACTACAGCAGCAAGAATGTTACTTGCCCCAAAATGGATAGAAGAAGAAGTCCCAGGAAGGGAAGAATGGATACAAAAATTTATGGACTATGCAGAAATGGCGAAGCTTACTGGAAGAATAAGAAATCAAGATAACAAACTTTTTATAAACGAATGGAAATGGTTTATTGAATATTTACATATAAATTGCAAAGAGATAAAAACATTGGTAGGGTTATTGTAATAACCTGCAGTTTTATAAGAGTATATATATTGGGAATTTTATTTACAACATAACATAAACCCCCCACCCCCCCAATACAGAAATCCACCCTCATTAAACGTGAACATAACACACAATAAGCATAACATACAACAATAGTTAAGTAAGTTATATATTTAAAGTAGATAATTAAATGAGCAAATTAAATGAATTTGGATATGCAGAAGATATTAAAAAATGAATTTAAGGAACCGCAGAAAGGGGGGGCACAAAGTCAAACTTTGAAATGTTAAAATGATTGTAAAATTAAGGAAATGTACCGTATACATTTGAAAAGTATAAATAAAAACTTTTAAAAAGAGAGAGAGAGAAAAGGATGTCCAGGGTGTGTCCAGCCACAAACGTTGGGCTGGTGACATGTTGGTCATCATGGCAGCCACGAAGTCCTGTGCCACCTGCTCACTAAGCCCTGTAACCTTTTCAGTTTCCGACACCTCCTGTTCCCAGCATGTTCCCTCTGTCAGGAGCTCAGCCTACACTCGAGTAGGACCCTGGCAGAAACATATGCCCGACTGGCACATTCCCTCCCTCCTGGTCAATCGTTCGGGAGCTTCAAGAGCTTTCTTCAGCCCGAACATCACAGCGACCAATGCCAACCGACATCGGCACACTTAGGGATCCACAGAGTTTGCGCATCATGCGTGTGACAGACCTCAGCAACACAGCATTTTGGCTAATCTACTTTATTTACATATAAACACACACGGAGCACTGCAACAGGGCTCTCTCTCTCTGGCATCAGACAACAAAGAGGAAAAGAACAAAGGACAATAGTCCCACTTTATGGAACACAGTAAAACAAACTTCCTGTCTCCGTCACTTCCCACTCTGTGGAGTCAAAACGTACACTGTCATGTGAAAGACAACAATCCCATGACTGCAATCATGGAGCAGGAATTCTAACACCCTCTTCCCCCTCTGACCACTCACTGTCATCCCACCACCAATCCCCAGACTGGGCAGGAAGGCACCCAGTTGCAGTCCTGTTATATGCAGTAACCGAACGACAAAGGCGTCAAAGCTGTCCTTCCACCACACGTGATCCTAAATATTTGCTTTCCCTGGCCCACTGCCATTCCATGTAGATGCACTGAAAGAGGGCACCTATAGCACACGGCCATGGGCTCTTGGGTATTTTATTCTACTGGCATATGTGTTGATAACATGGGAGCTTTCTCCAATGATCACATCAACTCTTTAATCTTCTCTTCCAGTTTTTTGGGACGAGCTCCGGTGATTTCAAAAATCTAGGACCGAAATAAAAAATAAACAAATGAAAGCAATGGAAGCTCCAGGAATTTGGGAGAAGCAACGGGTCCCACAGGGATTTGCCACCCATCTCCTCCCGGTCAGAGATTAGGTGACTGGATTTCTTTGATAGCTCCCTTCCCAGAATGGCTCATTCCAGGGCAGAATCTGGCAGATTAGGGGCAGCCCCGGCCAGAATTTAGAGCAGAATTTTGTGTTTCTAGGCCACAAATACCTTTTCTCCTTTCATGTAGAACTGGAATGTTGGCATGGCGACGATATTGCAAAGGTCAGCCACATCCTAGGGATGAGAGATTGAACAATATGCCATATGGTCAAGGAACTAATTAAAATACGCTAGACATTCTGTAAGTATCTCTAACGGAGAAAGCAAAGTATGGTGTTTTATACCATATCTATCAGTGCTGCACCACACATTTCCTAAATTTTGATACTCCATTTGGAAGTATTGCATCTGAGCAGATTGCCTAAATGAACAGGAATTCTTCTTGCTAAACATTTGAATTGTTCAGATACCATTTGATGCCATTTGGTTCCCCCGGCTGGTACTCTTCCCAACATCGTTTTCTCTCAACTATCACCCTCATCCACTGTTATTATACGTGCTGAACTTTACAAAGTACAGTGGTACCTCGGTTTACGAACTTAATCTGTTCCGGAAGTCTGTTCTTAAACCAAAGTGTTCTTAAACCAAGGCGTGCTTTCTCATAGAAAGTAATGGAAAATGGATTAATCCGTTCCAGACGAAGACAAACAACCCCCAAAACAGCAATTTAACATGAATTTTACTATCTAACGAGACCATTGATCCATAAAATGAAGGCAATAATCAATGTACCGTACTATAAAATAAATAAGACAGTATTGTAGATGATGAAAATTAAAATTATCATTATTTTCTTACTAATGATAGTCATTGTTTGGATGGGGGACTTTTATCAATTTCTACAGTCACACAATCAACTAGTAGCTGAACTGGGTTCCACACAGTCACAAAAACAAGTCACAAAAACCAAGTCACAAGTCACATAAAACGAAGAACAAGTCACTGTCAAAAAATTGAAAAAGCCACACAAACAAAAACGCAAAAAAAATAGCTAAGACAAAAGCTCCCAATATCACCTCTGTGTTGTGTGAATGCTCAGGACTCAACAGCTGACAGACTCAACTGGAAGCCTCTGATTAGCGGGAAACTCAATTTACAAATGGAACACACTCAACAGGAAGCGGAACATGTTCTTATTCCAAGGCAAAGTTCACAAACCAGAACACCTACTTCCAGGTTTGCAGCGTTCTTAATCCAAGTTGTTCACAAACTAAGCTGTTCTTAAACCAAGGCACCACTGTATAAGAGAGAGAAAAACTAATTCCTGCCCCAGGGAGCTTACAGTCTAAGGGCCAAACCAGACTTGACATTATCTATGAATGCACACTTTTTGGGGGGGGGGATCATGTGAACAGCTGCTGAAAGCCTGCACATCGGTGGAAATAGGCAGTTAGGAATCTTTTTGAGTCTGAGATACAATGCTAGGCTATATAGATGGACAATTGTAACTTTATTCCTGCTCAGAGATTTCAAAACTGCATTTACGCTTCTCCATACAGAGAGAGAGCAAAATAATTAAGGTTGGCTTTTCGCTCCCTAGTCTTATTTGATTAATTTTCCTGCCTGTTGTCCTTTACAGATGAGTTTCTAAGTGTACGTCGTCTATTGATGACTAGGGGTATAAAGCTGTCATCTATCAGTAAAAAATAAAAAGTCACATCGTTGTTGTGTTGGGAGTTTTAATTACGAAAATGATTACATACCCCCTGGCAGAGGGGAGCCTTTATTGCAGAAAAAGGTTACCCACCCCTGTTTTAAAGTCTCCTGTTGAAAACAATACTGGACTAAATAAACCCCTGGCCTGATCTAGAAAGTCTTGCTTTGTAGTTACGCTCTAACAGAAATTCTCGACGTCATCTGGTTTTAGTAGCTTACCTCTGCCAAGTCCACATCAACAATGCAGAATAGCACATTTGCATACCGAACAGCCAACTCCTACAGAACAAAATTAAACAAATCTATTAGTTAGCAGGCACAGAGGAATATTCTGGCCTGAAAACACCACTACATTTTTTTAGCTCAAAAGCCCTTCAGTTTGAGAGATAATTCCACATTGATATCATATATATATGTAAGGCACCTCCTATATCTGCTGTATAATAATAATAATAATAATAATAATAATAATAATAATAATAATTTATTATTTATACCCCGCCCATCTGGCTGGGCTTCCCCAGCCACTCTGGGCGGCTTCCAAAAAAACATTAAAATACAGTAATCCATCAAACATTAAAAGCTTCCCTAAACAGGGCTGCCTTCAGATATCTTCTAAAAGTCTGGTAGTTGTTGTTCTCTTTGACATCTGGTGGGAGGGCGTTCCACAGGGAAGGCGCCACTACCGAGAAGGCCCTCTGCCTGGTTCCCTGTAACTTGGCTTCTCGCAGTGAGGGAACCGCCAGAAGGCCAGAAGGCCCTCGTATAAAATTGTACCACCTATATTTGAGAGAAAAACTGAAGAGTTGAGGAAGTATTAGGGTGAACAGCTTCAGGCATGCATGGAAGAAGGGGACTATCTAGGCCAGAGTTGGGGAACACGACATGTTTTATAGGAGAGATCCCTAATTCTATCTGACGGAGGTGGAGATGCAACAAGACTTGCTTGCTCTTGCATCTTGAGAGAAGAGAGGTCCAAAATACGTCTGCTCTTGAGAGGAAGGCATGAAGAAGGAAGGGAAGTAGGGAACGAGTAACCCTAAGAGTATCAGGCTAACACCGAAGGGATAGCAGCACAGATCAGCACAAGAAGGACAGTCTAGGAAGCTGGGACAATCCCCTCTTTCCCCTTTGCTGTGCAAACGCATCAGCCTACAGCACAAACTGACACCTCCAAGAACCTCACACCTGATGTCAGATGTGACACCAGGAGCTTGGAGCTCAGTATGGTCAACAGGCTGATTACACTCTGCTCTATCTCAATACCATCTGAATCAACTGAGGCTGGGAAGAGGCTGGACCTTTGTGACATCAGGTGGAGGACAGGTATGGGACAACTGGGAGCTTCAGGTTCCTTGGCAAGGGGGGCTTTTTGGTTAGCACTGACAGGGAGCCCCCCCTGGAATGGCCACACAAATAATCCTAGGGCAGCTGAGGGAGTTTGCCTTCTCCATTTGGAGGGAGTGGTTTGGATTCAATCCAAACTGCTTCCCCTGAGCAAAGTCCCCTTGAAGGCACACTCCCTGCCAAATCCGGTTTCCCACCTCTGATCTCCGCCCATTTCAACCTGGCTAAAGGCCTCTGTGTGGCACTTAAACAGCCTTCGTCACCCTGGTTGAGGACCTGTATCATAAGAGAACCTAGGGAAGTGCACACTGAGCTGCGCTTGAGACCATCGGCCATGGTATCCTTCTGAAGAGGCTCTGCAGGTGGAGACTCAGAGGCACAGTGATTGCACTCCTACTTGCAGGACTGCTTGCAGAAAACGGCACTGAGGGACTTCTGCTCAGCTTCCTGGCAGTTGTGCTATGGGGTCCCCACGTGGTTCCCTTTTGTCCACTATGCTGGTTGGCATCTACATCATCATCATCAAACCTTTTATTGGCATCACATACAACATCCAAAACAAATCAGTACAGAATATTTTTTTTATAAGATTTTTATTAAGATTTTTACATTACAAAAAATAAAAACAAACAGAAAAAGAAAAAAAATCTTTCCATCACATTATTTTTCATTTACTTGTTTCTTGGACCTCCTCATACCTCTCTTTTTTGTATTCCAATTCAATTTATTAGCTCAGCAATTTGTTTCCCTCTTTATTCTACCCAAATCTTTATTCTTAAATTGTTGTGATCTTGAAATTTTACTTTTATAAACCCATTTTTTCATATTCTTTTAAGCCATTACAGCTAGAAACCTCTTAATTTTAATCCAACATTATTCTAAAGTTCATTAATTTTACAATATCTCTGTAAATAATCTTTAAATTTCTTCCAATCTTCTTCCACTGACTCTTCCCCCTGATCTCGGATCCTGCCGGTCATTTCCGCCAATTCCATATAGTCCATCACCTTCATCTGCCATTCTTCCAAAGTGGGTAGATCTTGTGTCTTCCAATATTTTGCAATAAGTATTCTTGCTGCTGTTGTGGCATATATAAAGAAAGTTCTATCCTTCTTTAACACCGATTGGTCAACTATGCCCAGAAGAAAGGCCTCTGGTTTCTTCAAGAAGGTATATTTAAATACCTTTTTCAGTTCATTATATATCGTCTCCCAGAAAGCCTTAATCCTTGGGCACGTCCACCAAAGGTGAAAGAATGTGCCTTCATTTTCTTTACATTTCCAACATTTATTATCAGGCAAATGATAAATTTTCGCAAGCTTGACTGGGGTCATGTACCACCTATAAATCATTTTCATAATATTCTCTCTTAAGGCATTACATGCCGTGAATTTCATACCTGTGGTCCACAACTGTTCCCAGTCAGCAAACATTATGTCATGTCCAACATCTTGTGCCCATTTAATCATAGCAGATTTAACCGTTTCATCCTGCGTATTCCATTTTAACAGCAAGTTATACATTCTTGAAAGTATCTTAGTTTTGGGATCTAGCAGTTCTGTTTCTAATTTTGATTTTTCCACCTGGAAGCCAATTTTCTTGTCCAGATTATATGCCTCCATTATCTGATAATAATGGAGCCAATCTCGCACTTTATTCTTTAGTTTCTCAAAACTCTGCAATTTTAATCTATCTCCATCTTGTTCCAAAATTTCCCAAATCAGTACAGAATTACCAATTCCCCATTTGCTAAAAGAAAGGAGGCAGAGCAGTCTATTGTCACATCTCTTGGTCTCCAGGGAGATCAGAGGTCTGCAGTGCATTTCGACGACAAAAAAACCAAATAGAGATATTTAGCCACTAATTTGGTGAGCTCCTGATCAGTCCCCAGTAATAGAAAACGTATGACCTCCAACTCTGGTTTCCATTTGGGGATACAGCGTTGATCTAGAAATTGCTGGCGGAGATCAGCATATAGTTTACAATTGAGAACCGTATGTGTAAGGGTTTTCACCAGGTGGTCTTCACATGGGCAAGTTCTTTCTCCTTCCATCCTGCCTGAGAACCTTCCCCAAAGGAGGTTTGATGGATTTAAATTAAACCTGGCCAGTGAAAATGCCCTTCTTTCTTGCAGGTGAAGCAGAAATTCAAGGTAATTATGGTTAGTTTCATGTGCCCAAGAAAGTTGGCATCTACATGAAGCCCCTAGGTTAAGTCATCTGAGAGTTTGGGGCTCAGTATTGTCGACAGACTGATAACTTTCTGCTCTGTCTCTACATCATCTGAACCAGGTATGGCTAGACAGATTCTGGACTTTTGTCTGGAGGTGGTGAGGTGTCAAAACAAGCTGATTCCTGAGAAGATGGAGGTGCTGTTGGTGGACCAGAGTTCATATGTGGGAATTGGGCAATGGCCTTTTTTTGGATAGAGTTGCACTCATCCTGGAGAGGCAAGTTAATTGTCTGGGGATACTCCTTGATCCAATGCTATCATTTGAAGCCCAAGTGACTCAATGTGCCTAATTAACTAACCAGAAATTGATTTTGGAACAAGCCAGGTCTTCTGCCTCTGTGATCTCCTTTACTCACAGGGCTATCCACTCAATAGACACCATCCAGAAAATTATTCCCAACTAAGTCCAGTTGGAAAATGGTACCCTCCAGAAGGATACCATGGCTGGAGGTATCTGGCTGATGGTATCAAGAGCTGCTGAGTGGAATGGGACACAGCTCATTCTTAGTCATGTTTACTTGGAAGGAGTAAGCCACACTGATTTCAAATGAACTTCTTAATGACAACACTTGCTTTGGAATTCATTTTTTTGGAATGCCACAAGACTCTTCATGGCTTTGATTGGAAAGGTCCTTGGGTTTTATGGTTGGTGACATGAATCAGATTCAGCCCAATCCTAGATATATTTACTTGAAGGCAAGCCACACTGACTTCAACAAGGCTTAAGTCACGAGTGGCTAACTTTGACTGGACTGCATCCGGGGAGCCTTTCGGGTGACTAGAACAAAGAATCTTGTGACAGCTTTACAAGTAAGAGTTGCATTTTGGCATGAGCTTTCCGGTGAATGTGAGTTCCTCAGAATACAACTTGAAAACCTCCGCTCTCAAACGAATCCCTACGATTACCACTGCAGCCTTCACCTACATCTTCTGAACCTCCTTCAAATACATCTACTAAAGGTGCAGAAGCCTTGTCCTCTTCTTCACCTGGCCACCCAAAGCCCTAGTCCACATTTCCCAGTTGTACACGACAGACAGCCTTGGCAGTAGAGGGTTTCTGAACTGAACGCAAAGGTTCCACTTTGAGCAAGCAGAACAAAGCAAAGTAGGGTAATGCGAGGCAAGAGTTCAGGGTTCAAGAGCACCCTAGAGAGCTCATAAGTTGAGCCCAGGCTGGAGACTCAATAACAACAACTCCCATTCACCCCTGACCACTGACCATGGTAGCAAGGACTGATGGAAGTAGGAGCCCAGGAACATCAGAACAGCTGCAGGTTTCCTTTGCCCAGGAAGTAGTCCCACATATCTGGAATATGTGTTACCCTTGCATTACCACCTCTTTTAATCTACATCACAGAAGTCCTTTTATCCTATGCATCTGGTGACAACTTCATATACTGTGAAGTTATGAGGTCTGAAACAGATGAAGTCTTGTCGTTCACATTTTATTTTTTTTATGGAAACAGATTTTACGGTAATTCAAACCCTTCATTATTAGTGTTTGCTTGATTAAGACCATTGCCAAGCAACAAATGAGAACGGATGGGATGGCACTTACAGGGAGACAGACACTTGAGACAAACAGTGAGCATGAGTGCAAACAAGAGGCAGACAATTCATAGTTTTTCACATGGAGGGGAAAGGCATCATTTGTAGGTTCTTCTATAATGAAATTATCTTTCCCGAGAGCAGCTGACATTCCACCACCACATGACCTTGTGAGTGGAAGTTGACTAAGATGGTTTTGATTCCTCTCTCTCACGGGCTCAAGGGCAAAGTGATAAGTTCTGGAATATCTCTTTGTGTCAGAATCTTGCAAAAGAGATCACGGCTCCCGTGACTTTTAATAGTGCAGAAGGTACTGAAACAAAAAACAAATGGCAGAATTCAACTACGCAGTTGCAGGCGACACGACTCCTTCCCTCTCATCCCTTTGTGTGCCCCTCATGCCCCCTAAATTTGCTCTGGTGGGTTGGGGGAAACATCAGAACATGATGTTCCCACATCACGGGAGGCTGCTTTTGGGAGTGGGAAAATGCACGATATAATGACATCACGATGTGGGGGTAAGGGATCCTGTATTGTAAGGGGTGGGCGGGTGGGGGAAGCAAAGGCGTCGCTTTAAAGTGGCAGCTCTGTGTCACAGATAACATGTGCTTGCACCCCCAGTCTTTACGCTAGACTTGTATTGTTGGTGTTTACAGGCCCACCAACATTTCTGGGATGAAAATAGAGATGCCCTACTGTAATTATTATTATTATTATTATTATTATTATTATTATTATTATACTTTGACCATCTGCTTGGCCTGTCTCAGCCACTCTGGGCAGCTTCCAGCACATATAAAAACATAATAAGACGTCAAACAGAAACTTCCTGAAACAGGGCTGCCTTCAGATGTCTTCTAAAAGTTGTGTTCTTTATCTCCTTGAGGGGAGGGCATTCCACAAGGAGGGTGCCACTACCAAGAAGGCCCTCTGCCTGGTTCCCTGTAGCTTCACTTCCAGCAGTGAGTTATCCACTCTCTCATTTGCTTATACCCCGCCCATCTGACTGGGTTGCCCCAGCCACTCTGGGTGGCTTCCAACATATATAAAAACATAATAAAACATAAAGCATTAAAAAAAACAAACACCTATACAGGGCTGCGTTGAGATGGCTCAGGGGTCAGATAACTCCATACCCTCCATCATTTCTCCAAAGAAAATCAGGACATCCTACCATACCTTCCAACATTTCTCTGATGAAAATAGGGACATCTTAAGGAAATGCAGGACATTCTGGGATCAAATCAGAAACTCGGACGGCTTCTGTAAATCCGGGACTGTCCCTGGAAAATAGGGACACCTGGGGAGTCTGTGTTTAAAGAGGGTTTTGGCAGCCTTTTTAATGACTTGGGGATCTATGGAGTGAGCCGGCACCGTTTGTATCCTTTAACTGACAGTTTTGGCCAGGAAGATGCGCAGCAACGTTTGGCTGACTTACTGAACATGCTTCTGTAGAAGCTGCCTTTTAAATCATTCAGCAGAATCACCCAAGGACCTTTGACTTTGATTCATTAACAAGCAAACGCCATATCTCCTTTCACTTTTTAAGTGCTTTGCTAAAAGCCCTTTGTTGCAATCTCTAGAACTTTCCCGGGAAGACACATTAGCAACTTGCTCTCCACCTAAACTGCAATTTGGCTGCTTCACAATATCAGATGCCTATATTTCTGACTTCGTTACTATCCCTCAAGTGCCTGTAGGTATCTCATCACTCAATGAGAGGTCTTCCTGGTGCCAAGGTAGTCCTCTGCTTAAAAGAGTAAGCAATAACAAATGATATACAATGAACTGAAGAAAATGTTGAAAATAACATTAGTTAAACAACCAGAAGCCTTCCTGTTAGGTATTTTAGGTCAAGATCTGCTGAAAGAGAAGAGGACATTATGTATGCTACTACGGCGGTGAGAATTCTGATAGCACAAAACTGGAAGACTGGAGAAATTCCAACAAAAGAACAATGGCAAGAGAAATTGATGAATTATTCAGAACTGGCAAAACTGACGGGCAGACTACGAGAAAAGGACAACAGTGACTTTGAAAAAGAGTGGGAACCTTTTATAATATATTTGCAGAAACAAAGAAAGAACATCGACTTGATGGCAGGATTTAAATAAACACTATGGCAGGTTCTGGTGAAATCTCTCTCCCAAGAAGCTCACAGTGTAAAGTCTGAGAGGTGAGGAGAATGAAACAATAGATGGAACGATAAGAGGTTGAGGCAAGGTTGGCAAGGGATGAATATGAGGAACTAATTCTTTTTTTGTTTGGGGCTGAGGATTCAGAGATAAGCCAAAGACTTCATAGGAAAGGTGTGTTCTGAGCAGAGGTTTGAAGAAAGCAACATGGAGACAACATGGGAAGCATGTTGAGGTATAGAAGATAGCAAAGGACCATAGCTCAGTGGTAGAAGAAGATTCCAGATTCAATCCCTGTCATCTCCAGTGTTAAAATGAAACAGGTAAGAGGTGATGTGAAAGAACTTAGGCACCAGCGACCCTGGAGAGCACCAAGTTAGACAGATGTGAGCTGGTGCAAGACAGCCTCCAACGATCTGAAGGGAGAATCGGCCCAGTTGCAAAGCAAAATCAGGACAGCAATGGAACCACATTTTCTCCTTGCACCGCGGAAGGGCCTGTAACGGCAACACGAGACTTACTTACGTGAACCAAAGGACGGATCATTTTGCAAGGCCCGCACCATTTTGCTGAAAAGTCAACAACCACCAGTTTGGGTCCCGCATTCTTTAGTAGATCGTTGAATTCTTTCTGTTTGGAAAGCAAGGGCACAGGCTGTCAGCAGATGAGCCAATCACATAACTACAAGAAGGGGTGAACCTCTGGACCAGGGACTGACCGTAACCCTCTAGGGCTCTCTTATCTGGCCCTCAGGACTCTCTCTAGGGCCATACCCCTTCACCAGGTTACCCCTTCCCCCCAACTGGTCCCGCTCTACGACCTCCTCAGGTGATTTTAGCCTGGCTGGGATGTGACCTTGAACTGAGATAATTCTCCTTACTTGCCTGTGTAGAGGATGGAAAGGGTGTTTTTGTGTTTTTGTGTGGAAAACTCTGACTTTAAGTAACCAGCTGCACATTTTTGTCGGTGGGCCCCCTCCACTGGCATTCAGTCCCCCCAAATGTTCCTCATGACCACTTGAACTGAAAATGGCTCCCTTCCCCTAAAATAGCAGAAGTGACAAATACACCCAGATATTTGATCTCCGTGTTTCTTAAGAGGATGATTTTTTATCACCCCCAAACTATGCCTTTTATCACAGATATTTTCAATTGTACAACTTTTTATTTTGTTTACTGTTCTTTGAACCAAGACTATACGATAATCACTTCCCTCTTTGTAAAGACTGAGTCAGCTCTGGATCATAGATAAGGGGCTATTTTGGGTCAGGATTAAATCACGCATCGGCAAACTCAGGCTGTGCAACTACAGCTGATTTAGTGCCCTTGTGCAACTGCTTCACCCAAAGATTAGACTTTTTGTGATAAAGAAAGTGAGGGGGAAATATGCTGAAAAGTGTGGGGTAACTTTGTATAACCACCTCACCAGCAAATCAAAATGAATGCTCAGCAATTAGATGGTGCCATCTAACTTCCTCACAAATATTATGCCAGTGAATCAGAATGAATGCTCAAAAATCAGGTTTGTCCGGATGTAACCTAGGCCAATACCCATGGTCAAAGAGAAAGAAGAATTAGATGTCAAATTAAAGCACACAGATGAAGAGAACTGTTTTGCCAAGTTGCCCCAATACAGGAGAAAATTCACCCAAAACCGGAGTTGAGTTTTCTGCAAAACTGCTCCGTCATGATTGGACCAAAAGCAAGACCCAGTACATTTTAAAATGATAAATTGTGATTCTTTTCTTTCTTTCTTTTCTTTTCTTTTCTTAAAAACTTACCTCTTGCTTATGATGACGTGCTAAGTGACTAAGAATCAGGGCTGCAACCTATAGCCACTTTTCTCGCAGGAAGGTTCACGGAACTCAATGGGAATTTGCTTTTGAGAAGACATGGCTATGATTGCCTCTTGAGCTCTAAAGATACAGGCTCAGCTAGGGTTGCCATATTTCAAAAAGTGAAAATTCGGACAGAGTATTTTTTTTATTTTTTTGCAAAATTGCAAAGAAGACATGGGCTGCCATACGCCTGGATTTTTCCTGACGTTTCGGCGATTTTTGCCCAGACACTGCTTGCAGCTGCTGTATTCCGAATATGTCAGGGAAATTCCGGGCATATGGCAACCCTAGGCTCAGCAGTTTGCAAGGCACTGAGCAATCTGACATCATGAGCATCTTTGCAAATGGCTAAAAGGCATAATTCTGTTTCACCCATCACCGTGTCCAGAAAGGGGGTGAGGATGAGGGAGTGAGAGGGGGGAAATGCTTATTCATCAATTCCTGCAGATTTGGCCAGCTTTGGCTGAATGTCTTCCAGTTATCTACTTGGCTTTCAATGAGACGTCAAGCTAATTCTATAGTAGCATGAATTCAAACACTTGCCCGATTGTGTATATTCGGTAGCACCGCAGATTCCTCCATTAGGTCCTCTTCAAGCTATTTTCTCCCCCACAATTTTTATCATCAGCAAGTGATTCAAAGTCAGATCAGGTTGCCAGGATGCTTTTATGACATAGAGAAGTGTGCCAGCTCAAACCCTCTCAATATTCAGCTGCACAATTACTTCTCATGGCTTTCATGGAGGGGCTCCTAGCTGTCGCCTGGGGAAGGCCTGGAGCGGGTTGCATTCAGGGCCGGATTTCAGTTTGATGAGGCCCTAAGCTACTGAAGGTAATGGGGCCCTTTACAGTGGTACCTTGGGTTAAGTACTTAATTCATTCCGGAGGTCCATTCTTAACCTGAAACTGTTCTTAACCTGAAGCACCACTTTAGCTAATGGGGCCTCCTGCTGCCACCGTGCCGCCAGAGCACGATTTCTGTTCTCATCCTGAAGCAAAGTTCTTAACCCGAGGTAATATTTCTGGGTTAGCGGAGTCTGTAACCTGAAGCATATGTAACCTGAAGCGTATGTAACCCGAGGTACCACTGTATATGTACAGATGTCCTTTGTCAACAACAAATTGCCGCTGTTTTTTGTGTTGAATATATGCTATATGGTAATTTATGGACCTAAGAGGTATCTAAAGCCGTTTGCCCATGTTGCCATGGAACCAGTCCTTGCAGAATGTAGGCAGCCTATATATAGAAATGAGCAAACCAGTGATATTTTAGGGAGCAGGCTAGCAGGCGGGGCCCATGACTTACATCATAGGAGCCTACACAACACAAAACACTGCTGCTGTATGTAGGTTTTATTTTATTTGTTTTTTATCTTATATTTTGCAAATGTACATCCAGGTTTTTTCCCTTTAATTTTTTTTTTGGTGAGGCAAGAGAGTGGGGCCCTAAGCTATAGCTTGTTTAGTTTATATGTAAATCTGGCACTGGTTGCATTCACTCAGGGGTTAAAAGCCCTGTCGAACTGAACACATTTTGTGGGGAGAGATTTGCTGAGGTTTAGGTTGTTGAGGCCTTGTTCTTAATCCTTACTGATTCTTAACTCCATCAACAGTTATGGCTTTATAGGAAATGAGGTCCAAATGTTATACTTGCCTCATGACATACAGAATTTCCACGTGGTGTTTGCTAGGTTGCAGTGTATATCATGTGCAGGTGGCTTGCTGAGGCTCCGATTTTCCGTTTCAGAAATTCCCTCATAACTTGGCACTTTTTCCTGTTTGTGTGAAATTAGGCAGACGAACCTTAATACAAGTAGAGAGTAGATAAAAATACACCCACTAAAGAGGAATGGGTAGTCAAATTGTGCGAGTACTTGGAGCTCGCAAAGCTGACAGATGCAATAAGAGATAAACCTAAAAAATTGGTGAAAGAAGAATGGGAATGTTTAAATAATTATTTAGGGGACAAGGGCTCAACAAGAAAGATCTGGCTATGTTTAGAATGATACCGCATAGAGAAATGTTCCCTGATAGCAAGATGAGGGATTCCTTTGGAATGCAGATAGAGATAATTGATAAGAATGATGATCTGTTGTGAGCTTGACGGAAGTGTACAATAGATGAGCTTTCCTGCTTTGGCTCATCTTCCTTTTTCTTTTTCTTTTTTTCCCTATTTTTCTTTTTTCTTTTCTTTTATCTTTCCCATAGTTGCTTATGTTCTGTGTCATGTACTTCAATATTTTTTTTAGTTTTTTTTAGTTTTTTTTCATTACTATTAAGGAATTTTCCTTTGTAATTTTGGTTGTCTATATTTATATGTACCTGTTTAAAGCAAAATAAAAGTTAAAAAAACCAAAAAACAAGTAGAGAGCCTCTTCCGTCACCCAATTTCAAGTAATTCCCCTTCCCAACTATCCGGGCAGACTTTTGTACTCTTTCATAATATGCTATTTATTTATTTGTTTGTTTATTTATACTTTTCAAATTTATACATTTCATTCGTTTTACAATCCATTTATCATTTCAAAATTTGACTTCCTTCCCCCTCTTTCTGTGGTTCCTTAAATTTATTTTTTAATATCTTCTGCATATCCAATTCACTTAACTTGCTCATTTAGTTATCTACTATAAATATATACTCTTATAAAACTGCAGGGTATTACAATAATCCTGCTAATGTTTTTATTTGTTTGCAATTTATCTATAAACATTCAATAAACCATTTCCATTCTTTTATTAAAAGTTTGTTATCTTGATTTCTTATTTTTCCGGTAAGTTTCGCCATTTCTGCATAGTCCATAAATTTTTGTATCCATTCTTCCCTTACTGGGACTTCTTCTTCTATCCATTTTGGGGCAAGTAACATTCTTGCTGCAGTAGTAGCATACATAAATAAATTTCTATACAATTTATCTATAATTCCTAAAAGAAAACCTTCGGGGTTTTTTGGTAAAAGTTATTTTGAACATCCTTTTCAGTTCATTATATATCATTTCCCAGCAAGCTTTAGCCTTACTACAAGACCACCACATATGATAAAAAGAACCTTCTTTCTCTTTACATTTCCAACATTTGTTTGATTTAGATTTATCCATTTTTGCCAGTTTACTTGGTGTTACTCTTTCATAATATGGCGACCTTTGCAAAGCCAAAATTTGGCACCCTGAAACAGATCTTCTCAGTCACAATAATTACAGTATAGTGGCAATCTAACCAAGAATTGGCTGGGTACCTATTCTACATACAGTCTAATGCGCATTATAGTTCATTATAGTTCAGGCCCTCTTCAAATGGTAAACCGACTTTTGTTGTTGGGATCTACCACTCTAAAAGGTCTGATATAAATCCTTTGATATTTGCAACTGCAGGTTTCAAGGTACCTGACTTGTTTTATTTATGCAACGTGTTTATGATGTGGGGAAATGGTGATGCCCCACCTTTTGAGGTTAAACATTCAGGCCTTAAATCACAGAGCACACAGCAGAAGATCTGAAAGAAGGTGCTTTGAAAGCAGAAGCCACTCAGAAGACAACTTCAACCCCCCAACTTTCCCATCCCTACAGCAAATCAAGGCCTTGTAATTGGAAATAAATAAAGGTTTTGTAACTTTAATGAAGGATGGGCTGAACCTTCAAAAGCAAGTTAGTTTTCTAGGTGTGAGGAATCTGGCTAGAATAATAATAATTATTATGATGTGCTCCAATCCCTTATATTTAGGAGTGTTGTGAAAGAGGCCATCTAGTTTCTACAATGGTAAGGAAGCTTGAGGGAACTGGGTTTAGAAATGAATGACTAGGACCCTCGATGGGATAGATCAGTGCTGAGCTCTAAAGAGAAGCATCTCGGTGGAGCACTTTAAGTTGTCAGCTAGGCAGTGTGTATCATCAGTTCAGGTGCTGGTAAACAGAGGTGATGTAAGGTTGGAGAAGCCATTAAGTTTTAATGGAAGTATTATAGGAAGCAGAAAGGAGATGGACAGCTTCCATTTACTTTCCTTTCTTGGAACTCTCGTTCACCTCAGAATGGCTCTTAAACCTGAGTCATAGCTGTTTGGGCATGGTCTCTGCATGGCTGCTTC
Organism: Podarcis filfolensis; assembly: GCF_964270895.1. Lineage (NCBI taxonomy): Eukaryota > Metazoa > Chordata > Lepidosauria > Squamata > Lacertidae > Podarcis > Podarcis filfolensis. The sequence continues at coordinate 18,642,339 of NC_139621.1, forward strand.
TCCCATAACACCCCAGTAATATACCTTCTATTAGGGGGAATGGCTTGCAAAATATGCACATATAATAATCATAAATGTATCAGGAGAAATTCACACTAAAATGCTGTGGAATTTTCATGAGGATTTTTTTTTTTAACATCCGCAGTGCTGCAGAAATGTGGAGAATTGAATTTAAGATTAGTAAAACAAGGAACTGAGAGAAATAAAAACCGGCCGATTTGTCCTTTCCTAGCAACATGATAATGACCTCCTGCGGACAGATGTTTCACAACTGGCGCCCTGCATAACCACAACCTGCCTGAGACTTTGCCTTTTGCCTGACCTGGGTACCAGAATTTTGAAATAAAAAGTCCATACCTGTCAACTGTCCTGGGGAAAAACGAGGAAGTTTTTTCTCGCGAGAGGACAGCTGCCAAAATGGCCGCCACAATTTTGCACGATTTCAGGCTGTGCTTTTTTCGGGCATGGCATCCAAAACCATGCATTTTGGGGAAGGTACAAAAGTCAGGAACTCTTGTTGAGCCATGGAGGGCTCGAAAGGTACCAGCAATTCTGAGAAAACCCAAAAGAATTAAAAAAAATAAAATGTGTGAGAGTCTCCTGGAGTGAAGGATGACATCTCCTTACGCCATCCTCCTATCCAATATTAAAAGGATTTGTTAGTTAGCCAACACTTCATAGTGCAAATGTAAAGAGGCTTGATTTATTGATATAGCACCATCTCTGTGCATAGCACTTAAATTCTTAAGAAGCAGCAGATGAAGAAGGGAGAGCAATGGAAGGGAAGATGCTTATCCCGTTGGCTTCTAATTCCCTCTGATTTCATGATAGGAGAAAGTTAAGCATTGAAGTCAGTGGGACTCAGTACTGCCCACTTTGTTAAAATCCTGTTTTTCTCACAATGTAACTTGCAGTAAACAACTCACCATAAGTCAAACAGGTCTTACTGCTTAAATGCATTGGAACTTCTAATATTATTCTGTTGATAGTGATCTGCTTAGCACATGTCTTCTTTTAGCAGTGAGTGTCAACCATTTCCTGCTGTTTGAAATGTCTCCGGGAGTTTAAAATTAATGTGAGAACTTTCCCCCAGGGCTGTGCAAATGCTACCATTTTGCAGGAATGCAAAATGTGGTCCTGGATGGAGATTTTGGCTTCCATGGAATTTCAGCTTTCATTTCTTTTTAGAAAGGCAAGATCTAGACCTTATGCTGTGAAGATATATACAGTGGTACCTCGGGTTAAGTACTTAATTCATTCCGGAGGTCCGTACTTAACCTGAAAGTGTGCTTAACCTGAAGCACCACTTTAGCTAATGGGGCCTCCTGCTGCTGCCGCACTGCCAGAGCACAATTTCTGTTCTCATCCTGAAGCAAAGTTCTTAACCTGAAGCACTATTTCTGGGTTAGCGGAGTCTGTAACCTGAAGCGTATGTAACCTGAAGAGTATGTAACCCGAGGTGCCACTGTATTTGAAGGTGTGGATGTGTTACATACTGTAATCAGAGCCGTTTTTCCTATTGGGCTTACAGTCACCTTGCGCCAGGGTGCTGGCCTTTCAGCCGGCGCCCCAGCGAGTGGGGGAGCTGCGTGGCTTTGCCGGTGGCCTCCCCTTTCCCTGCAAGCCCGGCAGCAGTGCTCCGCCAACTATATGGCTGGTGGGCTGGGAGGAGAGCGATCCCCACAGAGGCTTGGGAAAAGGTCGACAACTCTGGGGAAGGGGGGCGTGGTGGCACCAGAGGGATCTTTGCACCACGGTGCCAGAGATGCTTAAGACGGCCCTGACTGTAATCTCAGAAACCAGAGATATAGCCAAGTAACATTTCCAGGGGTTGTGAATGGGCCTTTAGGGCATCTGGCATGCTTTCTGCCATAGCTAGTAAAACCAGCATAAATTATGCACATCAACAGTTTGTTGTTGTTTTTTTATAACAGAACAATTTAACCTAACATGGAATCATGCAAATTTGCTTCAAATGTACTTTAGAGGTAAAGCATGTATGTAGCCTTAAAAATGAGAGTGATGCAGAGCTCTCTGTGTTGTCAGGCTGTAATTATTACGTCTGCCTTATTTCAGAATATTGTCACTATCACTAATGCAACAGAGCCTAAAGGAACGAATAAATTAAGGGAGTGTTGTAGCCTGTCCTGTGAGACATGGGAGTGAGCCAGCTAAACCCCTCCTGTCATCTTCACTGTTGCTGCCAAGTGGATGTCTTTATTTCCTGGATGCCTCCATTGAAACAGTACCAAAACCTCCGTTTTTCTGTCCTTTCCTAAGGGCTTCCATCCTGATGCCCAACATGGCTGTTTGGTCCGAGTGGCTCGCCACAAAGGTGCCGTAACCCAGATGGAATTCCCATCAAGCAACCAAACAGCGCAAGAGCCTAGTGCTCAATGTTTGCTGTGGATGAGCAACAAGTGGGAGGTGCTGTGGTCTAAACCACTGAGCCTCTTGGGCTTGCCGATCGGAAGGTTGACGGTTTGAATCCCTGTGACAGGGTGAGCTCCCGTTGCTCTGTCCCAGCTCCAGCCAACCTAGCAGTTCGATAGCACACCAGGTCAAGTAGATAAATGGGTACCACTGTGGCGGGAAGGTAAACAGCGTTTCAGTGCACTCTGGTTTCCATCATAGTGTTCCGTTGTGCTAGAAGTTGGTTTAGTCCTGCTGGTCACATGAGCCAGAAAGCTGTCTGTGGACAAATGCTGACTCCTTTGGCCTGAAAGCGAGATGAGCGCTGCACCCCCATAGTCACCTTTGACTGGACTTAACCGTCCAGGGGTCCTTTACCTTTTACCTTTACCTCTCAGAGTTGCCATTTATGCCCATAGGAGTCACAGCAGGCTTCCTTAAATGTCTGATGTGACAATCAAGGCTCTTCCGGCGAAGGCTCTAGAGCTGGAACAGGGCTGGAATGTGGGCAGAAATAACATTCTACCCGGAATCTAGAATCAAGTGGAAGAATTCTAGATGGTCCCATGTCAGAATGCAGGTGTGAAAATGTCTCAGTGAATTCCTAAGGTGACGTTTGGGCTCTGTTTGGCCTGTCTGGATATCACATCGACTGACTCCACATCCTTCTGAAAACCTGAGCCATGCATTGCAGAAATGTTCTGATGTGCCTTGGCTTAAATGAAACAACCCCTTCCCCCTTTTAAGTGTTTTGGATAATTAAAGGTTAAATAGACTTTTTTGGGGTGTGTGTGTGTCAGGGAACTGCCATTGGAACTAGAGGAGGAGGCGAGGCTCCACAGCGATGCTGGAGAGGGGCCAAGCAGGGAGAGAGGCAGGTCTCCGGTTGGGGAAGAAAATCAGCGCAACACCAGGGATAGAGGGGGGCCAATGGGGGAAGCAGAGAGCAGGCTCCGGGACTCTTCACTGGACACCAGCGGGGAGAGCACAGGTCCTCCGCTACCCACGCCCTCCCTGCGCAGAAGACTTCCGCGCAGGGAGAGTAGGAGGAGACTGGGCGTCAAACAACTTTTATGTTGGAAAAGGTTTAAGAAACGCCCACTGACGGATTCTGCCAGCGACTGAACAGCCACGGAGTGGATGGCTGTCCAGTGAGAAATTGTTTAACCAGCCAACCTAGCCCAGAGCGGCGGCAACTTACGCACAAGCAACCCCTAAAGCCATTACAGTGTGTGTGTAAAATCTTGTCCAATAGTAGGGCCAACCCTGTGTGGATAAGGGCATCCCAGAGCACAGTCTGAAGTCACCAGATGCAGTAGCCTTGCTGAAGCTAAGCAGGTCTGAACCTGGTCAAGGACTAGAAAGGCACAAACCTGATACTCCAATACCAGTCCATGGTTTTTCTTCCCAGGGATAGATGGGAGGGACATTTTTGCCATGACTATGCTTTTGGGTTAGGATTGGCTGCATGGTGCAGAGAGCTAATTGACCAAAGAACAGGGCTTGGAAATAAATGCTTCTACTGTAATGCTTCTCTGGGCGGCAAGCAAGCCCCGATAAGAAGTAATGACCCTCTGGCAATGTTATGTATGTTTATTTACAAAAAGACACACCCAGAGCCCGGCTTCTTGCCTGCTCATGTTTGTTTGTTGGTTCTGAAGTTTCGCCCCTCCCACAGCAGGAAGGATGCCAGACTCCCGCCTTTCCCCTCTTGCTCTTCCATTGCCTTCTGTTTTATCCAAACGCCTAGAACAGGGACTGAGAGGCTGACCTCCCCACTCTCACTCAACACAGACACAGACCTCTGCTTATCTGCTGGTTGCCTAGCAATGCTCTGGCTGCCTTCCAACTCTTCCTCTTCTTGAGAGCTAATAGAGTCTTCCCCGGAAAGGGGGATAGGGCTGCTCTCTCTCGATTCTGTCAGCCAGTTCTCATCTGCAGAGTCGGTCCCTCATTCACTTAGCTCAATTTCTGAGTCTAACTCTGCTGCGCTCTGGGCGGCCACGTTCCTGACACCTACCTGTACTATATACTGTGTATATACATGTGTGTGTGTAGGGGGAGGAGATTTTTTTTAAAAAAACTTGCTCATTGAGAATACTGCACCCCAGCAGCCCTAATAGGAGAGCCTGCACTGGTTACAATATTTAACAATTTTTTATGAAAGTGATTTAACTCAGTTTAATTAAGTTGAGGCTCCAATAAACACCCCAGTTTCACAAAATCGTATCAATGCAATGGATTAATCCATTGTAAAATGGAGCTAAAATCATTATAACTGAACAAAACGAACACATTTCATACATTTAACGATGGCTTCCACATTTGTTTAGTACTTTAAATAAGAAATCAAAATAGCCCCCATGGATTCGATCGAACTATTTTATTTACGGTTCATAACCGTTCTGTTAATTGCATATGGGCAAACTGGATTTTTTGGGAAAGTGAAATAAACCTGCAAATGACCTTTGGATGTGTGAAATTCATATTCTTATAAAGATTTTAAGCTACACTCTGTTGGCAGCAGTCAATCTTGCACATGTACCCCTCAACCTTCAGCCCAGTTCTGGGTCACAACTTCTGACTCTCCTGCTTGCTGCCTTCAAGTGCCTAGGTGGGTTCTTTCCTGCTGCAGATATTGAGGTCAGATTAAGTTGCCAGTCTGGCTAGATTCTGTGCATGCAATGAGAGAGTGCATACCTTCCATTTTGCCATTGTGGCAAGAGCCAGTATGGTGTAGTGGTTAAGAGCGGTAGTCTTGTAATCTGGGGAACCGGGTTCGCGTCTCTGCTCCTCCACATGCAGCTGCTGGGTGACCTTGGGCCAGTCACACTTCTCTGAAGTCTCTCAGCCTCACTCACCTCACAGAGTGTTTGTTGTGGGGGAGGAAGGGAAAGGAGAATGTTAGCCGCTTTGAGACTCCTGAAGGGGAGTGAAAGGTGGGATATCAAATCCAAACTCTTCTTCTTCTTCTTCATTTGCCTCCAGCAGAAAAATGCCCCGGGACTGACTCTGCAAACCCTTGTGGACAGTTCCCACCAAAAAAAGGCACAGAAGGAAGAGCCCACTCTTGTGCCTTGAGCTGTAGGTGAGCTTAAATAACCCCCCTGGAAAGGAGGGCAAATGCCTGTCGCTTTCCTAACGGCATAGAAGTGGGATGATTGGCGAGGTTTCTTATTGTGCAAGAATGAGAAAAGCTTCATCTGCAGAAATTCCCTGTTCGGCAACACCCAGGACAGGTAAAGAAGGAATGCTAACTGACTGGATACCATTGCTTTAATGACTCATTTTTTTAAAAAAAAATTCTGTTTAGTTAAGGGGTAGTAAAAGTTTCACAGTTGTTTTCTTTGTTTTGGCTTTGCTGTGTGTTGGCATTCGCCTGGCGCCTTCATTTTAGCCGCCAGGCAAAAACGTTCCTTTTTAACCAGGCCTTTGGTTGATCTGGTTAATCCGATGCCCTTTTAAAATGTGGGTTTTTTGGTGGTGGGGGCTACTGGGTTGTTGTTTTTATTTTGTATTTTGTGGTTTTATATCTTGATTTTATTCTGTGAAACGCCCTGAAACCCCCGGGTATTCGGCGGTATATAAATTCAATAAATAATAATAATACGCCTTGCAGGCTTTATTTGCTGAAAGAAGGACATGGATTATTATTATTTATTAAATTTGTATACTGCCCTATACCCATAGATCCCAGGGTGCTTCACAAAATAATAGTTCATTCAGGGGTCAGCAAACTTTTTCAGCTGGGGGCTGGTTCACTGTCCCTCAGACCTTGTTGGGGGCCGGACTATATTTTGAAAAAAAGAGAAAAGAATGAATTTCTATGCCCCACAAATAACCCAGAGATGCATTTTAAATAAAAACACACATTCTACTCATGTAAAAACACGAGGCAGGCCTCACAAACAACCCAGAAATGCATTTTAAATAGAAGGACATGTTCTACTCATGTAAAAACATGCTGATACTCAGATCGTCCATGGGCTGGATTTAGAAGGCGATTGGGCCGGATCCGGCCCCCGGGCTTCAGGTTGCCTACCTATGAACTAAACCATTCAGTATTCCATTGTTACATCCATCAAAGCTTATTTACACTGTTGAATTTATCTTACACGTATGTTCTTCTTGTTCCCTTATTCTATGTGTTAGGTCCGCAAGCTGCCCATATTCTATCAGTTTAAGTTGCCATTCTTCTTTAATTGGGACCTCGTTTGTTTTCTGTTTCTGAGCTAACAAAACACGGTAGTGGCATCCATGAATAACAGCGCTGCTCTTGACGCTTTCACAAATGCTCTCTCTTGGGACTGTTGTCATTTTGCAGCCTGATTCGCAGCCCAGGACTAAGCATTTGCCTAAGATCAAACAACTGCCTTCTCGGGCTGCAATTCTATGCTAGGGGTGGGATGCTCAGGGAGGTGGCAAACCTGTGTCAGGGTTATACCCCTCCAGGGTGTGGACTCAAACGATTCAATGTGCCTCCATTAAAATAAGACAAAGTAAAAGCATCTCTAGATAGACTATTAAGGCAAATAAATGCAGCGTGTAAGTTTCAAGGCGGAAAGTGTGTTCTGTTTGTTTTTGGTATTCACCTTTGTGAGTCCCCACCTGCAGTCTGAAGTAGTGTCACCTGCCACAGGTATACCAGCTCAGGGAGGGCCGTCCTCTGCTCCAGTTGCCACAAGGGAAGAGCGACAGCTTTGCCCGGTGTTGGATTCCCTGGTAATTTGAGTCTGCGAATGCGGGAATTTCATACCTTCCCGTAACAGCACACTTCTCAGCTATCAGAGTGAAACCTGCTGGTTGATGTAAGAGACTGTAACACGGCAGATTAAGAAGCTTTAAAACAAACAATCAATCAAACAAACAAAAACTAAAGCAGCAACACAGCCAATTTTAATATTGGTTTATCGGTGCAAGAGAACTTTACTTCCAGAGCGCTTAGCTCAAGTCAGAGAAGGCTTCCTTTGTGCAGACACTGACCTGCTTTGTGCTGTGTTGATAAGCTTACATTCTGTGAGAACAAAATAAAAAAATTCCTTCCAGTAGCACCTTAGAGACCAACTAAGTTTGTTATTGGTATGAGCTTTTGTGTGCATGCACACTTCTTCAGATACACGAAAGCTCATACCAATAACAAACTTAGTTGGTCTCTAAGGTGCTACTGGAAGGAATTTGTTTATTTTGTTTCGACTACAGCAGACCAACACGCCTACCTACCTATAACTAATTCCGTGGGAAGGTGGTTTCAGAATAAGGGTCGGACCCTTTGAAAAGCCATGGCGTTGGGATTCCACCATGAACAACTCTGGAGTTGCTGTGTGACTTTCCCCTCCTCCTTTTGCTTAAATCTGGCAGTTTCATCCCGGTTACTGAGATGCGTGTGCCTGTGGGTGAGCCAAGAGGAGTGACTTTTTTCCTGCCTTGGGCTGAGCAAAGCGAAAATGAGTGTGCACATCAGTGTGCTAATATCAATGCCTGCATGGGCGTACCCAGGGGGGGGGGTCAGGAGGGCAGCTGCCCCCCCCCCCAGATCAAGTAAAATGGGGACTGAGAATATAATCCTATGGACAACAACAACAACGTATCCCACTCTGGGCAGCTCCCAACAGAATATTAAAAACACGATCAAACATCAAACATTAAAAACTTCCCTAAACAGGGCTGCCTTCAGATTCCTTCTAAAAGTCAGATAGTTGTTTATTTCCTTGATGTCTGATGGCAGGGCGATCCACAGGGCAGGCACCACCACCCTCTGCCTGGTTCCCTGTAACCTCACTTCTCACAGGGAGGGAACCGCCAGAAGGCCCTTAGAGCTAGACCTCAGTGTCTGGGCTGAACGATGGGGGTGGAGACACTCCTTCAGGTATATCACACTGGGCCTTACTGCTAACTGAATTTGCATAGGATTGTGCTGTAAATGGTACCATACAACCATTTTCCTCCCTGCCCTATTGCAATGCCCGAAGTTCCTTTCTCTTCTGCAGGTTTCCAGGCCTACATTTATGACATCTGCCTTCCCAAAGCAGTCACCATTGAGGCTGCCCCATTTTGTTCTCTCTCCACGCTGGGGTCTGGGTAAAATGAAAGAGGTGTTCTTCCTAGCTCATTTGTGGACATTTGTTGTTGAGCTGGCCTTCTCCATTCCTCCCTACATTCCGCCAAAGAGAATTGTAACTCACCCCCTGACTTTGTATCAGGCTCAGCGACACTCTTTAAAGATCTCATTAAGGTTCTGGCAACATCTGAAAGAGAAGCATCACTAGGTGTGGCCACCAGCCTTTCTATGCCCTGAAAAGGCTATAGGCATGTGTTATGGAGAATAAACATTACACGCTGTTTAATGATTCCTGCAATTAACTGCTGGGGTGGCTCAGAGCTTGAATTCCCTCTGATGGCATTAATCCTCTTAAACCAGTTCTGATGAGCAAAGACCTTGAGGCGGCGTTGTGGATTTGGGCAAGCATTTTCTTCCACCTGCAGAGCATCATGAGTTTCTGTGTCACGCTGTTGGTGTCTGTATGGAGGCTGAAGTACTGAAACCAGACTGCAGATCAACCACAAGCCGGCGTAGCTGTGTTGGAAAACAGCAAGCTGTTCAGCCAAATCCACAACATACAATGCTGTAATTATTTCATCCCTTCTCACTGCCAGGCCCTAACATGTGGCCATGAGTCACTTTTCGTATACGCTTAGCAAGGTTTCCATGTGATTGATATTATGTGTGCATTCAATAGGTCTAGGGAGTGCAAATGTTTTAGGGAATTGCCAACAAAGGTCCGTATAGTAAAAGCTATGGTTTTCCCAGTAGTGATGTATGGAAGTGAGAGCTGGACCATAAAGAAGGCTGATCACCGAAGAATTGATGCTTTTGAATTACGGTGCTGGCGGAGACTCTTGAGAGTCCCATGGACTGCAAGAAGATCAAACCTCTCCATTCTTAAGGAAATCAGCACTGAGTGCTCACTGGAAGGACAGATCGTGAAGCTGAGGCTCCAATACTTTGGCCACCTCATGAGAAGAGAAGACTCCCTGGAAAAGACCCTGATGTTGGGAACGATGGAGGGCACAAGGAGAAGGGGACGACAGAGGACGAGATGGTTGGACAGTGTTCTCGAAGCTACAAACATGAGTCTGACCAAACTGCGGGAGGCAGTGGAAGACAGGAGTGCCTGGTGTGCTCTGGTCCATGGGGTCACGAAGAGTCAGACACAACTAAACGACTAAACAACAACATGACTTTCTGCAAACCACCATTATAAATCTATACTGCCCTCCTCTTCTCGGAAGGTTCAGGAAGGTTCCACCGTGTCCAGTCCCTTACATTAGGCCAGGTGGAGCTGGCCTGGGCTAAGAAAGAGCCCCCCCTTGATTGGTGTCAACAATGAACAGTCCAGGTAATAAATGGGGTGCAACTTTATTTACAATGTAAAGTGCATCACACAGAAATTGTTCAAACACATGACAAGCAGTGACATAAATGACAATACATTATTTGAATTTATTTTTTTTTAAAAAACAACAACAGGTTAATTCCTCTGAGGATTTCGTATAGTAAAAAGAGATTGAAATTCACCAATCCAGCCTTTTATTGTTTCCTCTAGGAACTGCATCGCAGCAGCCGTGCTGTTCTTGAGGGTTGCCTCTGGGTCATTAGGTTTCGAACTCTGCCTGCTCACCATATAAACAGCAAAATGTACGAACAGCTAGAACTGAAAACAGGTTGGTTGGCTTTATGATCCCTCCCCGACAGATCAAAAGTGTGGTTCAAAATACGGGCCTTTTTCAGGGAAAGGTATGATTCAGAATGCCACCAGGATAAAATACTACACAGAATGCTTGAACACAGAGGAAAACGGGGCAATTTTACAATGATTTGAGGAAGGCAATGGCAGCTGAGTTTTAATTCCCTTTCGTACCTACTCAATGAAGGTTTCTAAGGTGGAAATATACTCTGACTTGGGAGTTACTCGTCACTGAACTCAGCAAGACTTACTTCTGAGTAAACATGCGTAGGGTTTGGTCTGCACATGTATCGCTCTGTAAATCTTGTAGAACAGCTAGTCCTCTTAAAAGTCTTTGTGTGAAGATAAGCTAATCATTAGTGTATGTATGCTATGTTCCAGCACATGTGCATTATGTTGTGGAGATTGCTGCCTGCTATTGCAATGACAGGAGCAGATAATGAAGGGGGGAAGGCTGTGAAAAAAGAATGTCAGTGGAATTGCAGGACAATATATTCTTAGTTTAGTCAGTGTTGTACACAGTTGCTCTCCCAGGGCTGATTCTTCATTACACTTTCTGCTCAAAACTAGACACCGGTAGGTTAACAACAGGAAGATTTAAAGGAACTATTAGAAATGACTATCAAAATCAGTAGAGATATGAGATGACCAGAGCCCCCCCGAATTTGAAGCATGGGAAGTCCCAATAAAAAAATTATAATTCAGCAGAATATTTGGATTATTTGATATGTATATGTATAATTTGGAATACTTAATGTGATTTGATTGGATTGTTAAAATGGAAAACTTAATAAAAATGATCTAAAAAAACAAAACAAAACTAGACAGCGGTGACCATGTATTTACTGGAAACTGCATTTTCATTATTTTGACTCATCCTCCTCTTAATTTTTAAAGGTTCTTGGTAAAAGGGCTATATGTTTTGTCTTTCTATCCTGTTTGCTCTTAATATCTCCAAGCCCCTGCAAAAACCTAAAAATAAAATTCTTGTAGTTGTGCACATGCACCAGAAAGGGAGATCTCGGCTGTGCTCAGAAAGGGCCGTAACAGTGAGGTTATACAAAATTAACAATTATTTCCTACCCTTTTGGAATGAATCTGACTGCTATCAGACACATGGGCTGCTTTCAAACCAGGGCCCTAGTCAGTGGTCTTCCACAGTCAGCTGAAAGTTAATGTTTAACTCCCAAGTACAGAGATATTTTCCCAGCTAACAGTTATGGTTGTCTATCCACAACACAAATGCTTAAGTGGGTGGCACAGAACTGGTATTTCAAGTACGTTACAGATGGGAAGTAATCTCATTCCCTGTTTCAGGGTGCCAACTTGAATAAAATATTGGGGGGGGGGAGCAGGAAAGCCCTACCCTACATTATTGATCACAATATGTGACACACACCATTTGAATGGCAATGCCCATCAACTTGTGTGGGGGGGGGACCTGGCCCCCTCGGATATTTTATTGAGGGGGGCCGAAGGGACCTCGGCCCCTAGGGGTTGGCTCCTATGCCCAGAAAGTGAGGAGGAATTAAAGAACCTTTTAATGAGGGTGAAAGAGGAGAGCGCAAAATACGGTCTGAAGCTCAACATCAAAAAAATGAAGATCATGGCCACTGGTCCCATCACCTCCTGGCAAATAGAAGGGGAAGAAATGGAGGCAGTGAAAGATTTTACTTTCTTGGGCTCCATGATCACTGCAGATGGTGACAGCAGCCATGAAATTAAAAGACGCCTGCTTCTTGGGAGAAAAGCAATGACAAACCTAGACAGCATCTCAAAAAGTACCGACATCACCTTGCCAACAAAGGTCCATATAGTTAAAGCTATGGTTTTCCCAGTAGTGATGTATGGAAGTGAGAGCTGGACCATAAAGAAGGCTGATCGCCGAAGAATTGATGCTTTTGAATTATGGTGCTGGAGGAGACTCTTGAGAGTCCCATGGACTGCAAGAAGATCAAACCTCTCCATTCTGAAGGAAATCAGCCCTGAGTGCTCACTGGAAGGACAGATCCTGAAGCAAAGGCTCCAATACTTTGGCCACCTCATGAGAAGAGAAGACTCCCTGTAAAAGACCCTGATGTTGGGAAAGATGGAGGGCATAAGGAGAAGGAGACGACAGAGGACGAGATGGTTGGATAGTGTTCTCGAAGCTACCAGCATGAGTTTGACCAAACTGCGGGAGGCAGTGGAAGACAGGAGTGCCTGGTGTGCTCTGGTCCATGGGGTCACGAAGAGTTGGACACGACTAAACGACTAAACAACAACAAGTGTGTAACATTTGCAGTGCACTACCATGTTTTGTTTTGTTTTTTTAAAAAAACAGAAGCCTACAGGGCAGATTCAGTCTCCGATCATTTTGTTTAAACATAGATTACATGCAAACGTACTACGAGCCTCCTGAAAACTCGCGATGGACGCAGCCGTTGATTCCATCCACACTTTTCCGAAAAATCCGCCACCACAAGCGTAAGTCTGGAGCTTATGGGCAACTGCAATACGCTCATAATAAAAAAATAACTTGTATTGTTTTGCTGCGAGTCTTTGAGTCCTAATCACAGGTATTGCAAGCAATGCAATATGGAAGCGGCAAAGTGTGGGGAAAAGGTGGGCTCACCAGTCACATTACTCTGTGTCACAGTGAACTCCTTGGCAGAAGACAATCTAGCAAAGCTAAGCCCATTTACACCTCTAAGGAGCAAGCTGCAATACTCTTTGAAGCCAAAAATAAGGTGCCACAGGGCAGGGGTAGAACCAGAATTCAGTGATCAAGGAGTGACCATTAAGCAAGCAAATAGTGTCTAATTAAGTGGCAAATAGTGTCATTTTTTGTAGAGAGTAGGAAGTGTGGAAGAAGCACCTGTTGTTCTATGGAAAACACTCAGGCTGGAAAGTAGTAAATTCATACATGAAATACAGCAGAATTAGCACTGGGTCCAAACATCGTCCTTCCCCCTTTGTTTCTGACCATCTTTTAATTTTAGCAGTGGCTGAATCATTGTAGTTTGAGATCTCTGGTGATGAAAGTTACAGTACTGTGACCACCACTCCTTTGTATTGCTTAGGATCACTAGTTGTAACGGCCTCACTCAGGAAGGAAGGATGGCAAATAAACATCCACATTATTAGCATCAGAAAATGTTTGGAAGATAGTGAAATAAGATGATGTATTTAATTTTTATGTTATGTTATTAATAACTTTTTCGGTTGAGAGATAGCAAAGCGGGTGAAAACAGAAACAAACCAGAAACACAAGTTGGGGGAAGTCTTGGAGGGGAGGGAGGGAGGAATATGTAGTAAACATTAAGAATTTGAGATGTATGTAATGAACGAAAATGGAAAATGAATATATATATTTAAAAAAGAAGGAAGGACAGCAAACAAATGATGTCAGTGGCAGGCAAATAAGAAGCCTAATTTCCATCTCTTTTACGAAAACAGCAACTAGTGTTTTGTTTATTTAATTCTGAATTAAACGGCTACCAAGCACCACCACAACACATGTGTGTGTGTGTGTTTTAAATATGTAAGCAATAAATCTATAGTAAAGTGATCATGTGTTGCTTCACACCAGAGCTAATTGAGGGGGGATGCCGTCTACTTACTATTGTGATGGTCAGGTCTGAAAGAATCGCACAATTCTTTCTCTGTTGCGGGAAGTGGGGAGAGATGAATTTGTCTCCTTCAAACAGTAGGGTTTCCATGCCACATGAAAAACTGCTTTCGGAAATTGGTGGGACGGGCAGGTTTGTGTGTGTGTGAACCAGAGGATGACAGGGCACAACCTACGCTCAAGGATTTGGAACAATAATTAAAAAATACTCTCAGTTGACAACATAGTTTGTACATTTGTGTGTACTGACAGCAGCATATATGATAACACTTCTGCATGTGAAAAAGGTGGTTCTTTTCAAAATAAAAAAGTATTAAGAAAACATCGTACAAAATTTAAAAATAACATTTAAAAAAACTCAAACACGTTGCCGTTGTTTAAAAAAACAAACAAACCCTGCACTGGGTTCGATTTTACAATGCCTGTAAAATACCAGGGTGTACTGGATCAGTCCTCGAATGTCCAGAGTTCATGTTAAAAGTGGTGGAATCCAGATTTCCTTTTCCTAGATTAGCACACATGGAACAAGAGGGAAAAAACAGGTTAATTATTCACTACAGATCATTACACACAAGGACAAAGCAGGGTGTGCTGCATCAGGAAGACGTCTGCCCTGATTATTATTATTATTATTATTATTATTATTATTATTATTATTATTATAGTTTATATACCGCCCAACACCTGGAGGTCTCAGGGCGGTTCCCAGAAAAAATCACAACATATATAATCAGAATAAAAACAACCCAATAAAGCCCCACCCCCAAAAAAGAGCCACATTTGAAAAGGGTATAGGATGTCAAACAGATCAACCAAAGGCCTGGTTAAAAAGGAACATTTTTGCCTACCGCCTAAAGGTGTGTAATGAAGGCATCAGGAGAACTTCCCTGGGGAGAGCATTCCACAAGATGGGGAGCCACTGCAGAGAAGGCCCCGTTCTCGTGTTGCCACCCTTCGGACCTCTCAAGGAGGAGGCACAGGAAGAAGGGCCTCAGAAGGTGACCTCAGGGTTTGGGTAGGTTCATATGGAAAGAGGCGGTCCTTGAGGTATTGCAGTCCTGAGCCGTTTAAGGCTTTATAGGTCAAAAGCAGCACTTTGAATTGGGCGCGGAAACGAATTGGGAGCCAGTGCAAAATAGGGTGAGCAAGGTGTTGGGCCTGGAAGTGAGGCTGGGGAGGAGCTCCAAGGGTCAAAGAAAGAGGTCCAGGGGGCCGCATTCAGCTTCCTTGGGAGGTTGTGGACTCTCCTTCCTTGGAGGTTTCCCAGCAGAGGTTGAATGGCCATCTGTCCTGGATGCTTTAGGTGAGATTCCTGCATTGCAGGGGCTTGGAATCAATGACCCATGGGGTCCCTTCCAACTCAACAATTCTAGGATGCTTTGGTCCATGAGGTCACGAAGAGTCGGACATGACTAAATGACTAAACAACAACAACAAATGATTCTACCTTCTCCAGACCCGTTGTAAGTGGTTGTGTGTACAGAGAGGCCAGAATTCGGGGCGAAACTCTTAAACCAAAACTACATACATTGAATTGAATTGAATTTTATTATTACGGTCACAGACCAGTTCTGGCTCACTTACTATATCAGGAAAATCATAAAACACAACAGGAATACATTGAATTGCAATTGGGTATGACAGAGGCAATTCAGATATAGCTGCAGTTAAAAATATATATTAAATCTTGATCACTAAAATATAACCTAAAATTAACCTTAATCATTTTGGTAGTACAGCTTGTTCCCTAAGTTTCTGTCCCTAAGTCGGACAGAATTTGGCCACCCTTAGCGTGATCTCTGGATCCTTGTCCTCTACCAGGAGTTTTAGACATTGAAGTCTGGACCCATTTGGAGATTTTTGTATAACAGGAGTGATAAATACAGAGCGTATATCCCTGTAGAAATGGCAGCGTAACAAGACATGAGAGACAGTTTCTACCTCCATCAAGCCGCAGGGGAAACTACATACATACCTAGAGCAGTTGTGTCCAGTCCAAGGTGACGGGCAATGGCACCGATCCGGTCGTACGCATTTCCCACCATTTAAGCATGGAGACTGGCAGACAGCTGTATTAGAAGACCACAGATCCACATTAGCATTTGTTTGCATCACGGGTTGCTAACCCATGGGCCTTCCAGATGTTGAAGGGCCACACTGGACGATGGGTGTTGTAGTCCCAACAACATCTGGGAGGGGGAGACGCAGGCTAGCTGTCCCAGTTTACATTGTGGCCTGTATAAAGTGGTACCTCAGGTTACATACGCTTCAGGTTACAGACTCTGTTAACCCAGAAATAGTACCTCAAGTTAAGAACTTTGCTTCAGGATGAGAACAGAAATTGTGCTCCGGTGGCACGGCAGCAGCAGGAGGCCCCATTAGCTAAAGTGGTGCTTCAGGTTAAGAACAGTTTCAGGTTAAGAACGGACCTCCGGAACAAAGTAAGTACTTAACCCGAGGTACCACTGTAACTGCTTACACATAGCGGTTTCCAACTGAACAAGTTTTCAGCCAGTTTAACTGCATGGCTTGCCATGATAATGCAAGCAGGTGTGTCTTTTAAAAAAAAATAAACAAATGGAAGGATTCTGTACATCAGTTTTGAAAACTCTTGGGGTTTTTGTTCTGTTCATGTGGAGGCAAAACAAATGGAGGTCTAGGGAGAAACTTTCAGTGGCTAGTGGAAGCTGACAGTTTGCCCTTCATAGCTCTGCCTCTTTATTCCTACGCCTTCCTTCCCATATGTACATTTCCTTCATTGCCATAGGCCTCAGCCTTTCTCTGCACTGCTTTGCTTTTTCATATGCATTGGCTTTTTCTTCTTTTGGCTGCTGAAAAAAAGAGAAGGAATCACCCACCCGCTGTTCCCCCAAACCCTTTCTTCAGAAAAGGAAGGCATGAATCACGACAAACTTCAGGGAGGTTTCTATCAGAGCTCCCTGCAGTGTCATCCGATTTTCGTTCCTTGAGAACAGAAAATATTTACACATACGCTTACAACTGAGGATGAATTTGTACGTGCAAAATAGGGCTTATTTCTCTATGGCGCAAACTTTTTGTGACGGGTGCAGATTAAAGGGAGGGACGTGGGTGGCACTGTGGTCTAAACCACAGAGCCTAGGGCTTGCCGATCAGAAGGTTGGCGGTACGAATCCCCGCGATGGGGTGAGCTCCCATTGCTCGGTCCCTGCTCCTGCCCACCTAGCAGTTCGAAAGCACGTCAAAGTGCAAGTAGATAAATAGGTACCGCTCCAGCGGGAAGGTAAATGGCTTTTCTGTGCACTGCTCTGGTTTGCCAGAAGTGGCTTAGTCATGCTGGCCACATGACCTGGAAGCTGTACGCTGGCTCCCTCGGCCAGTAAAGTGAGATGAGCGCCGCAACCCCAGAGTCGTCCGCGACTGGACCTCATGGTTAGGGGTCCCTTTACCTTTTTATGTGCCTGTTTCCATTGACAGACATGAAGGGATCATGACAGCAAAAGTCATTTGTTGTTTTTTGTTTCCAGAAACATACATTTTAAACCAATTCTCTTAACCTGCATGCGCAGAATCCATCTCAGTTCTTATAACCCAGAAAACAGGGAATGAAGAAAAACCAAAAAGAGAGAGAAAGGTACAGAAAACAAATAGTTGAAAAATGCAATGATTTGATAAGGACTTCTCTGTTTGTTGATAACTGGACATGGATGTAAAGTGGGAAAAGGGGCAGAATCTCTGTGGAAGCTGTTATACTAAAAGGAACAGCCTGTAGCTGAACTATAAGGGACAAATAATTAAGGGACTAATCTTACTCAGTAGGAATAGTGCCCAAATAGCCATGTGATAGGAAAATGGGCAGAGAGATAAAACCCTAGCATTTCCTGTTAAATCTGAGACACAAAGACTAGGTTTGATAGGAACAAATAATTGAGAGTGCAATCCTATGGCTGTTTACTTAGAAGTCCAACTGTTTTCCCTCGGGGCTTACACCTCATAGGGCTGCAGCCCAAGACGAACTGGAAGTCCTATTTAAGGAGTTTATTTTTAAAAAAACATTGGCGCAATCCTCTCAAGACAATACATAATGGATGCCTTGAGTATTACAGGTTTGGAAACGGAAGGCAAATACATTCAACTGCGACCCTCGTGAGCTTGCCACACACATTTACATTTTAAAAGTATGCTGAAAGTTATTTCAAGTGTGCACCTAAACCGGGGGGGGGGGTTGGGGCTCTCAAGGCATTTTAGAAGAAGAAGAAGAAGAAGAAGAAGAAGAAGAAGAAGAAGAAGAAGAAGAAGAAGAAGAGGAGTTTGGATTTGATATCCCGCTTTATCACTACCCTAGGGAGTCTCAAAGCGGCTAACAATCTCCTTTCCCTTCCTCCCCCACAACAAACACTCTGTGAGGTGAGCGGGGCTGAGAGACTTCAGAGAAGTGTGACTAGCCCAAGGTCACCCAGCAGCTGCATGTGGAGGAGCGGGGAATCGAACCCAGTTCCCCAGATTGCGAGTCTACCGCTCTTAACCACTACACCACACTGGCTTTAGGCAGCCCTCAGGGACATTTGATGCCCCCACCAGCCCTCACGTTGCTTTCCCAAAGCCATGTAAGCGAGGTGCAAGGGCTCTGATAGGACCCTCACATCCTCCTGCCTCCTTCCCAAAGCCTAGTTAGTGATCTCCCAGTTTTGGGAAGGAGGTCGGAGGGCTCTAGGACCCAGAGGGCCCTCACATCTCCTTCCTAGGGTTCCCAGTGCCTCACTTAGCCAGCTTTGGGTAGAAAGCAGCATGAGGGCTCTGAGCGGTGCATGCTTCAAATTCCACCCCCCCCCCCCACAAGGCAGTGTGTGCCCCTCCCTGGGTTCTGTGTCAAAGTACTTTTGCAGCCCACTTCGTATGAAAAGCTGGACCACACTGACCTGAGGTAAAAGGCTAAGGTAAAGGACCCCTGGACGGTTAAGTCCAGTCAAAGGTGACTATATCAAATGTGACATCCTATCAGATGTCAAAGAGATAAACAACTACCTGACATTTAGAAGACATCTGAAGGCAGCCCTGTTCAGGGAAGTTTTTAATGTGTGACATTTTGATCTTTGTTGGAAGCCGCCAGGAGTGGCTGGGGAGGCCCAGTCAGATGGGCGGAGTACAAATAATAAATTATTATTATTATTATTATTATTATTATTATTATTATTATTATTATTATTGGGTTGAGGCACTCATCTCTCTTCAGGCTGAGGGAGCCGGCATTTGTCCGCAGACAGATTTTCCAGGTCATGTGGCCAGCATGACTAAACCACTTCTGGAGCCAGTGTGGTATAGTGGTTAAGAGCGGGGGACTCGTAATCTGGGGAACCGGGTTCGATTCCCTGCTCCTCCACATGCAGCTGCTGGGTGACCTTGGGCCAGTCACACTTCTTTGAAGTCTCTCAGCCTCACTCACCTCACAGAGTGTTTGTTGTGGGGGAGGAAGGGAAAGGAGATTGTTAGCCGCTTTGAGACTCCTTAGGGTAGTGATAAAGCGGGATATCAAATCCAAACTCCTGTTAGTATTTCATGCCTCCGTTGCTGCAGATGTGATTTACACCAATCTCATCTGCAGCAACGGAGGCATGAAATACTAACATCCTGTCTGGAAGCCAGAGCGCACGGAAACACTGTTTACCTTCCCGCCAGAGCGGTACCTATTTATCTACTTGCACCGGTGTGCTTTCGAACTGCTAGGTTGGCAGCAGCTGGGGCAGAGCAACAGGAGCTCACCCCGTTGCGGGGATTCGAACCGCTGACCTTCTGATCGGCAAGCCCAAGAGGCTCAGTGGTTGAGACCATAGCTCCACCCACTTTTAAAAAAACAACAACTGGGAAATATTGTATGTAGATTTTATAGCTAAATGGTCTATGTGAACGTTAACACTGCTATGAGTGTTTGTGGAAACATCCTTGCTGGAAAACTCTCATTGCAAGACCAGTTAAGAAAAACACTTATTTACAGCGTAATGTAATATGTTTAATTAAGCTTATGTGTCAGTCTATCCAAAGCTTAGATTCTAAGGAAGCATAGCATGTATTCTAAGCCTCGATAATTAGCATGTATGTCAAAGCTAATTAGCTGAGGCACATTTCCTGGGTTGGTGTTTTGGACTTGGCAAGCCTAGCCAAATCAACAAGTGTCGATGAAACTTCTTTTGAGATGTCTCTGCCTGGGGTGAACCACCAGAAGTTCAAAGCATTCAAGGAAAAAGGTGTTGGTATGTAAATAATTGGAGCCCCACCCCCTGTAGATAATGAGGGCTTAGTTTAGGGAGTGATGTAACCAGGAAGCAGAGAAGGTGAGCTGGGATGTGCTTTCAGAGCAAGGAAGACTGCAGAGAATGGATGCTGACGCTGCAGTCATGGAATAAGCTGGTGACTTTTGGGGTGCTGCTGCCGTGAGCCCCTTCATTGAAAGCTTCAGGTTGCATATGTGTGTAAATAAGCCATATATCATAAAGACACCACAGACTCCTCGGTGCCTGGAACCCCTGAGGTCTCAGTAGACTGGGGTGGCGTGCAACGATAAGATTATGACATTGTCCCTCAAAGCTTCCCGGGAACAATTACAGACCAGCGTAACAGATGTTGCTGTTAGATAGCGGGAGGCACAAAGTGAGACAGGTTTACCCTGATGGCAACGGGATCCGGTCCACCCTGCTTGGCAGTCACACTGGTAAGGAGCCACACAGCGACCTCCATTCAGGCAATGCAGGATGCAGATTGCTAAAGAGAAGATGGGTGGGGGGGAGTACCAGAGAAAATAAATGCATCAATATTAGGAGCAGAAAAACCACTTTCATAAAGTGGGATGATTGAACTAAAATGCCCAAGCTTATTTAAACATACCATATTTTTCGCTCCATAAGACGCGCTTTTTACCTCCTAAAAGGTAAGGGGAAATGTGTGTGCGTCTTATGGAGCGAATGCAGGCTTTTCCCCAGGAGGGAGAAGGGACTGATGCGGCCAGTCAGTCCCTTCTCCCTCCTTGTAGAAAAGCCGCACGCTCCTTAAAGTGTGCGCAGCTCCTGTGGGCTTTTGTGGGAGGTGGGGGTATTGCCATAGCCACACGCAGCCTCTCCCAGCTGGAGAGGTTGCACGCCGCTAAAGAGGATAGATCCCCCTCGCTGTCTTGGCTTCTTTGCTCTTTGGGGCTGGGGGGGGGGCGGAAATAAGATTTCCCCCCTTGATTTCCCCCTCTAAAAACTAAGTGCGCCTTATGGTCCGGTGCGCCTTATGGAGCGAAAAATACGGTAATTATCTAGGGGATAAGGGTTCATCAATAAAGACCTGGTTATGTTTAGAATGATACCGCATAGGGAAATGTTCCCTGATACCAAGATGAGGGATTCTATGGAATGCAGATAGAGAGAACTGATAAGAATAATGATCTGTTGTGACCTTGACGGAAGCGTACAATAGATGAGCCTTCTTGTGTTTTGGCTCATCCCCCCCTTTTTTTCTTCCTTCTCCTTCTCCTTTCCTCTTTCTTTTTTCTTTCCCATAATGGCTTATGTTCTATGTCATGTACTTTGATATTTTTTGTAGGTTTTTAAAAGCCTTTTCCATTATTATTATCATCAAGGATTTTTCTTTTGTAATTTTGGTTGTTTATATTTATCTGTATTTGTTTAAAGTTAAAGTTTAAAGCAAAATAAAAACAAAAATAAAATTTTTAAAATGCCCAAGTTTTTAAAAAATATGTTTTTGCAAACGTTTCCCCCTAGCTTACTCTGTTAAATCACATTGTCTTTATACAATTCCCAACTGCACTTTCAACAGCAACCTTTAACTCTTTTTTTGAGTTAAGAGGCACATGAAATATCAGCGGTTGGCAGCACCCTCGACATTAGATCCTTTACAAACTGCGATGACATTAGATAAGGCATTCTTAAGCCTCCCCCATAGGATGTTACTTCCATTCCAAGCCAAATGGGAAAAAAGAAAAGAAAACATGAACTTTGATGGATCTAGACAGCTGTCCATTCCTTTCCTTACAAAAGAGAGTTGAAAAGTAAATTGCGGTGGCAGATCGCAATGACCAAGAGCACAAAAGCATTCTCTAAGTGTTGGGAGTCTCGATTTAGCATCGCTGTCGACACTAAGGTAAGGAAACGAGTGGCGACATGTCAAATGCAAGGCCAGAGCTGTGTGTCTGCTCCACCTCTGACTGATCTGTTCAAGCATAAAGGGGGGGGGGGGCAGGCAGACCTAGAATAGTGCTTTAGAAACTATCATTAGAAAAGGTTAAGTTTTGTGATCAGCATAGAGTATACAAGTTGGAAGAAATTTCCCTGCTTTGTTTGGATTTCAAACACCAAACAGCTTCTCAATATTTATAATTGCTTTGTAAATGTAAATATGTTAATTTAAACAGTGGGAATGAAGGCATACAGTGGTGCCCCGCAAGACGAACGCCTCGCAAGACGAAAAACCCGCTAGACGAAAGGGTTTTCCGTTTTTCGATGTGCTTCGCAAGACGAATTTCCCTATGGGCTTCCTTCACAAGACGAAAGCCCATAGGGAAATCTCCAGGACAGCGGGGAAGCACAGCGCGTCTTCCCCACTATCCTCGGACCTCCTCCGAAGGCTGGCGGTGGGGTGGAGAGACCTCCTCCCGCCGCCAGCCTTCGGAAGGCTCCTCCGAAGGCTGGCGGTGGGGCGGAGAGACCTCCTCCCACCGCCAGCCTTCGGAAGGCTGCTCGGAAGGCTGGCGGCGGGAGGAGGTCTCTCCGCCCCACCGCCAGCCTTCGCAAGGCTGCTCAGAAGGCTGGCGGCGGGAGGAGGTCTCTCCGCCCCGCCGCCAGCCTTCCGAGCAGCCTTCCAAAGGCTGGCGGTGGGGCGGAGAGACCTCCTCCCGCCGCCAGCCTTCGGAAGGCTCCCCTGAAGGCTGGCGGTGGAGCGGAGAGACGACCTCCCCGCGCCAGCCTTCGGAAGGCTGTCCTGAAGACTTGCGGTGGGAGGAGGGTTTTCCTTCCCACCGCCAACATTCAGAATGCTGTTCTGAATGTTGGCGGTGGGGAGGAAAAACCCTCCTCCCACCGCAAGCCCCGGGAACAGAGGAGAAGCGCTGCGCGCCTTCCCCTCTGTTCCCGGACCTGTCCTGAAGGCTTGCGGTGGGGAGAAAAGCCCTTCTCCGCACCGCCAGCCTGGCAAGCGGTCTCCATAGGAACGCATTAATTGATTTTCAATGCATTCCTATGGGAAACCGTGCTTCGCAAGACGAAAAACTCGCAAGAAGAAAAAACTTGCGGAACGAATTAATTTCGTCTTGCGAGGCACCACTGTATATATTTGTCTGTACAGGGGGGAAAGACAGGTTGGCAGCAAACCTATAGAAATAAATGAACCTAAATTACAGAGGATTTCGGCGACTTGCTTTTGCGAATGTTCCATCAGTGCAAGCGTTACCTCTTGCTTGTTGGAAAGATCTCCTCTCTTCCTCCCATCCCCTGCACTGTTCCAGGTGTTCTCCTGACTCCCGTAGACCATTGTGGTGGTATGGGGGAGAGAGGCAAGGGAGGGGGGCATTCAGGGCCGGATTTAGGTTTGATGAGGCCCTAATCTACTGAAGGTAATGGGGCCCTTTATATATCCAGCTGTCCTTTGTCATCAACAATTTGTCACTGTTTTTTGTGTTGAATATATGCTATATGGCAATTTATGGACCTAACAGGTCTCTAAAGCCATTTGCCCATGTTGCCATGCCACCAGTCCATGCAGAATGTAGGCACCCTATATATAGAAATGAGCAAACCAGGGATATTTTAGGGATCAGGCTAGCAGGCGGGGCCCATTCCTTACATCATAGGAGCCTACACAACACAAAACACTGCCGCTGTATGTAGGTTTTATTTTATTTGTTTTTTATCTTATATTTTGGAAATGTACATCCACAGGTTTTTTTCCTTTAAATTTTTTGCCCCCCCCCCCGAGAGTGGGGCCCTAAGCTGCAGCTTGTTTAGCTTATATGTAAATCTGACACTGGGGGCATTGCACAAGTGGAAATCCTTATGTGGGCTTCTGCTAGCAGAACCAGTTGGTCATGTTCATTAATTTCAGAGGATCTTCTCTGAGCAAAACGTAGCACAATACCACCCATTGCATTTCCCGTACAATGTAGGATGAACCCTTTTAAAAGAAAGGGCTCCGACAAGACAGTGTCATTTCCATTTGCTTTGGCAGCTGGAGCACCAAATGCACCTGACCTGGTTCTCTTTTAACTGTCTGCTTGGTTTTTGCTCTCTGAAGTGCAAATTTGGGCTCGGAGTTGTTTAGACTCTCTTTATCTTTTCTGTATAATCCGTTCACCTGGTTACAAAAAATGCTAGCAAACGAAGATGATGTGCACTGGATGCTCCTTGTAATATTTACGCCACTGCTCTGCAATTCTCAAACAATCTGAACTTGCCGGGTGCGGAGAAGGAAGAACTTTTGTGACTACATTTTATTACATTTGCTACTATTACAGCGCAGTCCAGTGCAATATCTACTTAGGCGTACATCCCACAGGGTTCAAAGGGGGGTTATTTCCAAGCTAAGCATGCTATAGGACTGTGGCTTCAGTATTTCATCAGAGATTGGTTATTTCTAGGGTTTTGCTGCAGATAGATGACCATCGCTGAGGGATGCATGATTGGCATGAACCAATCGTGATACAGGATAGTGAGGGAGTCCAAACTTCTCTGTGGAAGATTTAACTTTTCACTATTTCTGGACCGATTCTGACAAGCACTGAAAATGCCAGTAATGTGGATGGAAACTTGGGATGCATACAGTCGTATGATTATCGTCTTCCAAAGCAACTACTCTATTCTGAACTTAAAAATGGAAAGCGTAATGCTGGTGGTCAACAGAAGAGGTTTAAAGACTCTCTCAAGGCAAATCTTTAAAAATGTAGTATACACCAACAATTGGGAAACAAGTGCTCCAATTGGAGAACAGCCTTTTCCAAAGGTGTCATGGGCTTTGAAGACACTCGAACTCAGGACACAAGGGAGAAATGTGCTACGAGGAAGGCACGATTGGCGAACCCTCACCGTGATCAACTCCTGCCCGGAAACCTACGTCCCCACTGTGGAAGGACGTGTGGATCCAGAATTGGCCTCCACAGTCACTTACGGACTCATTGTTAAAATTGTGGTTATGGAATACAATCTTACTCGGCTACGAGTGATCGCCAAAGAAAGAAGAAGTCGAGCTTGGAAGTAAAACAGAACCCGTTCTGGAAGTCCGTTCGACTTCCAAAACATTCGAAAACCAAATCGTGGCTTCTGATTGGCTGCAGGAAGTTCCTGAAGCCAATCGGAAGCCACGGAAGCCCCGTCGGATGTTCGGCTTCCAAAAATAGTTCCCAAACCGGAACAGTCACTGCCAGGTTTGCAACGTTTGGGAGCCAAAACGTTCAGGAACTAAGCTGTTTGACTTTCAAGGTACGGCTGTAATTTCAGGTGCTTAAGGTGGGTAGAACACACAGAATTTTTTTAAAAAATAATAAAGGTACGTACGCTCTTCACAGAGACGCCCCATCCATCCATCTGGGCAAGAACACACATTTGGTCTCTCACAGATGCCGCCATTCTGACACGGGAACCGGCAAATAGCTGGAAAGGGGAGCGGCATCAGGTTAGAGAACGTGGGACAGTGAAAGCAGAGGATGCACTACAGAACAGACACATTCCAAACATTCTTGGCAGTAGGTGGTTTCTAGGCAAAGTAGGTTTCCTTACTTGCAAGGATTATTGGGTACAGTGGTACCTAATTTGTTCTGGAGGTCTGTTCTTAACCTGAAACTGTTCTTAACCTGAGGTACCATTTTAGCTAATGGGGCCTCCTGCTGCTGCCGCCGCACCACTGGAGCATGATTTCTGTTCTCATCCTGAAGCAAAGTTCTTAACTTGAGGTACTGTTTCTGGGTTAGCGGAGTCTGTAACCTGAAGCGTCTGTAACCCGAGGTACCACTGTACAGCATACTGGATGAGCACCTTAATTAGTAGCCTTCAGCCACTGAATTAATTTTGTCAGGTTACCCTGTCAGCCTGAGCCCCCACCTGCAACACGGGAATAATATTTTATTTATTTCCTACAGTTAGACCTCGTATTTCCTGCAAGGAGCTCAAAGTGGCACAGTTTGTTTTCCTTTCCCCATTTTATCAACCTGACAACCCTGTAAGGTAGGCTTGCCAGAGAGAAGGTGACTGTCCCAGGTCAGCCAGTGAGTTCTGTGGCTGAGTGGTTGATTTATATTTTGGTCTCCTATGTGGGATGTCATCCATTGGAACTATCAAATGCAACATTCCTTATTTCCCAAGAGTGGGCACAGGCAGGGGGACATCCAGTCAGTGTAACTTCCTGTTCCATTGGTCTGGAGCATTCTCCCCCTGCATGTGATCTGGGAGATGGGCTGACTCCATAAAAGAGCCAAGTCACACAGCCATTTTCTCAGTCTTGTCTTCTCTCGCTTGCTTGCTGCTCTTTTGCTGCCATTTTGATCTCTTAATGTAATTTTGCTGTCTGCTGGCTCTCAGCTAGCAGCACATGAGCTCAATCTCCATGTGAGATGAACTCACAGATTGTTATGTACCGTATTTTTCGTTCTATAAGACGCACCAGACCACAAGACGCACCTAGTTTTTGGAGGAGGAAAACAAGAAAAAAAATATTCTGAATCTCAGAAGCGAGAACAGCAAGAGGGATCGCTATGCAGCGAAAGCAGCAATCCCTCTTGCTGTTCTGGCTTCTGGGATAGCTGCGCAGCCTGCATTCGCTCCATAAGACGCACACACATTTCCCCTTACTTTTTAGGAGGGAAAAAGTGAGTCTTATAGAGCAAAAAATACGGTAACTACTAAGCAAAGCCTGCCTTTCAGGGATCAAATCTTGAACTGAAATGTCAGTAAACTTCTTGTTACTCTTGTCTCTTTATTCTTTTAAGAGGGATAAAAGGGGACACCGGGAATAATCCATCTGGGCAAGCCAGATTGGATTGCTTAACTAAAGAGATTCAAACGAATCTGCAAACTAGCTTCCTGCGATATTGAGGGGAATCTGCAATGCTATACCACCCACTAGTGTGAGTGAAGGTAAGATAATACTTATTCAATATATCCTTTCCTACTATCCTTAACATTCCCACATCCTAGGCCTTAGTCCAACACTCTACCCAGCTGTCACCAACAGGTGCATTCCAGATGTTGCAGAACTAAGTCTTGTCATCCCTAGACTTAAGCCATGCTGGGAGTCTAAAAGCATCAGGAAAGCACCACATTGACTTTTTCACTGGAGATAATATTGGCTTATTTTTACAGAGTTTCTGTAAATTCAATTCAGGATTATTGAAATAACGTAGAAGAAATATTTGGCACAGTTAGGAAAAAGTAGGTCTTGCATTTGCTAAATATTTATACAGAAGAACATGCATATGCACTGCTGCCCTCTAGTGGATTCAATGTTTGACCTACTTCAATCTTTTTCAGTAGGTTAATAATAAAATAAAATAAAATATTCTGGACCTGGGACCCACCCAGCCAGGTGAACCTCTGTCATCTGGGTCCAGTTTCAATCTATTGGTCCATATCCACCCAATTACTGGCTGCAGGAACTTCTTCCCTTGATATTGGTGGAACAGAGCTGGGCGTCAACAGCATATTGACGGCACTTCACTCCAAATCACAATGGCTGCTCCTGCAGTGACTTCGTACACAGATACGAAACAGCACGGGCAACAAGAATGATCCCTGCAGAACCCTGCAAAACAGCTCCCATGGGGTGAAGAAGCCACTCAATGCTGCTTTCTGAAACTGCTCTCGGAGATTGAGAGCGGAACCGCTACAAAGCAATGCACCCAGCTCCTAAATTCTGAAAGCAGTCCAGGAGAATCAACAGGGGCACACTCCTCTGAGTTCTCTCCCAACCAAGACCAACAGACTAGGGTGACCAAGGCAATTTGGGTCCCAAACCAGAAGCTGGACTTGCAATGGGACTAGATGACCGATTCTTTCCAAGCACACCTTACCAAAGAAGGAGATATTAGCAACTGGTAATTGACAGATATTTCTGGGTCCAAAGATCTCCTCTTGAGGAGATGAACCACTTTCAAAGCTTATGGCACCACGACCCCTCTCACGGCAAGGCATGAAATCACCCCCTAGACTCACACAGTCAATTGCCTCTTCAGCTTGCTTTTATTAGCCAAGAAGGACAAGAGTGGGGAATACATGTAGGGGCTGGACCCCATCCATCATCTCCTCCCTGTCATCAGAGTGCAGCAATTAAAACTGATCTGACAACATATTGGGCCACATGGTGGTCTGAGTAAAGGTAAAGGTAAAGGGACCCCTGACAATTAGGTCCAGTCGCGGACGACTCTGGGGTTGCGGTGCTCATCTCGCTTTATTGGCCGAGGGAGCCGGTGTACAGCTTCCGGGTCATGTGGCCAGCATGACTAAGCCACTTCTGGCAAACCAGAGCAGCGCACTGAAACGCCGTTTACCTTCCCGCCCGAGCAGTACCTATTTATCTACTTGCACTTTGAAGTGCTTTCGAACTGCTCGGTGGGCAGGAGCTGGGACCGAGCAACAGGAGCTCACCCCGTTGCGGGGATTCGAACTGTCGACCTTTTGATTGGCAAGTCCCTCTTATCAAACCCATGTGAAGCACAGCGTCTAACGTGGAATGAATTTGAGCACTGTGTCACACTCACAATACCCAGAAAACCTCTCGCAGGGGGTTACAGCATTTTGTCTCTTAATGGTACTTAAATAATAATACAGATTTACTAAGTATGAAGAATACTATGATTTTTGTTGTGAGTAATATATTTTGCACTTTCTTGGGGGGGCGTCTACAACTGGGAGTGAGCTGCTGAGTACTGTATTGGTTTTTCCCTTGAGGTTACTCCGAGTCACACTGAGTCTTACTGTCATGAATCCACTGGACAATAATAATAATAATAATTAATTATTTGTACCCCGCCCATCTGGCTGGGTTTCCCCAGCCACTCTGGGTGGCTTCCACAGAGACCAAAAATACACTAAAATGTCACACATTAAAAACTTCCCTAAACAGGGCTGCCTTCAGATGTCTTCTAAAAGTCTGGTAGTTGTTGTTCTCTTTGACATCTAGTGGGAAGGCGTACCACAGGGCGGGTGCCACTACCGAGAAGGCCCTCTGCCTGGTTCCCTGTAGCTTTGCTTCTCGCAATGAGGGAACTGCCAGAAGGCCCTCGGCGCTGGACCTCCAGAGTTGCCAGAATATGACATGTAACCTGCTCAGAAACGGTCCCGACGTAAAGTACTCACACTGCATTTTTATTTGTAAGACTCGTATTAATTAAGATGTCATTAATTGGGTTAGAATGTATTTATTTTGCAGACCTGGGGCATTTCGTAATACTATTTATTGGTGCTAAAGCCCTACAGGGTTCACGTGAGTCATTGATGCTGCCTGCTTTCATGCTGCTTCTGATGTAGGCCCTTCAAAGGCTTAGGTGCTGGAGGTTTTTTTGCAATGCAAATAGTCTGCATTATTTATAATACACTTCTTCCTTTCTCTCTTTTTAAAAAAGCTCTCTAGGACATGAATCAGGAGAACACAAGACCCTTTCTGCCTTTGGTCCTTTTTTTCTATTACTCATTTTTTGGGTAGAAAGGCGAGGATGAATAATGCACGATATTTAATAGATTAAAGAGTTGCATACAATAAAGCTGGTTGTTATTTCTTTTTGTAGATGCTCAATGTTTGCTGGGGACGGATAATCCCACATCCTCTCAAATTGCTGCATGCAGCTGGATTCGGGCAATGTGCAGGTCAGCATAAGACTGTCATATGTAGACACAAAATTTACACCAGCGCCATCCTTGCTTATCCTTGCTGTAAAAAAGGTAAAGGTAAAGGACCCCTGGATGGTTAAGTCCAGTCAAAGACGACTATGGGGTGTGGCGCTCATCTCGCTTTTGGGCCGAGGGAGCCGGCATTTGTCCACAGACAGCTTTCCGGGTCATGTGGTCAGCAGGACTAAACCGCTTCTGGCACAACGGAACACCGTGACAGAAACCAGAGCACATGGAAATGCCATTTACCTTCCCGCCACAGTGGTACCTATTTATCTACTTGCACTGGCATGCTTTTGAACTGCTAGGTTGGCAGGAGCTGGTACAGAGCAACAGGAACTCGCCCTGTTGCAGGGATTCGAACCGCTGAGCTTCTGATCGGCAAGCCCAAGAGGCTCAGTGGTTTAGACCACAGCGCCACCCACATCCAAGAATACCCACGCACTCACTAGCCAAGCCGGTGGTTGGCATGGGATGGTTGGGGTGGGAGGGAAGGAAACAGAATTCTGGAAGTTCACCCCTTGCCCCCAATGTTTGAGAAACACTGAGCCGAAATGCAATGGTGATTTCCTGAACTGTCCTGACAAAACTGGGATAGTTTTACGGGAAATATGAAACAGATAAATCTTCATTCCACCTCCCTTGCAACGTCCAGTGGAAGACAAGTGGTAACATCACAGCACCAGGCTGTGTGTTATTTGCCAACACCCTGCCAGCCAATTCTGCAAGGCGGGGCAGAGCAAACCTTAAGAACGATGATGTCAGATAGCGTGTTGCTTTGTGTTTAACCTAGATATCAGTTGGAGGTTGGGTGGTGGCAGCTCCACACCTCCCAGTTTGAGTAGCCCCGCAGCTAAACTGAGGGAGGAGTTTATTCTATTATTGCTACCTTTAACATTATTACCTCAAGGTGGCATTTATGGTCCTCCACCTCCCCATTTTAATTATTATGTTCATGATTGTTCGTTATGTTTTCTCACAGAGTGACCCAAAGCAACTTACATCAAAAGCGATTGAGGACAACCAAGTAAGAACCGAAAACCAGTAGTAATGGCAATACGGAAAGAAAAGATTAAAAAAAGATGTGTGTGTTGTTGTTTTTTAAAAACCTTTAAATTTAGAAGCCTGTTTCCTGAAATATGTTGTCTCTAAATTCAGCACAGCAAAACCATGACTATATTAGAAGCAGCACCTCCACCCTCATAGTTCAACCCGGACACTGAGGTCCATCTCCAAGGGCCTTCTGGTGGTTTCCTCACTGCGAGAATGGTGGGGTATAAATAATAAAATTTTTATTATTATATTATATAGACAGTGCTTCTTTAACGGTAAACACTGGGGAAACCTCTGGGGAATTCTTTTTAGAGGGCACCTATCATACAATTGCTAGAGAATGTGGCAGGATGGGCCTCTGGCACAGCTGTTATGGCAAAGGCCTGTTTACCTCTGCAGGCTGGTGGCGTTGTCCAGGTTGCGTTCTCTAAACAAACGCTTCGTAGGGAGCCTTCCAGCATGTATCCGCTGTAGCACGAGTATGTCACCACATCTCCGTACTGATAAAATGTTCCCCGAACCAAAGCGTTTGCTACGTGAGCCGGTGGTCCACAAGATATCTCTAAACAGACACAATAACGAAACTGTGATTTAAATGGTAAAGCACATCACGATTTGACTCTGAGAAGACTATTCAGGGAGCTTGGGGTTGGGGGGCTGGTAATTAGTCTGAATATCATATTTGACTTCAGCATTTATAGATATGCAAGGATGCCTGACTTCCACGCACATGGTTGTTTGCATATGGATTTGGTTGACAGGCTGGGGCTCCTTATACCTTCCCATATGGTCCCTCCCAGCTGCTGGCCAAATCTGAAAGGTGGGTGGGGCTGTCCACTTGTCAATCAGCTGGCGTAAGGACACATGGCACTTTGAAGCCCCAACAGCCAAGGAGATCATTGGGCCTTCAAAGCACCGGGTCCTCCCTCCATTTGCATTCTCTGGGGGCGGGGTCAAGTGGGGGCCCCCAGGCACAGGACAGAGCTGTGAGGGGGTGCTTACATGGTGGTGCCTTGTTGTACCCCTTCAAAATCTTGCGCCTGGGGCCATGGCCCCCCTGACCCCCACACTATGCACCTGTCCCCCCATTACATTTACATAATACCCAAAATGTGAATCTCAGCTTTCGCAGGCAGAAGACTAGGCATGATTTCAAGGCATGTCCAACTCTCTCAGATTGACACCGATTGATATGACAATCAGCACTTTTACCTGAACGTGAATTAATGCAGACCGGCCTATAAAATCTCTTTGTCGACTTGGTTTTGTGTTCTAGCTTCACTGGAGAGAGGAGCTTAATGCTGAAAGCTATTCTCAATAAAAACGAAAGTCGCTTTTCATTATTATTATATTACTTACTTTCACATTTAGCTCTAGTCGGAGTCCATGCCTCATCAGAATTACAGGTTATGACAGATGGCCCTCGAAGCTGATAGCCCTCTCGGCATTTGATAAATACCTTTTGCCCGACATAAAACGTTGTCTCCGATAGGAGGGCATTTTCTGGGATTATGAATGGCACAGGGCACGGATTTGCTGTTAACCGTAGGAAGAGAGGGGAAATGCAGATAGTAAACAAACCTGACATATCCTTACTTAGTTAAATTATGCTACCACTGAAAAATAGGCTTACTTATACAGTATTTAGTCCACAACGAAAGCTGTAACCTGTTCATTTAGGTATTCTGTCCATTATTTTAAGTGTATGTGTAACAGTGTAGTACTTATCCATACATATACATTAAGAAGAAATTGATTATTTTGATTGTTGTTAGCCGCCCTGAGCCCAGCTTCGGCTGGGGAGGGCAGGATATAAATAAAATTTATTTTTATTATTATTATTATTATTATTATTATTATTATTATTATTATTCTCTGCCAATGGTGGCATGGAAGTCACCAAACAGATATAGCAATGAAAGCAATAAAAGTGAAAACTGTAGGAGTCAAAAACAAGTAAAGCTAGTTTCCATTATTGAGAAGTGAACATACGTCTGCACTGAGGTATAGGATGGCTCCACGTTCCTGCTTCTGTGCACTCTGCAATGGGCTCCCCTTCTAAGCTGTACCCTCTGTTGCAATAATACGCAGCCCTGCTGCCAACTGTGTTGTTTTCATAGACAGCATTCCCATTCTCAATGAATTCTGGATCTTCACATCTGGTTTCTAAACAATGGTAAGTTAATTAGGACAATTGTTTCTTTGCAGTGAATCATTTAACAAGAGAAGCATCAGAAGAGCAACGAGAGTCTATCAGGGCTCCCTAACACCCCTCTGAAGATGTGGATTTCTGTGAAGACAATCTGGACCTCTCACTCGTTTGGAATAAGAGGACGGTGTATAAACAGATCGCCTGTGTCCCCATGAACAAGAAAACTAGCAGGACACTCACAAATGCAAAACACAACCCAAAAATCACCTTTGCAGGACGGAAAGGGTTTACTCCAAGTTCCATTGGCCAAGCAGGTGATGTTTTCGGGTCCAAGCAAGTGATATCCAAAATTGCATACAAAGGATATGTTGCTTCTGTAGTATGTTTTCTCTACGACTACAGGCAATGCATTTTCCACTCTTGGAGGTGGTTCACATCTTATGCCTGCAAGAGAAAAGAAGCTTGTGGTCAGTGGAGAAAGAGCTTAATCACGAGCCAGGGCTTGAACGATATGGTAAGCAAAACCTTGGCTTGGCTTAGTGTGGTGTGGAAGCCCTCTCTGAGAGACCACATGTTCTTACAGTCTCAGTAAGCCATAGTTCGCTTTACTGTGTTGTGCAAACCAGGTCATGGTCTAATGCCTAACAGCAGCAAACGGTTCTGTAGGGAAAGTGGACACAGGGAGGTTTTCCTTCCTCTTTTATAACGCTAAAACTTGGGGGAATTTTATGAATGAAGCTGAGAAGATTCAAGACAAAGGAGGAAGCACTTTTCTACACACCACATGGAATTTACTCCCGTGGGAGGCAGTGATGGCCAATGACTGGTCCAGCATGACTCATCTTATGTTCAGGTGATTCTGGATTTTTTAAAAAAAATATTTTGGTTTCTGATATAGATTTTTTGGAACACATGTGTGTTTTACCTACCGGCGGGTTTTGTTGTTTTTATTGTTGTACATTGCTCTGGGCTCCCTTTTGGAAGAAGGGCAATTCATGGCTTCAATAAACAATAAATATAACACTAGGACAAATAAAACAATAAAACTGTCCAATAAAATTTTATTGGACAATAATAACAATAAGAAGTAAAATATACAATGTGACCAATGTAATAAACAGTAGGTGTAAATGAAAATAGACAGACAACAAGAATCGTATGTATAGAAGGATTTATTTGTTTACAGATATTTTATGGACAAATGTGGAGGAAGAATAACAATATAAAAAATGCATAAGGAAAATGCAAAAAACTTAGAAACGATATAAAAAAGCCAGAAGAAAGAAGGAGGGAAGTCAGCTCCTAGGAGCAAATATAAATGTAAAATGTAATGCAATATGTGTATGTACAGTATGTAATTTAAAAAACAATAAAGATTATCGGGGGGGGGGGGTAAAGGACTAATAAAACAATTCGGGGGGGGGGGGACGAAGACACCCATTGTTTCCTCTCCCTTGTTACATGACCACCAACATGGCTTTGCCTGTGGCAACTACAGGAAGGAGAAGGCTTTGCGTTTCTACTGAAATTTACCTAATGTGGAGAACTTTTGTCAACTGACACTGATATTTACTTACTCACACACGTAGGGGCTGAGGGGCTCCACTTCTTGTTAACATGGCAAATCCTTCGAGCTGGCCCCTGTAGTTCAAATCCCTGATCGCAATTGTAGAGAACTTCATCTCCAAGCACAAAATCTTTGCCAATAATGGATCCATTATCTATTGGTTCAGGGGGCCCACAGGATATCTCTGAATGAAAACACACAGGTGATCTTTTCAGTAAAGCGTTCAACTTCCAAAATGTTTGGAAACCAAGGCGCGGCTTCCAATTGGCTGCAGGAACCTGTGGAACCTGCGGAAGCCGCATCGGACGTTCGGGTTCCAAAGAACGTTTGCAAACCGGAACACTCACTTCTAGATTTGTGGTGTTCAGGAGCCAAAACTTTCGACTTGCAAGGTGTTTGGGATCCAAGGTGTTTTGGATCCAAGGTACGACTGCACTTAGCTTTGTTTACTTTGCTGGTATGGATGAGTTTGCAGATGTTTAATTACTAGGAAAATGTGGGGGGGGGGGAGCATCTCAGAATCTCTGCAAAGGACCCAAACAGACTCCGCTGAGCTATACAACATATTCCAGTATTGCACCTTGGGGTGGGGGTGGGGAGCCATGTTCAAATTAAGCTTGACATATAATAAAATTAATGCATCGCTTACTTCTGCAGACTGGTGTTGCTCCACTCCAGAGTTTATCTGCTCCACAAATACGCTCTGCATCACCCTATCGGGTAAAAGAATAATTCAGAAAAGAGCACAAAATATCCTATTCTCACAGGAAATCTGATATTGGACAGAGGAATCTTTGACCAGCAGATCTTTGGGCAAGGTGCACCAGCTAATTCTAGCAGATTCTCCTCTCCAACTGAAGCCCCGTATAACAAAGCCCACCCAGAGGGGCCCAACCTCTGGAGCTGAGAGGAGGAGGAGGAGGGATAAAACTGATTGCACAAGCTATCTCCTGCATGCACAACCACTGGGCACAACCCAAGGAATAACGGAAGTAGAAAAGCATTATCGAAGAAATATGAAAGCGTTCTCTCATAAGTCTGTGGGGGAAAGCTGGGTTGGCAACTTCAATAAAATATTTGAGGGGATGGGGATGGGGTCCCACACAACCAATCAATGGGGACTGAAGAGGAGTGGTACCCCAGACAAAGCTCAATGAAGATTAAGCAATGGTCATGAAATGTCAAGTACGGGAGTTCCCCATTTCCCTTCTGGTGGCTCACCGATAAGAATTAACGAGCATTTGGTAGATTTATAGTCTTTTTATTACAGCATTCTGTTACAAGCACAAACAGGCAACCCCCTGCAAGGATATGAGTTACCTACTGTGGCGTTTGCCTTCCTAGGTGTGTGACATCATACTGGGTTCATAGGGAAAGGGTTAACTAATTGTAAAATGACTAACCAATGGGAACCCAGGGGGCAGAGTTAACTGTGTATAAGGTTTAAGCACAGAGTTTTTTGGGGGGAGAGAGTTAGAGGTAGGGTGGTTGAGAAGACAGTCTGAGTTAGAAGAGACAGATAAGATAAGTCTGTGGGTTGGGCTAGTCTGGGGTGAGACTGTGAGATAATTTGTTATGAGGAGTCAGTCAAACAGTTGAGATAGTCAGTCAGAAGGTATTAGGAAGGTGTAGGCCAGTAAAAAAAACCTAAAGTTAAGGTACTGACAGGAATATTATCGGAGAAACATAAACTTGTTAATGTTTGTAAAATAAACTTGTTTTTTTGGTTCACTTTTAACAACTGTTTGGGCTCAGTGTTTTACCAGAGAGTAACGGGTTGGTGGCAGCGGGGAAGCGAGCACAGTGGTGGCACAGGGATCAATTGACCGTTAAACGTCCAGGGACCCTGTGTGATCACCACACCTACTCTGTCTCTTCCCCACTTCCGCAGCAAGAAGCGCTCCAATGGGATGTCCCCCCCCCGTGTCTTCTTTGTTCTCTGACACGCTCGGACCTCCAAGTTCAGGGGGAGGGAGGGGGTTCCCCCCCACTCTTGATTGCTGTATCGCCCAGCTGCTCTCTCTGTTCTGGTTGCTTAGCTACTATCTCATAGCTGGGTAGCTCCTCTCTCAACTGAGCAGCTTCTGTGTCTGCTTGTCTCCCTGCTTCTGGAAATGCTGGAAGCAAAGGGGGGGGGTTGAATATTCCCCCTCCTCTTCTGTTAGGAGCTGCTTTTCCTGCGACTGCATCCCCCAATCTTCTGATCCAGACCAGCCTCTGACATGGAATGCCAAGTGAGTATTGTGAGGTGGAGGAGGAGAAGGAAATGGAGTATCTGGGGAGGTTTTTTTGGCTGGCTAAAGTCATGAACGGGAACAATTTGCACAGCCACATTTTGTTGCAGGTCCCACTTGCGTCATTAAAACTGATCTAATTTTTAAAAAGCGCTTTCTCTCGTTTTCCTTCCTGATACTACTGTGTTCATCTTTGGCCACTGAGTTCCACTGCGTTTTACCATTTTAATGTTATTGTGAAATATTTGGGAATTTGCTTACACAAGGGCAGCATACAAACATTTTAAATAATAAATAAACAAATACTGTCCCCTCCCAAGGTATTGTGTTATTACAGGGGTCAGCAAACTTTTTCCCTCAGGCCTTGTGGGGGGCCAGACTATATATATATATTTTTTGGGGGGGGGAAATGAACGAATTCCTATGCCCCACAAATAACCCAGAGATGCATTTTAAATAAAAGCACACATTCTGCTTATGTAAAAACACCAGGCAGGCCCCACAAATCACCCAGAGATTCATTTTAAATAAAAGGCCTCATTCCACTCATGTAAAAACACACTGATTCCCGGAGCGTCCGTGGGCCGGATTTAGAAGGCAATTGGGCTGGATCCGGCCTCTGGGCCTTAGTTTGCCTACCCATGTGTTATTATTATGAACAACAAATATACAGGCTGAAAAATTCTTGCCCAGCCTTCTTCCTGGTGTGCTACTTTCCTACTTTCAGGTTTGTTTTGTTTTCGTACAGCAAGAGAGTCAAAAATACGATTTGCTGCCTGCAATTTGAAGTGCTACAGCTCTCTCATCTCTGAACTACTAGTTTATTTCCTCCTCATTGTAGATCTGGCGATCCAGATCCTCATGGAGATCCAGCTACAGTTCCTGTCTTAACAGATGCAGACCTACAACTAAAGCTTCACAAGCAATCATCCCAACTTGGATCCAGTTTCTGGTGTACCAGTTTGAAAGGTGCATTGGACGTATAGTTTTGTGACTTAATTCTTTTGAGAATGGCTTTGCCAATTCCTGTGGTTTAATGAGTGGCAAATAAGATGCACATCATAAGCGATGCAGCACACCTGTATTTTATTCTCAAGTGCAAATGATGGTTGTAAGAAGCTTTTCCCAATAAAAGGACACATTGATTTTAATTTAGCATGCCATCTACTGGGCAACATGCTAACCAACAGAATGAAGAAAAGATTGAATGGACTTACTTCCAACTCATAACCAGAACTGCATTGATAAAGAACCATGTCTTTGTAACTGTATCTGTTGCCAATCATTATTCCATGTTCTGGAGCCTCAGGCTTTCCACAGGAAACAGGAGCACAGATCTCGCTTGAAAATAATGGCATCCAGTTACCGTTATTCTAAAAAGAGGGGGGAAAGTATCTCCATGGCTTGCTAAGCAACACAGAAGCAACAAATTTCTTTTTTCTTTTCACAAGTGCAAACAGCCTAGCAACAAATAACTTTGATATGCAGAGTTTAAGAAATGACTGGACTGAAGTATTGAGACGTTCACTATTACCTAGACCAGGGTTTCCCAAACTTGGGTCTCTGGCTGTTTTTGGACTACAACTCCCATCATCCCTAGCTAACAGGACCAGCGGTCAGGGATGATGGGCTTTTTAGAGTGGTGTCAGGGGTATGGCATGTCCTGCGTTTTTCTGGATTGCAACTTGCACTTTTTGGAATTGAGAAAAGTCATAAGCAAAAGTTCTGACGATTAGCAGAAAGGTGTTTATTCACGCAGAAAGCATTATTTGGATCAAGAAATGTTGAGCAGACATTATTTAGCAGCATGAATTTCTTCCAAATTGCTAAATAGCATTTTTTATTCTAAATATTCCAAATTTTGTAGACATAAACTGTTCCATGACAAATTACAACGATGCAACCATTGCTTGCTAATCAAGCCGTTTAACGGTTTCCAGGAGCTATATAAATTGAAATGTATCTAGAAAAACAAAAGGATAAAACTCCACTACCTAATAGGAGCAGGTCCATGCTTCTCTAAGGAGGATAATTTGACACAATTCTCATATGTCAAGTTTTATTGAGGTGGCATGGAATGTCTGGCCTTTCAAATAACAGAATTAACTTCCTCTAAATTTAAAACTAAGGATGCAATCCTAATATACAGACTTCCCTAACAGACACAAGTCCCATTCATTGCACTGGGAATTACTTCCGAGTAGGCATGCATAGGATTGAGCTGCCAGCCTGGAATGGTGCCGTTATAAAAAGGTTACGAGGGAGGATTATTTTCAGATCAATATTTTTTAAAACAGCGATGCAGTTCAGTTTTCATTTAGCAGAATAAAAGCATGGTGTATTACCATAACATTATTATTATTTCGCTCTTCAGGAATGACTTCAGTAGGCACAGATATATGACTATTAAGACAAGGATTAAAACAGAGCAAAAGTGAGATAAACCTTTACCTGGCATGTGGAAGTGTTTGCTCCAATCAAAAGATAACCTTCTTGGCATGATAAGGTAATGCTCTGGTTCACAGTGAACTCATCCCCAGAAATAATTACATTGGTTATATTTGTTGGCAGGGAGCATTTTCTGGGGCAACAGGAAATACTATTAGGGGACCAGTGCCCATCTTCCCGACAGGTACAGGTGTCCATTTCTGTCTCCATCACATAACCCTCCAGACATCTGCAACATATAAGTCACACTGGGGTCACCGGCAATTGGTACATATTGCATGCTCTGAACTGCTGAAGTAAATCCTAAGGTACATATGTTAGCTGTCTGTGATAAAATAAGACGTCTTACACGAGACTTGAAGATAAAGATTTACTTATTAGGTTGGCAACAGTTGAACAACATATATTATTTGCATACCTATTAATGAACACAATGCATTTCACTCCCTTGAGCCCAAGAGCCTGGCGGGAAGTTGCGCCGGTCTCCCCAGGCTTGCAGATATCTGTCCCCCGAGCTTGTGGGGCTGGCAGCCTCCAAACCAGGTCGGGGAACAGCGGGATGGCGGCACTGCGCCTCCCCGCTGTCCCCCGAGCTTGTGGGGCTGGCGCTGGGGAGAAGCAAGCTTCTCCCCACTGCCAGGCTCCAAACCAGGTCGGGGAATAGCGGGATGGCGGCGCTCCGCCTCCCCGCTGTCCCCCGAGCTTGTGGGGCTGCCCGATATCTGCCCGAAGCCCGGGGAGCGCTCCGGAGCGTGCCCCGTGCTTCGGGCTGCAGGCTGCCTCCCGCAAGCCTTGCGAGCCCGCTGGAACTCCCGCCGGGCTCGCAAGGCTTGGGGATAGCTTCCTGAAGCCTGGAGAGCGAGAGGGGTCGGTGTGCACCGACTCCTCTCGGTCTCCAGGCTTCAGCGAAAGCCTGCATTCGCCCCATAGGACGCACACACATTTTCCCTTCATTTTTGGAGGGGAAAAAGTGCGTCCTATAGGGCGAAAAATATGGTAATCAACTAACAGAATGACCAACCAACTCCCAAACGCCAACTGCCACCTCCTTTCCCCAATACCGTTTATTCTTCGTGAAATACATTTACAATGCAAACACAAAACAAGCATCTGTTGGGGATGTCTGTGTCTGATGATTTAACAAATCCTACTTCTTGTAAGGGGAGAAAGGAAGCTTGCCATAAAACAACCCGAGCAGGGTTTAAGGAGATGGAGAGGTGCTTCAGAGAGCAGTATGCAAGCCGTTCTCTTAAGTGCCTCCCCATCTCCAATAAACAGTGGTGTTAAAACCCCATTTAAAGGTTGGCTGAGCTGTGATGGGGAGGAGCTTAAGGTTGGTTGGGAGTGGAATGGGAGGTTGGAGTGACCTGTGAGGGGATGGGTGAGGGTTTTGGTCAGGTATAAAGGGAGATTGGCTAGGTATGGGGGAAGCAGGGTTAGCAGGTAGGCAGAGCAAACAGGAATGGCAACCTCAAGTTACGTATGTATGTATATATGTATGTATGTATGTATACATACTTATACATACATTCTAAGGCAGACTAGGGCTGGTAAATACAGTGGTACCTTGGTTTAAGAACAGCTTAGTTTATGAACAACTTGGATTAAGAATGCTGCAAACCCGGAAGTAGGTGTTTTGGTTTGTGAACTTTGCCTTGGAAGCAGGACATGTTCCGCTTCCTGCTGAGTGTGTTCCATTTGTAAATTGAGTCCCCCACTGCTATGGGAAAGCACGCCTTGGTTTAAGAACGCTTTGGTTTAAGAGCAGACTTCCGAAATGCATTAAGTTCATAAACCAAGGTACCACTGTATATTGATATATCGTCCAAAGCCAGTTGGAAGTCCATATTGTGAGATTGGTTTCATAATTTTTGACCTGGCAACATATCACCAATTGTGTTTGTGTGCTATGCAAAAACAATGATTGTGGGGGAAACAGTGAAGCCAGCCAAGGCTTCTCTATATTTCTGTACTCCTTGTTAACTCTGCTGGTTCACCTCTCCCCTGCCTCTTGCAAGGGGCAGTGAATCAAAAGAGCAGGCTCTGGCAAAAACCAGGATTCTGGAAAAACCATGAAGCCAGCCAGTGACTCTACATAGTTCCCTCCTTATTTCAGACATCATGATTTATTGGTAAGTCGTGATGCTTTTGCTGGTGATATTTCACGATGCTGGAAACCAGGTATCGCCCAGGCCTAAGACTCTTAGACTGGCATGTGAACTCTTCTTACCTGTACTGGACTTTGCTCCCATAGGCTTGCGACTCTCCAACGGCAACTGCGTGAAGGACAGAAGGTGGTGGCCCGCAAGTCAGTAAGGTGCAACTTGGATACGGCTTGCTCCAGGCTCCTGTTTCCGTGCACGTCAATTCCGATCTCCCTTGCATCACGTAGCCCAGTTCGCAATTATAAACGATGGCATTCTGGTCTACAGAGCTGCTCCCATTGATGAATGCGTTGGGGATCGTTGGCGGGGGGCCGCACGAGATCTGCCCGCAGTGCGGAAAGCCAGAACTCCATCTGCCGGCAGCTTCGCACGTGATTTCTGTGGGTCCTAGCAGCTTGAAACCTTCCAGGCACTGAAACTCTACCCTCTGGCCACAGCTGAAATGGTTGCCTACAACTTCCCCATTCTGAATCACGGGCACAGGGCATTCGCAAGGCACGCACGAGGGGGCTGTTCCATTCCACATCCCATTAGCCATACACTGCCTCACTGGGTTCCCCTGTAACTCATAGCCAGGAAAGCAGATGTACTTTATATATTTCCCATAAGTGAAGACCGAGCCGTTCAGAAAGCCGTGAGAGATGTCTTCAGGAGGCCCACAGCTGACAGACTCACAGAAAGGAGACTCTCTATCCCAGTTACCGTCAGCCTGACAGATACGTACGGATGCACCACGCAATACATACCCTTCGTCACAGCGATGCTCAATTCTCTT
The DNA here is from genome assembly GCF_964270895.1 of Podarcis filfolensis. Lineage (NCBI taxonomy): Eukaryota > Metazoa > Chordata > Lepidosauria > Squamata > Lacertidae > Podarcis > Podarcis filfolensis. The sequence goes on from NC_139621.1 coordinate 18,684,339, forward strand.
CCCAAAGCCAAATTCCGACCCACTAGTCTGCCCGTGACGAAGCGCCGGTGGTTCGGCACATTGGATCACCCTGCAAAACGGAGATCTTCCACTCCATCGTCCGTCTGCAAGGCAGACTCTCCTCTGGTCCCCTTCCAGGATGAAACCTTCTTTGCAGCTGTACTCGATATGTTTTTGGAACGTATATTCCTCTCCTAGCACTTGGCCGTTCTCTAGATTAGGGATTTGGCCGCAGGAAATGGGAAGGCAGATTGGCTCATCCCCATCCCAATTCTGATCGGCCTGGCACGTTCTCTTACCTGGACCATTTAACTGAAACCCAGGGTCGCACTCATAGTGGACCACGCTCCCGTAAGTGCGACCTTCCCCTCTTATTGTGCCATTCATGGGCCTGCTAAGCCCCGTGCATGATACTACTTTGCAAGTCGGGGCTTCGCCACTCCATTGCCCATTGGGCAGACAAAGTCTTGTTTCTGAGCCCATCAGCTTATACCCTGGTTTGCAGGTATACTTCACTGAACTACCAAGCGTGTTCTCTGTAAAATTCGCGAAGCCGTTTTCCGGGTGCGGCAGCAATTCGCACTGGCTAGAGATGCAGACAGGGGCACTGCCATTCCACATGCCGTCCTCTTGGCAAGCCAGCTTGGAATTCCCTAAGAGTTCGTAGCCAGGGTAGCAGCTATACAACACCATAGTCCCATATAAGTACCCTGACAAAGGCAGTGTGTTAATGGCCTTTGAATAACTTTGCATGTCTTTCTGGTTATCAAGTATTAGGGAGTAAAAAGGTGGGCTGGCAGTAGGGAACCCCTCTTCAAACCCTCCTCCATGGGCAAAAAGCTTGTCATTGCTGCTAATTGTTATATACCCCCCAAAATCTATGTGGGGAGGAAGGCCACAATCAGTTGGCAGGCATACTGGGCTAACACTAGACCAACCAGACTCTTCACAAGTCTGCATGGCAAGACCTGAGAGCTGAAATCCTGGCATACAGCTGTATATCACCATAGCGCCATAGCTGTAATCTGCACCTTCGACGAAGCCGTTCTCAATGGGCTGTGGAGGATCGCAGTTGATAGCTCGGCAAGAGGGAATTTCTGCATCCCACTCCCTTGTCTCCAGGCAGCTCAGGACACTTTCCCCTTCGAGCTGGAATCCTCTGTCACATGAGTAGGTAACTGTCTGCCTGTAGTGCAGGTCAATGTACGAATATCGGCCATTCTGAATCTCCCTGGGCTTGGAACACTCAATGGGCTTGCAAGTTGGCTTCCTTCCAAGCCAGTGGCCGTCCTCCCCGCAGAGTATGGTCATGTTCCCCACTAGCTCAAAGCCTGGTTTGCAATTATACAGGGCAGTGCTGAGGTAGGTAAGGCCTTGGACGTCTACAATGCCGTTCTGAACTTCCGCCGGCTGTGGGCACTCCACCGGAATGCATTCCGGCAGTGGGGCGCTCCATGTACCGTCGGCTTGGCAGCTGATGGTCGAAACACCTTTCAGCAAAAACCCATCCATGCACGTGTAGCTCACGGTGCTGCCAAAATGAAGGGAAGACACCACGGAGTCTGAAAAGGGGATATAAGGCGGCCGAGGGCACAGTACGGCTTGGCAGACAGGGAAAGAATCGTTCCACTGTTGTGACGTCAAACATTTCAATACGGAGGCACCGTGCAAAGCAAAGCCCTCTTTGCAGGAAAAGTGGACCACGCCTACTTGGCCAGCTATCTCCTTCATGACCAGCTGATTCTCAATTAGCGGGGGCTCAGAGCACTTTGCCGGGACGCATTTGGGGTTTTGTTTTCGGTCCCACACCCCAGAGTTCTGACAAGTCCAGGAGGCATCTCCTATCAGCTCGTAGCCTTCGTCGCAGAAGAACCTGACTTTTGCTCCCACTTCAAAACTTTCTCCCTTGCTGAAGCCGTGCCGGAGAGAAGGTGGTTTTGCACAAGTGACAAGGGTGCAGGAAGGAAGGGTTTCACTCTGCCACTGGCGGTTAGCTTGGCAAGTGAACGTTGCACTTCCATTCAGCTGATAACCAGCATTGCACCGAAATCTCACTTCGCTCCCAAAGGAACGCCCTGTTGCAACCTGTAAAATGGACCAGAACAGACTTTAGGGCTTATAAAACGTCACACACCTAGCAGATAAACACTGACTTCTGACAGTTCATAAATGTTAAGGCTTTGATTCCAAGACCAACTGACACCATTCCCACTCCCCCGCACTTAAAGAGTTAAAGATTACCACAAATTCCAGTCTTTCTCTGTGCAACTGAGGTGGGGCATTAGCTGTGAGGCCAGTTTCATAGGACCAGATGAAACAAAAACTCCAAAATTTAATGTGGAAAGACATCATTATCAACAAAACTCAAACTCAAGGTGAAATAAATGTGCCTGTACACCTGAACAGGTTTTGGTACCTCTTTCAGCATTTTTATGGATGATGAATGGGAAAAAGTGATATCAGATACATCTTTTGGTTATCCCTACAAATCTGCCCACCATCTGTACAGGAAAAAAAAAATACCAGAAAACTCAGCCAGCGAAATGTTTTCTGGTTTTCTTAGTGTCCTGTTTAAAAGCACTGCACTTACCGGATTAAGTTGCACATATCTGATTTTTAGAAGTCTGATTCAGAGACTAATGCATTTCCCTAACTACCTTAAACAAAAACTCTGCTTTTAATTATTTTTTCCAAGTTCATTGGCCTGGACTTTTAAACTACTGAACCTTCCAGCTGCTAATGCTGTCTATGCTCAAGGCCTTAGCAGTACCTCAATAACTCCATTTGCAAGTTTGGGTGGTTCTCCACAGGACACTGGGTGACAGGTGGGCATAGCAGCGCTCCATGTTCCGGTTGCCTCGCATGTCCTCTTCTTCTCTCCTTTGATATAGTACCCTTTAGTGCAGCTGTAAGCCACGATGGCCCCAAAACTGTAATTTGTGCCGATTGCATAACCGTTTTTAATGCCTGCTGGTTCTCCGCAGCGAACAGGAATGCACTGGATGGTCAATGGAGAAGGGCTCCATTGCCCTCCCCGAACACATTCAATCTTAGCGGACGTGTTTAAGACAAAGCCTTCTGTGCACTTGAAGCTCACAACAGACCCGGCTGCAAATTTGGCCTTGTTTGACGATTCCAAGATGCTGTAAGGCGCAGGCAGTGGTCTCTCGCAGAAGTCGGCGATACATTCCGGAACGTCTTTGTCATCCGGCGGCACCCACTTTCCCTGGGCATTGCACAGCAACTGGGCATTGCCAGCTAAACTGTACCCATCAGTGCAGTAGTAGATTGCTATGTCGCCGAAGAGACGATGGCCGCTTTCTGGAGAGGCATGTTCCACAGGCGGAGGCTCATCGCATGAAACGGCCACACATTGCTGGTGATTCAGGTCCCATTTGCCACTCGCCAAGCATTCCACAGTTTCAGTGCCAATTAATGTGTAGCTGTGGAATGGAAGGAAAAGCAACATTAGATTCATAATAGAACGGATTTCTAACGTCATACAGCAGTACCTTGGTTCTTGAACGGCTTGGCTCCCGAACAAATCAGCTCCTGAACGCTGAAAACCCAGAAGTAAGTGTTCCGGTTTGCGAACATTTTTCGGTAGCCGAACGTCCGACATGGCTTCCGCTTGGGTCCAGGAAGCTCCTGCAGCCATTCGGAAGCCGCGCCGTGGTTTTCGAACGGTTTCGGGAGTTGAACAGACTCCCGGAATGGATTAAGTTGGAGAACTGAGGTACCACTGTAAAAGTTTTGAAATGTACTTACTTTTTTGGAGGGTGGGTTAAGTTGCCATGGGAAAGTTTTATTCTCAGAAAGAATGGGTATAAATGATTAAAATGAATTAGAATATACCTTTTCTGTAAACCATGGAAACTAGTGGAGGAGTAAATCACTGTCAAATTCCACTGATTTCAACAGGAGAGTTATTTTAAATTGCCGGGCCTTAAAAGTATTTAACTTTGGAGCCGCAGATAAAAACAAGTCACAGCTATGAAAGTGTTTTCGCATGCCTACGATTATTTCTTTCCTAGATATATTTCCTCGGATGCAATTCACTGGCGGTGCTGGGGCTCCTCCTACTGATGGGTGCAATCTTTTGCCCCCCTATCAAGTAGTTAGCTCTAAAACAAATCATTCAGGGAGCTTTGAACAAAAGGTTCCGTTGAGCTAACACATCTTTGAGACCAAAAGGTGGATGCTCTTTTTCAGCCCAAACATTCCTTTCTGGGCAAGCATCCAGGAACCACTTGCCAGTGTTACGGGGGCAGAGGCTGAGGTGGACAGAGCAATGAATATAAATCTTCCCTTTGCACAGCAGGCAATTTTCTACACACTCTCACACTTCCCTCTCTATCCAGACAAGCATCAGAGTCGAAGGACACTTCTCAGCCAGGCAAGCACATTTGGGGTGCAAAGCTTTGGAGCTGTGCGATATATTGATAAATGGCGTTCAGTTCACAATACTGGTTTCAGACAAATTGAGCTGGCAATACATTGCGATGGCTGGGGAGCTGCCATGTATTTGCCATCACAATTTGCCTGCAGATCAGCAAGGGTGCAGGCAGGCAGGCAGGCAGAGCCTGAAAACATTCCAGGCGAGCCTCTTCTCGGGCTCCATCTGCTTGCCTGGCTGCACCTTTGAGGAAACCCCCCTGCCTCCCCCCCCCCCCGGCTCAAGCTGAACAGTTGAAAGAAGCCTTGATTCCCCCTCTGGCTCACGTGAGCCAAAGCTCACGGGGCTTTGCAGGGATGGGCGATATACCTCTGTGATATCCCTTGGCTGCTCCTTCCTCCCCTAAGGTGGGGAGGAAGTGTCATTGAAATTCTACTCAGTATTGATCCAGAGTAGATTCCAATGTATAGTTAGCAGAGTAACAACTTAAACACGTTGCAGGATCCCCAAAAAGGAGACCAGAGGCTCTGAGACCAGACCCCACAGCTAATTCTCCCCTGGTCTCCTCCCTGGCCCAAGTAGCCAGCTAGCCCTGGGGGATTATCTAATTCAGCCAGCTAGCCCTGGGGATTATCTAATGCTTATTTCCCCCCAAATTGATTTTTGATTTTTATTGTTATTCATGTTTTTATACTGTATTTTATGCTGCTTTTACAATTAAGTGTTTTAAATTTGTTGTTAGCCGCCCTGAACCGGGAAGGGAGGGGTATAAATAAATAAATTATTATTATTATTATTATTATTATTATTATTATTATTATTATTATTTTATATTTCATCCAGCAGAGCTTTACTGCTACTGAAGGCAAATGAGCATAATGGTCACAAATCCAATACATTCAGGATTGGCTTTGTCCATAATAAATCCAGTCACAGCAGACTTAACTTAAACTTACAATAACTTATAATAAGCCTAAACCTTAACACTAAGCATACTATGTACAGAACACCACATCAGAAGGAAAAGAGATAGAAAGAGAAAGTGAAATTCACTCTCCTTCTGGCCTTACTTTTAAAGTCAGCATGACCTTGAGTGAAAGAGATAAGAGAACCAGTTTACCGTATTTTTCGCTCGATAACACGCACCTGACCATAACACGCACATCGTTTTTAGAGGAGGAAAACAAGGGAAAAAACATTCTGAATGAAACAGTGGATGTATCATTTTTGTGCTTCATGCTGTGGCCACAGACATGTGATCTGATGGTGAATTTGGGGTGACCCAATGCAAAAATCCTGAGAATCCCTGTGGATCCATGCTTTGTAACCACGTTTTTGCACCATTGCAGCCCCAGGCAACAGTGGGTGCGTGATTTTGGGGGGGGCAGGCTGTAGCCATGGACATGCTATGTGCTCTGATGGTGAATTTGGGGTGACCCAATGCAAAGATCCTGAGGATCCATGTTTTGTAACCACGTTTTTGCACCATTGCAGCCCCAGGCAACAGTGGGTGCGTGATTTGGGGGGGGGCAGGCTGTAGCCATGGACATGCTATGTGATCTGATGGTGAATTTGGGGTGACCCAATGCAAAGATCCTGAGGATCCATGTGGATCCATGCTTTTTAACCACATTTTAAGTGGGGAAGGAAGGAAAAATACAGAATGGACAAGGAGCACGAGAGGGGTGTGCAGAGAAGCAGCTGGCTAAGAATGCAGGAGAGGGGTATAACGGGAGGGAGGAAAGGAAGGCAAAAGTTTTCCCTCACCTACCCACCCAAGCCAGCCAGCTCTCTCTCTCTCTCTCTCTCTCTCTCTCTCTCTCTCTCTCTCTCTCTCCCCCTCCTGCATGTTTTCAGCAGCACCGGAGCACAGAGACGACACTCTGCTTTCCCCTCTGCTTGCCTGGAGGGGAGGGGCTTTCCCTGCTCTTTGTTCCGTTTGAGCAAACACAGCAAGGAAACAGAGATGGGTGGGCAGTAAGACCCTGAGGCAGAATGCAGGAAAGCAGCCACTTCCTCTTTTCAGGTTTCCCTTCTCCGAGACGCGCGATTTGATTTTTGCCTGATTTTTTTTGCCATTTGGCTCCAGGGACCACACATTCGCTCAATAACACGCACAGACATTTCCCCTTCCTTTTTAGGAGAAAAAATCTGCGTGTTATAGAGGGAAAAATACGGTAAGTCAGCTGTACTCAGCTTCTCTGAAGGAATAACCCAAACATCATGAACCTTCTGCTTGTTTCTTTCACACACAGAAGCTTCCAGAACCCTCTTGAACTAATGAGAATAGGAAAGATCGCTACACATCAGATCAATACTTTCTGTGCTAAGAAATGCAAGCAGCTGAGATACATTCCAGAGCCAGACAACGTGATATATCAGCATATTGTGGTATTTAGCCGCTATGCATCACAATGCTGAAAACCAGGTATCTCCCAGCCCTACAAAGCACCCTATGAGGGGTGCGGCCTGCAAAGAATTCTGAGGGTCAGATAGCGAGGTCTAGAGGGCCACATTCTTTGGACTCCCTGAGCCTGAGGCTCTCCATTACTGCTATATATTACCTTTCAGTTATCTGACACAGGAGCATGGATTCTGCAATGAGATCTACAATAATCACCACACTTTGAAGACACACTGTGGCTCTGCAGATGGTGCTGGACTATAGCTCCCATTATCCTGCGCCACTGGCCAAGAGTATGACTGGGGCTGTTGTGAGCTGGAGTCCAGCATGACGGGAGGGTCGCAGGTTCTCTGCTTCGCAGTACGACAACGTTTAAGAGTTCCGATCTGATTGAGCTCCTTTACATACCCTTCCTTACACGTATAAGTGACGGTGCTTCCGAAAGTGTAGTTGTTCCCAGTAACCGCGGCATCTTTTATAACAGGAGGGAGACCACAAGAAACTGTTTTGCACTCTGGAGGGAGGCTGCTCCAGCCGCCCGAATCTCCGCACACGAGTACGGAAGGTCCTTGCAGGCTACGAAACCAACGGAAACGGGGAAATCGTAAGAGGTGCGCATGAAAGCACAAGCGTCCCTTACCATGTCTTTCCTTGAACATGTTGAACTTTAATCAACCATCCATTCAAGAGCACATGGTTAAAGTAAAAGCTGTAAAGCCACCCACCCACCGGGTATAAAGTTGCCAAATGCAAAATCCTAAAAAAAGTGACACCTTATATTTGTGCAAAAATATACCACCCAGCAGATAAGCACATACCCACAATGCATGAAGAGGGGCAGACATAACCTTTCACCCTGCAGCAGAGAAACCCAACATGCCTGGGCAAATTTGTTGCACAGAGATAGGTCTTGCTGTGTTTGCTGAATTGTGGTCACGGTTTGTTTGGTTTTTGTGTGTGTGTGTCTGTCTGATTAAAAATATATACATAAAATCTGTTTGTTGCAATACTGTAAAGGGGAAAGGCACATATTTTACTTACATCACTTTTTTTTAAAAAAAAAAAGAAAGTAAGCGAAACAGATCTTGTAATGGTGGTTGTTTGCTGCTGTGGAATACGCAGCCATTTAGAAGGATTTTTCTTTACATTTTATGAGAGTAGATGGGCAATCCAACTGCAGTGGTGCAGCAGAAACAGCCCGTAAAGAAGTTAAAGTTAAAAAACATCTACATCAAATTCAGTTTCCAAAATCCCACATGAAGGTGGCATGGGGGCAGGGAGTAAAGAAATGTGATATACCATATTTTTTGCTCTATGACTCACTTTTTCCCTCCTAAAAAGTATGGGGAAATGTGTGTGCGTCTTATGGAGCGAATGCAGGCTGCACAGCTATCCCAGAAGCCAGAACAGCAAGAGGGATTGATGCTTTGACTGTGCAGCGATCCCTCCTGCTGTTCTGGCTTCTGAGATTCAGACTATTTTTTTTCTTGTTTTCCTCCTCCAAAAACTAGGTGTGTCTTTTGGTCTGGTGCGTCTTATAGAGCGAAAAATACGGGTAACAAATTCTGCATTCTGCAGCCACAGTCCAAATAAGTATTTTCTCTCCCCCCCCTTTTTATGCTTTGTTGTTCATAATTATATCTGTACAATGTAAACTCATAATCATCATTACCAATCCATCAAAAAACACCAATCATCACAATAAATATATACATTTTCCAGCAAAAATTTTTCTTCACAAACATCTCACTTCCCGTCCCTTCCATATTTCTTTCCTTTAATAAACATATTGCATGATTTTGTTTAGTTGTTTCATAACACAGTATTTAGTCTTTCTATATCTTTCCCCCCTTAATACATATTATTTATAGTGTTTACTCAAAAGATATTACCGTATTCAGATTGCAGCAAATATTTTTTAAGTGTCTCTTGAAATGATCCCATTCTAAAATGAACTTTTGCCCTGGTTTATCTCTAATTCTTTTAGAAAGATAGGCTGACTCCGCATATTCTGTCAGTTTCAATAACCATTCTGATCTAATGGGGATTTTATCATTCTTCCAATACATTGCTATGAGTTCCCTCGCAGCAGTGGTGGCATATAAAAAAAACTTTTCTTACATTTTTAGGAATATCTAAACCTATAATGCCGAGTAGGAATGATTCTGGTTTTCCTAGAAAGATTACATTCAAGATTTTTTAAAGCTCAAAATAGATATTTCAGCTCAAATACAAATTTTCTGTTCTCTTCAAATTGTTAGTTTCTGTTTGCCACTGAGCAGCTGCTTAGAGTCACAAGGCTCTGTTTACATTCCAGAGACAGTCCAGGCTATTGGAAGTCTCACGGGAGACTAGAGACGGATGTGATGTTACTGGTTTCCTGTTTCCTTTGTTCCTTTGTTGCAGTTGCTCTCTGCTCTCACAGGGAGAGGATGTAGTTTTCTTTGCTCTCTGCGTAGCTTAGTAATAAAGCATAGCACGTAGCCATAAATCTCATCACTTCTGCTGCTTTGATTCTCTGCTGAATGGGGGAACGTGCCTTGGAGCCTTATCAAAGGCTCGGGTGGTTAAACACGTTGGGAGGAGAGTAACCGAAGGACTCGAGGGAAGAAAATGAGCTTTATCAGCTTGGCCAAGCGGAGATCCCGACACAAATCACTATAACATCCAAGCTACTGTCAGCCACCATATTTAACTCTGAATTCTAGTGTTTCAGAGTTTTCAACAAGCTTTTCTTTTCTTTTTCTTTTTTAAAGAAATATTAATTATGAAGCAATAAAGTCTTTAGTGGGTGTCAAGTTGTAAATATGAACCTTTTGATCATAGGATAATTTGCAGATTTTGCCTAATGAAGCTTTTTAAACATGCTTGCTTAAAAACTGGTGCTCAGAAGAATGAGCTGGGTGTTAGGAAGATGACTAATTCTACATGACTTTTCCATGAGCATCACCAATTTACATGTGCAGATATTAGAAGATTAAAGAAAAAGCCAGATGGATCATTTTGCATATGCTGCATTCAAAGCACTTCTCCTTCATTTCTACATTTTAAAAAATGCACATAAAATGCGTCTTGGTTTCTTGATTACCTGTAACCTGTGTCGCAGGTGTATGATACATTAGAAAGGTATGTCACGCCACTCATTAGATATTTGCCATTGCTTATTTCCTTTGGGAGAGGACACTTCACTAATTCACAAAATACGGAAGAACGATTCCATGTGCCACTTGCAAGGCACATCGATTCCTCATTGCCTACTAGACTGTATCCTTTATTGCACCTGTATTGAGACAAGAAAGCAAGTTAAAAATAGGTACAAGAACATTGCACTTTCCTTGCATCTCTGTTAGATCCAACGGTCTTAGCCCCCCCCCCCCACTGAAAAACTGTGGGTGGAATCAAATGGTCCCTAAGCATTCAGCAGATGCTCAATATGTTCAATTCTTGCTGCACTGTGGTTACAACTACTGCTCAAAGCCAGTGTGGTGTAGTGGTTAAGAGCGATAGACTTGTAATCTGGGGAACCGGGTTCGCGTCTCCGCTCCTCCACATGCAGCTGTGGGTGACCTTGGGCTAGTCACACTTCTTTGAAGTCTCTCAGCCTCACTCACCTCACAGAGTGTTTGTTGTGGGGGAGGAAGGGAAAGGAGAATGTTAGCCGCTTTGAGACTCCGTAGGGTAGTTATAAAGCAGGATATCAAATCCAAACTCCTCCTCCTCCTCCTCCTCCTCCTCCTCCTCTTCTTCTTCTTCTTCAAAGGATGCTCTCACTGGCGGAAGAGTGGAGGAGCCAACTTTTGCCAATTTCCCTGGCAGTCGCTTGCATTTTTTGGGAATCTGCTCCATAGGATTGGGGCAACCTTCAGAAAAGTATGGGGTAGTGTTTTGGGGATGGACGGACAGCAAATTGAAAAACATCACATCCGCCAGTGAGATTCTTGGATCAAAAGCCTTCCACAGATAGAAGGAGTTCTTTTGGGGAGAGTGAATACTGTGTCGAGTTCAGTGGTCTGTAACTAAGGTAAAAAGGTAAAAGACCCCTGGACGGTTGAGTCCAGTCAAAGGCAACTATGGGGTTGTGGCGCTCATCTCGCTTTCAGGCCGAGGGAGCTGGCGTTTGTCCACAGACAGCTTTCTGGGTCATGTGGCCAGCAGGATTAAACCTCTTCTGGAGCAATGGAACACCGCGATGGAAACCAGAGCAGCGCACGGAAACTCTGTTTACCTTCCTGCCGCAGTGGTACCTATTTATCTACTTGCACTGGTGTGCTTTCAAACTGCTAGGTTGGCAGAAGCTGGGACAGAGCAATGGGAGCTCACCCTGTCGCTGGGATTCGAACCGCCGACCTTCCGATCAGCAAGCTCAAGAGGCTCAGTGGTTTAGACCACAGCGCCACCCATATCCCTACTCTGTAACTACTCTTTATGGATTAAATTGAGGACCACAAGACTTTCCTCCTTCCCCAGACTTCCGAGGGGTTGCAGAGCAAACCAAGACATTACATATTTCCATTGGCTAGTGATGAAATAAATTAGATTTCTTGTAGCACTCTTGTCGTTATCCTTAGCTGTCTGTTTAGAACCTTAAGTGAGAACCAGGCTGGGCAGATGTTATAAGTATGGAACTGTAGATAAAATTCATAGAAAAACTGAAAATATTATCAATATTTAACTAATTACCACCATACCTTAATATTTCAGATTGCCTATGTTAGACTTCATCTCATTATTTAACACTTGTAAATGTTTAATCAAAGCCCGCCAATGTTTCTAATATAAGGAAAGTAAGAAAGAGAGGTTTTATAATTATGCAGAAAACGTACTTATTTAATGAACCAGAAAAGGAAATGGAGGGAAGTCAGGAGGTTAAAGAGAACCTCCAAAATATGTTTATATATACTGAAAATGTGTCATGATTAAGGTTTATTTATATTCTCATTTTTATTTTTTGTTTTCTTTTTCTTTTCTTTCTTTCCAGATTTGTATTATCTCTATGGAGAATCCTTGGTGAAGTTAAAATTGTAAAATCAATAAAAATAATTTAATAAAAAAGGAAAAAATGAAATGGAAAGAAAAAATGAAAATAAAGTACAGTCGTACCGCGACTCCCGAACGCCTTGGGAGTTCGACGTTCTGTCTCCCGAACGATCGAAAACCAGAACTGAGTGTTCGGTTTTCAAACATTCTTTTGGAAGTCAAATGTCCGGCGCGGCTTCCGCTGCTTCCTGCAGCCAATCAGAAGCTGCGCTTTGGTTTCCGAACGTTTCAGAATTCCAACGGACTTCCAGAACGGATTCCGTTTGTCTTCGAAGGTACGACTGTATTTGATTATGCTCTTTGGAATTCCTAGCTGTAGCTTTAGCTGCCAAACCAATTATCGTACATAGTGCATACAACTGAAAATATAATGTATGCATTGCATATATAGGGCATATAATTTAAAACATGATCGCAATATTCTGCATCTTTTTTGTGCCAGCAAATCTTTTATTATAAGAAGCAGTAAAATGCAACATATTTTTATTTCAGTGGTGCCTGTCATTTATGAATAGTTTGAAGGTAGAGAGCATGGAAGTTGTAAATATGTCATACTTATTGATAACTATATGCATGGCATCACCGAGTAGTCATTTACAAAACCTCAATGGACCCTATATGAACAGCAAATATATAATTTAATAATAATAATAATAATAATAATAATAATAATAATACAACAAAAAGTTCTCCCAAACACAGAACTTATGAAATAAGTTACTACACATTTAGGACCAGATTTATTTGATGTGCAATCCTCCTACCTGTAGATTATTTTGCTACCATATGTAAAATTTGAGCCATCGACTGCACCATTTTCTGGAACAACGGGGACACCACAGGAAACAGCTTTTAAAAAAATCAAATAAGAAATACACATTCTTATTAACATAATTTAACTCAGTTGGGCTTACTAATGAGTAGCGATTTGTAGAATTGTATTGTTAGTTGTGTGTAAATGGGCTGGTTCAGATCAAAATCTAGTAAGCCTCTCTTTTTCTTTCTTCTGGGATACTATGAGCTCTCACACAGGGGCACAGAGATTCAGCAAGGAACAGAACGCCTTGGGTGTTGGGCGGCGATACAGAATAAATAAATAATCCAGATCACTTCTGGATCCTGTCACTGAGCTCTGCAAAGAAGCTGCAAAAGAGATATTTACTGTACCTCATGGCCTCTCAGGTCACATATACAGTTCAAACTGTTATTAAACACACACAAAATAATCCTAGGAATTGTAGCTTGAGGAATGTGGTAAGAATTCGCTGGTCACAGAACCATGGATTCCTTTGTGAGAGGGAATGACTCTTCAGTCTGCTTAAGTCTGTGCCTCTGCGCTATTTTTCTAGGAAAAGAGGTCCCAGAACTCACCATGAACACCTCCCTTGTTCTCTTATAATGGCAATGATGCCCCTGGAGAGGGGCTGGAACTGAGTTCCAGCTGGAAAAAAAGCCCTAGATGTTGCCGTGTTCTTAATACTCTCTATATGTATGTATCTAACCAGCCCTTCATCCTGAGATCTCAAGGCAGATTACAGATCAATTAAAATACCAGAAACCTAAGAAACAGACAGAGCAGATAAAACATACCTAAAACCCACGGTAGCTCAATCACAATGTATCTTATTGGAGGAAACCCAACTCAACTCTTTACAACAGCAGAAATTAATGCTAGAAACTTGAGGAAGCCCAGGCCAACAGCGAGATCTTAACCTGGGGTCAAAATGGACTGGAGCCCGACGTACTATATGGGAGAGGGCAAACCATAACGGATTGCTATATGAATATCATCTCAAGAGAGAACTCCTTCATCGTAGTTACGTCCTCAAGTGAGCAGCCCATATCAACTTATGCGGATGGAGGTTTATGAACTGTCAAGTACATTCGTACCTTGCAAGCCGAATGGAATCCGTTCCGGAAGTCCGTTCGACTTCCAAAACGTTTGAAAACCAAAGTGCGGCTTCTGATTGGCTGCAGGAAACTCCTGCAGCGAATCGGAAGCCCCCTGGACATTCGGCTTCCAAAAATAGTTCGCAAACTGGAACAGTCACTTCCGGGAGTGTTTGGGAGACAAAATGTTCGAGAACTAAGCTGTTCGATAAGCAAGGTATGACTGTAATAACCACTGGAGAACAGTTCAGAGAAAACCACTTTATGCAAACCACTCAGAGATTATCTTTTTGATCAAACAGTATATTAACTTTGCTCAATAAATAAATAAATAGCCAATTCCAGCCAACTAGGCATTCAAGTGCCTAACATTTCCTTTTAAAGTTTCGTGGTTCTATCTGTACTATCACAATAAGAATGCAGAATATACCTTCGCAGTGCGGTATCTGGTGGCTCCATTCCCCAGACTCTAAACATGTAACTTTGTTCATTCCCTTGAGCTGGTAGCCCGTGTCACACGAGAAACTGATTTTGCTACCAACACTGTAGCTGTCACCATGTGAATGGCCGTGTTCAGGGTCTCCTGGGTGTCTGCACCTCACTGGTTCTTTGGAATCAGATACAAGGTAAAACAGAGCTTACTGACATCAGGTGTGGGTCATGTGCTTAAAAATGAAAACAAATCATGCAACATTTCAGCAGGTGACTTGGGAGGGGGAAAGTAGGCCCAGTGCACAAGATCACGGGAATATACAAATACAGTGATACCTCGGGTTACATACGCTTCAGGTTACAGACTCTGCTAACCCAGAAATAGTACCTCGGGTTAAGAACTTTGCTTCAGGATGAGAACAGAAATTGTGCTCTGGCGCCGCGGCAGCAGCAGGAGGCCCCATTAGCTAAAGTGGTGCATCAGGTTAAGAACAGTTTCAGGTTAAGAACGGACCTCTGGAACGAATTAAGTACTTAACCCGAGGTACCACTGTAGAGCACTTCAAAAACACTTTAATGAACATTTCCAATCACATTTATTTTATTTGCGGAGACTTCACCAATACTGCAATTGGGCCACCTCTTCCACTGAGAGGAATCTGTTTCCTTTCCAGGTGCAACAATATTTCATATATTGTTTCATTTCCTTACACAGAGTGCAATATTGTCTACTGTACAATGTGCTGAAATGTGAATCTAGAAGCAAAAATTCTAGTCACAGGTCAACACTTTTTGGCCATTAGGTCATGACTATAACTTGCGATCTACTTTTGCAACACAGTTGTACCTCGGCTCCTGAACGCATTGGGAGTCGAATGTTCTGGCTCCCGAACGATCGAAAACTGGAAGTGAGTGTTCCAGTTTTCGAACGTTCTTTGGGAAGCTAAACATCTGACAGGGCTTTTGCGGCTTCCAATTGTCTGCAGCCAATGAGAAGCCGCGCTTTGGTTTTCGAATGTTTCAGAAGTTGAACGGCCTTCCAGAATGGAATCCATTCGACTTCCGACGTATGACTGTATTTGATTATGCTCTTTGGAATTCCTAGCTGTAGCTTTAGCTGCCAAACCAAATTTTGCAGCTTCTGCTTGTAAAAAAAGTCTGTTTGCCCTCCTTGGGCGGGCGGCTTCGCAAACGGGACCCTGGACTCCCCTGTGAACCGGCCTATTGCAGGCTGGATTGTCCTACTACACAGTTTTAAAGCAGTATGTGCTTCCTGGAAGAAAATGTCTCATGTCCTAGGTTTCAATTCAAATTCATATGAGTTTTGCCATTGGCTTTGAGAAGCAGGTATCTTGGGATCTTAGTGATGGATTTCGATAAGAAGCAAACTACAACAAAAATACAATTCTGCGATGTTTACGGAATATAGACTGGGCAAGTCTCTCCTTTCAGAACCCACTACTTAACACTCCTTTCCCTGTACCTGCACATTTCTTGCCATCTCCAGTGTAAGGGTGAATGCAGGCACATAAGTAGGAACCGTTTGTGTTACGGCAGGAGGCATGCGGGTCACAGTCTGAGCCAACAGCACATTCATCAACATCTACAAAACAGAAAGTGGGGTTCCTATGAATGAAATGCCTTTGGCATCGTTCAGCTTTCTTGCCCTAAGCTGTCTCTGCTTGTGATGTTTCTTGGCCATCCAAAGACAACCCGAAGGTCTCTTGATCTTTTCCCACTCTCACTTGCTGCCACTTATGCCTGGGATTTCCTTCCCAGGACACCAAAAGTGGTGAAAGTTCCCTCTCCAAACCCCAACCCTTCCCTGCAACTCATCTCCACCTGAAATGACTGCATTTGCTCTTATTTCTCCTTTGTTATCTTAACCTCTCCCTCCAGCGTGGTCTAGTGGTTAAGAGCGGTGGACTCATAATCTGGTGAACCAGGTTCGATTCCCCGCTCCTCCAAATGCAGCTGCTGGGTGACCTTGGGCCAGTCACGCTTCTCTGAAGTCTCTCAGCCTCACTCACCTCACAGAGTGTTTGTTGTGGGGGAGGACGGGAAAGGAGATTGTTAGCCGCTTTGAGACTCCTTAAGGGGAGTGAAAGGCGGGATATCAAGTCCAAACTCTTCTTACCCTCCCCTGTGTTGTTTTTTTCCTTTCCTACCACCAACCTATCGGGACGCGGGTGGCGCTGTGGGTTAAACCACAGAGCCTAGGACTTGCCGATCAGAAGGTTGGCGGTTCGAATCACCACGACGGGGTGAGCTTCCATTGCCCGGTCCCTGCTCCTGCCAACCTAGCAGTTCGAAAGCATGTCAAAGTGCAAGTAGATAAATAGGTACTGCTCCGGCGGGAAGGTAAACAGTGTTTCCATGCACTGCTCTGGTTTGGCGGAAGAGGCTTAGTCATGCTGGCTGCATGACCCGGAAGCTGTACGCCGGCTTCCTTGGCCAATAAAGCGAGATGAATGCCGCAACCCCAGAGTCGGCCACGACTGGACCTAATGGTCCAATGGTGCTAAATTAATTAAGGTAAAAAGGTAATGGACCCCTGGACGATTAAGTCTAGTCAAAGGCGACTATGGGGTTGCGGTGCTCATCTCGCTTTCAGGCCGAGGGAGGAGGTGTTTGTCCACAGACAGCTTTAAGGGGTATGTGGCCAGCATGACTAAAATTGCTTCTGGTGCAACGGGACACTGTGACGGAAACCAGAGTGCATGGAACGCCATTTACCGTATTTTTCGCCCTATAGGACGCACTTTTTCCCCTCCAAAAATGAAGGGGAAATGTGTGTGCGTCCTATGGGGCGAATGCAGGCTTTCGCTGAAGCCTGGAGAGCGAGAGGGGTCGGTGTGCACCGACCCCTCTCGCTCTCCAGGCTTCAGGAGAGCCGCAGCGCCAGCCCCACAAGGTCGGGGGACAGCGGGGAGGCGGAACGCCGCCATCCCGCTGTCTCCCGATGTGGTTTGGAGGCTGACGGCGGGGAGACGCGTGCTTCTCCCTGCCGCCAGCCCCGCAAGCTCCGGGGACAGTGGGGAGGCGCAGCGCGTCTTCCCGCTGTCCCCGGACCTGTTCTGCAGGCGGGCGGTGGGGAGAAGAGCGCTTCTCCCCGCCGCCAGCCCCACAAGCTCCGGGGACAGCTGGGAGGCGCAGCGCGTCTTCCAGCTGTCCCCGGAACTGTTCTGCAGGCGGGCGGCGGGGAGAAGAGTGCTTCTCCCCGCTGCCTGCCCCGCAAGCTCTGGGGACAGCTGGGAGGCGCAGCGCATCTTCCCGCTGTCCCCGGACCTGGTCTGCAGGCGGGCGGCGGGGAGAAGAACGCTTCTCCCCGCTGCCTGCCCCGCAAGCTCCAGGGACAGCCGGCCCCACAAGCGCCTGGGGGGAAATTTTTTTTTCCCTTTATTTCCCCCCAAAAAAACTTGGTGCGTCCTATGGGGCGAAAAATACGGTACCTCCCCACCACAGAGGTACCTATTTATCTCCTTGCACTGGTGTACTTTCGAACTGCTAGGTTGGCATGAGCTGGGACAGAGCAACGGGAGCTCACTCCGTCATGGGGATTCGAACCGCCGACCTTCCGATTGGCAAGCCCAAGAGGCTCACTGGTTTAGACCACAGCACCACCTGCTCCCCTTACTAGAGTAATAATATAGTCATACTACTAGTACCCTTGGTGGTGCTACTGTCTCAGGGACTCTCAGTCTTTGGTGCTTTATACAAAGATAGCAACTTACATATCCCCAAGAAGTATTAAAAACAATGCATGAAAGAATGTACACATTCTCTACTTCCCTTCCTTTCATAGACTGCTGCTCGATAAAGACACAACAAAACTTATCAGAAACAAATGCCACACGACGACAAAAAATGCAAACATGTACTCTTGCTATTGTAAGCAATGCCTTCATAACTATGTCAGCTCAACGATACATTTAAACATATTTTGCAGGGGAAGCCTGGTGGGCCACAAATATCCTGCACCTAAAATCCAAAGACCCACATCTAAAACTGGGTGTCCCTGAAGGGGCTTGGGTCTTAAATATTTTGGAACAGCAGTTCTTTGTGCTGTGAAGCATATTGCTTTTGAAACAGAGAGGATTTTCAAAAATCAGCTTGCAATAATGTGGCATGGGAGGGATCTGCTCTCTGAAGGGGGAAACAGTTTTCAAAAATCTCACTGGTGGATGCAAGGCCTCAGATGTGCCTAGAGTAGGTTTTGGGGACCTGGCCAACAGCCTTATTCAGCCAGATTGGAGTCTGCAGGGTGTGGAAGTTTGGAGATGGTCCAATGTGGACAGCCAATGGCGACTACCACCTGATCAACCCAAATCAAGGCAGGGCATCAATGCCGGTGAGACTGAATGTGCTGCCTTCAGCAATACTACAGGGGAGATTCCAGAAAATACCACTCACAGAGAGACTATGCCCCTGACGACAGAGTCATATAGAATCAGTTGTGCATGTTCCTTTGCACTGCCTCTTGTGTCAGAGAATTTCATCTAAATCCATTAGTCAGCTGGTTGTTAGCAGGGTGTAGCATTCAGACGAACGCGAGTTACCCTTCCTAATGTTTACCCAGGATGGGGATCGCAACGAGGATTCGCGAATGTTATACAACAGCATTTTAATTGTTAGATCAGGTTTAAGGTGCTGGTTTTGACCTATGTGGCCTAGGACCCACGTACCTACGGGACTGCCTCTCCTGATATGCCCCGCGGAGGACCTTAAGGTCCACAAATGACAACATTTTGGAGGTCCCAAGTCTCAAGATTGGTCTCAACTAGGGCCAGAGCCTTTTCAGTACTGGCCCCGACTTGGTGGAATGCTCTGTCACAAGTGACCAGGGTCCTGCGGGACTTGACATCTTTCCACAGGGCCTGCAAGACAGAGCTGTTCCGCCTGGCCTTTGGTTTAGACTCAGTCTGACCCTTAT
Organism: Podarcis filfolensis; assembly: GCF_964270895.1. NCBI lineage: Eukaryota > Metazoa > Chordata > Lepidosauria > Squamata > Lacertidae > Podarcis > Podarcis filfolensis. The sequence goes on from NC_139621.1 coordinate 18,703,431, forward strand.
GTCCCACCCCCCTTTATGGTTTTCTATGGGCTACTTTTAAAATGAGGCTGCATTTTAAATTGCATTTTAACCTGTATTTTAAATTAGGGTTTTTTTCCCTATTATGTTTTTACTGTAATTTTACTGGTGTTAGCTGCCCTGAGCCCAGCTCTGGCCGGGGAGGGCGGGGTATAAATAAAATTTATTATTATTATTATTATTATTATTATTATTATTATTATTATAGATGCAGAGTCTACCAGCTGATTTCACTGTACCGAGCCTTTCGGAATTTTGTCTATATGCCAGTAAAGGTTTGAGGTTTAGAGCGAGATTCAGCCAGTAGGAGAATGGAGGCAGAGATGAGCAGGAGTCTTAGGACTCTTGTGTTGACAATACGGTCAAATATGCTCACGATCTCACCGAGGCAAGATGGCGAAATGGCGCTCCAGCTCCCGCTGTCTTTACAAAGCGTCCTCGAGTCTCCTAATAAGTAATAGCCGCTGTTGCATTGATACGTGATGGTGGTTCCAGCAAAGAAGTCCTCGGCAGAGTAAAATCCGTTTTCTAAAGGAGGAGGCACTCCACAGCTAATCCCTGCAGCCAGATGATATATGCACAAAAGTATTAAGAGGTTAGACGTGCTCACTTTCATCTCTTCTTGATCAGTGCTGGATTTACGTATAAGCTAAACAAGCTATAGCTCAGGGCCCCACTCTCTTGGGGCCCCCCAAAAAAATTTAAAGGAAAAAAACCTGGATGTACATTTCCAAAATATAAGATAAAAAACCAAATAAAATAGAACCTACATACAGCAACAGTGTTTTGTGTTGTGTAGGCTCCTATGATGTAAGTCATGGGCCCTGCCTGCTAGCCTGCTCCCTAAAATATCACTGGTTTGCTCATTTCTAGATATGGCTTTAGATACCTATTAGGTCCAAAAATTACCATATAGCATATATTCAACACAAAAAACAGCGACAATTTGTGGTTGACAAAGGACCGCTGGACATATAAAGGGCCCCATTACCTTCAGTAGATTAGGGCCTCATCAAACCTACATCCACGTTTTATGACAGCAGCACAAGAAGGGGCCTCCTGGAAATCACTAAGTGGCCTCCTTGGCAGTGATTGTTTGTTTTAGTTTAGGATCTTCTGTCTAATACTGCAACATATCCTAAAGTTAGGAGCATCTTAAGGGTATCTACTTACTTTCACAGCGTGGGAGAGGTTGTGCCCACTGCCCTAAATTGAGACAGTGCTGGACAGAATCCCCTTCGATGTGGAAACCTGGGTCGCAAAAGAGGGAGACTTTTGACCCTGGCTTTGAATCCGTTGATGAAGTTCTCAGGTGAGGTATGGAACCTTCTAAGGGCGGGCAGTCTGAGAACAAAGGAAAACGCACACACAAAACAGCTAAAGCACATTAAAACAAGATCTCCTGCAATCCCACATGGTTGTGTAACATTAATTAAATGAACATCTCCATTTAGTTGTTGAAGTTCGCCACACTACTGCCAGAAAATCAGCTGGAAGCATGAGAGTTGCAGATTTCTTCACATTTTGATTCCCAAAACTTTACTAGTCTTCCATGCTATGCAAGGAGGTTTGGAAGACATATATACATGCGTCCAATGCTCGCTTTCAGAAAAACCTAAGAGTATTATCTGTTTCAACATCCAAGGTTAAAACCATTTTCACAAGTGAAAAACAAACAAACAAACAGCAAAACAGAACGGGGAGCCAAAATAAAATTAAAATTTCTGTTCCAATGAATGACTGGAAATCTCTCCCATTTGACCCAATCCGAAACTTTACTCTTTCAACATCTCAATCCAGGAAACCATAAATATTTCACTCAAGGTCCCAAGGAACATTTATTACGCAACACTGGAATCCAAAGAATGAAGACGGAATGTTCCAGTCATTAAAGGAGCAAGTGTATCTGTGAAAGGCTAGTGGGCCACGGGGATAATAATATCATAGGTTTTGCACCACTTAAGGAGCACCAGTATACCAACAATTTATTTATTTTTTGCTTTTTCTGCTTTCAGGGACTTCTTTCTGTACTGAAACCAGCTTTGCAGGTGCTGCCAGAAGCTCTTTCTAAAAGCCCAACAATTCGCTGGTTGTCAAGTCATAGGAACATATGAAAAGCCTATCTGGCAGTCACATAGTTTGTGTAGCTAGTGTCAAGGAGATAAAGCTCTGGCCCACTGGGCTGAAAAGGTTTCCCACCCCTACTTTCGGGCAAATGTGTGAGACCCCAGAGTCCTCTCAGCAGTCCTTCTGCTCCTCCAAACAAATTACAAGGCAAGCTACGTATGACACACTAAGCTGGAATCTACACGCATATAGAAACCATTCTGAAAATGCTTTTTAAAAAAATACATTGAATTTTCCATAAGGCTCACCATCGCCAGCTAGTGTCACATTGTATATTGCACTTAAAACACACTTAAAACATTTCATTTGCAGCTGTATAGCTGAGTCCTCAGTTGAAGAACGGCTTAATTGACAGCAGCGCAGCAGCAACACGACTGGAGGAGCAGGAGCAACGCAACTGTGACTTACCCTTAAAGGACCCAACACATTGTCGCTAAGTCCTAGTTTAGCTAGGCATGCAATGAGGCACAACTGACTAGCTTCCAGGGTGCACCAGGATTTCCTGAGCAAAGTTTAAAAACCATTGCATTATATTACGAAAACACTTTTAGGAGGTAGAGCTCTAACCAGCACAGAATACGCTCTTGGAATCTATCTTCACTCTTCCAACAACCCCAGGAAGGAAATCTGGCCAGGCCAAGACATTGCCCTTTTGGAGTTCTTCTGGACAAGAAGTAGCCAAGGAATTCACCTGATAGTTCAAAAGAAAAGGGACAGATACAAGCTTGTTAATGAGTTGATTCATCCTCTTCCTTCTCACCGCAACGATCAGCGAATGATCAAACTGAACAAACCCATGTCCACTGTATCTGAATGCAAGACCTTCCTTTGAGAAATACTGGGGGTGTTGGACACACAGTGTTGTGCAGAAATGGTTGGAAGAATATCTGTTCCTCGCTTATTTCCTGAAACATGGATCAGGCAGGAAAAAAGACAGTCTAGCACAGGGGTAGGCAAACTAAGGACCGGGGGCCGGATGCGGCCCAATCGCCTTCTCAATCCGGCCCATGGACGGTCCGGGAATCAGTGTGTTTTTACATGAGCAGAATATGTCCTTTTATTTAAAATGCATCTCTGGGTTATTTGTGGGGCCTGCTTGGTCTTTTTACATGAGTAGGATGTATGCTTTTATTTAAAATGCATCTCCGGGTTATTTGTGGGGCATAGGAATTCGTTCATATTTTTTTTCCAAAATATAGTCCAGCCCACCACATGGTCTGAGGGATGGCGGACCGGCCCACGGCTGAAAAAGGATGCTGACCCCTGCTCTTGAATATTGACACCCATTTCAGAAAAACAGAGTGTTTTCACGAGAAAACAGAGATCTTGGAAGTCATTAAAACTGTTACATAACAACCCCAACACTCTAACCAACTCTACAACATACGGCAACTAATTGCTTTCAACTAAAAACCTGTTTAAAGTGATGTACAGTGGTACCTCAGGTTAAGTACTTAATTCGTTCCAGAGGTCCATACTTAACCTGAAACTGTTCTTAACTCGAAGCGCCACTTTAGCTAATGGGGCCTCCTGCCCGATTTCTGTTCTTATCCTGAAGCAAATTTCTTAACCTGAAGCACTATTTCTGGGTTAGCGGAGTCTGTAACCTGAAGCGTATGTAACCTGAAACGTATGTAACCTGAGGTACCACTGTATGACCCGATACATAAACAAAGAACTTCCACGCTTTCCCCCGGCGGTAGCTGTGGCTGTAAGGTAAGCTCTGAAAATGGCCCACTACTCACTTGATCCGAAGAACCCCACAAAATCATGCACAAAATCCAACCTTTGTGTTCACTTTAAGAACACACGTGAGACCGCCCAGGCTATCAAAGGTATACACATCCAGAAAGCTACCAAGTACTTGAAGGATGTGACCCTGAAGAAGCAGTGTGTTCCCTTCTGTCATTACAATGGTGGTCTTGGCAGATGTGCCTAGGCCAAGCAGAAGGGCTGGACACAGGGGTGTTGGCCAAAAAAGAGTGCTGAGTTCCTCCTGCACATGCTTAAAAATGCTGAGAGCAATGCAGAGCTCAAGGGTCTGGATGTAGACTCTCTGGTAATTGAGCACATTCAGGTTAACAAAGCTCCCAAAATGCGCAGGCGGACCTACAGGGCTCATGGTCGCATTAACCCATACATGAGTTCTCCTTGCCACATTGAGATGATCCTCACAGAGAAGGAGCAAATTGTCCCTAAGCCAGAAGAGGAAGTTGCTCAAAAGAAGAAGATATCTCAAAAGAAACTGAAGAAGCAGAAACTGATGGCTCGAGAATAAACATCTATTCAGTTCACAAAAAAAAAATTAAGTTAACAAAAAACAACCCCCCCCAAAAAACGTCCACCCACTCTCATAGAAGTTGGTCATTTGAAGAAGGGATGGTTAGCCTCCCTCCATTCTGTAAGTGGTAGCCATGTTAGTCTGCTACAGCAAACAAAACAAAACAAAACAAAACCACACCAGAGTTTTGCAGTGCTACAGGCTATAGTTTATGAGGTGTGTCTGCTTCCACTGATAGATCAAGCAGAGTTTAGGGTTTGGATGACACACTAAGTTGTGGTTCATAAAAATGCCACAGGAGGATGTGTGAGCCTGGGGGAAGCTAGGCTCATTCTTGTCTGAACACAGCCACCACCTTCCAATTTCATTACTGCCAACGTGGTTTTATTTTTCACAGATATAAAACAATTCTGAGCAGCTGATGAGAGAAAGAGCAAAGATCAGGCCCAGAATGTGGGAAATTGCTTAATATATTTTCATTTGCCAGAGCTCTCCCGAGCTTCAAAGGAACCAAATGAAATGTTACATATATACCTGTTCTGGGGACAGAACATAACCCCAAATGTTGAGCTGGCTAATTGAGCCGACAAAAGACTCTGCTGGATTAAATCCTTCTCCTCTTTGGTCCTGCTCCTGTCCAAGAACTAATGCACCCCCACCTATTCACAAAAGGAAAACAGAACAAGAAGATAACTGAATTGGGCTCCCACCTTCTGTGCTGTAATTGAAAAGCGTAAAAACCCCTCTCAATCAATATGCATCATTGTTAAGTAATATAATCAAATAAATATGGAAAGGTCCATACCAGGGATTTCTGATCCTACAGATAAACCACTGCCTCCATCGGATAATTTCCCATCGATATACACTCTCCAAGCTCCATCAAGACTTGACCAGGTCACAGCAACGTGATGCCATTTACCATCGTTCACAGAAGGGCAGTCTGTAATACTCTCCTTCCCATTCACATAAAGAACCCACCTAATTAAGAGAGAGAACGAAGAAAATGATTCATCTTTGCCCAGGGATAAGGAAAAAAATTGATTTAAAGGTGAACCTTCAAAATTTGCACTTTCTGAAATAATTTGCAAAATGAAACACAGCCATCCTTTGAAATGCACACCTCTGCAGTTGTCCAGCCAAGTAATGTGTATTTTTTAAAAGCATATATTAGGGTAAAGCATGTATACAAAAATGCTTTGTATTTAGGGGAAACTGCTTCACTAGAGAGCCTGATTACCTGGAAAATTTTCAAGGTTGTGTGTGCAGCAAATTACAGCTCTGCCCATGGAGAATTACGTGGTTCCCAAGAATACTGAAATTCATCTAGAGGGTAACACAGCACTGTTTTCTACTTCACACCTACCCGTTGTAATCTGTAAGCAGAAAGGCATTGTCACTTCCATTTTCCACCGCGTAAGAGATGGGAGTCCCATAATTAGTAGTGTCTGCCGATTTCATCCAGAACGCACATGTGATTTCGCTGAGCGAGGGGAGGACGCTGTCAAGCATAACATAGCCATAGATCCCAGACACGTCAAAATCCAGATTAAATCTGGAAGACTGTTCTGCAACAAACGGGAAGGGGGAGGGGAAGTTTCACTGTTTCAATGGCTTGCTAAGAAACATGCTTGCCTTCAAAATGAACAATTTCGTTTGCTTTTCCACTTATGCTTCCCACATTAGTGAACTACGGAAGTTGATCCTGAGACAATCCTAAAATGCCTGGTTTCTGTAAGAAGCACCAGCCTCCGAACATATAGCCAGAAATCTAACATTCTCCTTTTTAAGGGACTGCGAGCCTGCAGAAAACATGTCACTTTCTTGTTTTTGGATGGGATTGACTGTAACAATCTGCTTTGAGGTTGGATCTCACAATGCCATCCCAAGATTCTTCACCTCTTGCCTACAGACGTACCTCTGTTGCATCAAAGACAAACTAAGATCTATGGATGAAGGGTGTGATAGAAATTTAATAAATAATAATAATAGCAACTACATCTTGGATTGCCATCAGGACTGAAGCATGCAGTCAGGGGAAGGTTTAAGCCTTCCTTCTCCACCTGCCATCACAATGAAAACGCCCCTCCCATAATTAATATTTTTAAAAAGGCTCCCAGTGTTTCATGGTAAGCTAACTCTTACCACGCAATGCGTTACACTGATTGGTAGAGAAAACGGAATAACATGCAGATTTGCAAAGCTTTGGCAAGGAGAAATGCTCATAATTTGTTAGGGATCAAAAAGAATTACCGTATTTTTCGTCCCATAGGGCGCACCGGCCCATAGGACGCACCTAGTTTTTTTTTGGGGGGGGGGGAAATAAAGGAAAATATTTTTTCCTTTATTTCCCCCCCCCAAACCAGGTTGGGGAATCCAAACCAGGTCGGGGAACAGCGGGATGGCAGCCCTCCGCCTCCCCGCTGTCCCCTGAGCTTGTGGGGCTGGCGCTGGGGAGAAGAAGAAGAAGAAGAGTTTGGATTTGAGATCCCGCCTTTCACTCCCTTTAAGGAGTCTCAAAGCGGCTAACATTCTCCTTTCCCTTCCTCCCCCACAACAAATACTCTGTGAGGTGAGTGGGGCTGAGAGACTTCAAAGAAGTGCGACTGGCCCAAGGTCACCCAGCAGCTGCATGTGGAGGAGCGGAGACGCGAACCCGGTTCCCCAGATTACGTGACTACCGCTCTTAACCACTACACCACACTGGCTTCTCCCCAGTGCCAGCCTCCAAACCAGGTCAGGGAACAGCGGGAAGGCGCGCTGTGCCTCCCCACTGTCCCCTGAGCTTGTGGGCTGCAGGCTGCTGCCCGCAAGCCTTGCGAGCCCGTGGGAACTCCCGCCAGGCTTGCAAGGCTTGCGCAGAGCTTCCTGAAGCCTGGAGAGCGAGAGGGGTCGGTGCGCACCGACCCCTCTCACTCTCCAGGCTTCAGCGAAAGCCTGCACTCGCCCCATAGGAGGCACACACATTTCCCCTTCATTTTTGGAGGGGAAAAAGTGCGTCCTATAGGGCGAAAAATACGGTAATGGCAGGGCTGCCTTTTTCACAAAGTGCAGGTATAGCATTATTTATTGCAAGACGAAAGTATACAGTATCATATATGTGTGCTACAGCACACCAACATAATATAAAGCAGAGTAGGAATAAAATCTTTTCCATGGTAGCAAGGACTGAATGCATTGCACTGCCCAAAATCTGCTCTGAAGCGTTGCAGGGAAGCGTTGTGGATTCTGTTGCATGGGCAGAATTCGTTCTGTTTATGCAGTAGCTTCTTGCATAAAACCTCAAGCATTTGGAGGAAATCCAGCGGTAACACTGGAGTTCTGTACTGTTATAAGAAATGAAATTGCCACTTGAGCAGAGACAAAAACTCTATATGCCGGTTTTCTATTTGCAAAGGTTTCCTCTTTTTTTTTTAAATCATTTTTATTAATTTTCCAATAAAAAACATCCAATTAACATATCAAATCAGAATCCAATAAAACTAAAAAAACTAAAATAAAAAGGTCGAATTATCTTCCAAATTGTAATTATTAATTTTTTGGACTTCCCATAGTCTGGACCTTGAAGCATAACTCCAAATCTCAATCTTGCCTCTCATCGTTATTTCCATATTTCCACATCTCAATTTTAACACTCTAACTTCTTGTCTCTGGCTCTGCGATTCTCAATCATGTCAGAAATCATATATCCTTTCGTTTCCTCTTTTTAATGGGATTGGATTCGGTATTTAAATCGTTATGATCGTGAACATTGCCCTTTGCAAAATCTCCTACATTCACGGCAGCCGTCCGGTATCAGTTCAAAACTGCACTAGCGTTGCCATGAAGCTTTGCCAAGCCTTCCTTCTCCTGATACTTTGGTCCTGTGTACCTGTTTCACACCTGTTGCCTGTAAAGCCAGGGGGACATTTACAAATGTATGCGTTCAAGGCATCCACACAAGTCGCTTGGTTTGCACAGGGATTGGAGTCACACTCATTTATGTTCACTTCACATTGCGGTCCTGTGTATCCTCTGACACAGTGGCACCTGTGGACCAAAAAACCCAAAAGCACCTTTTAGTGCAGCAGTCCACAAAACAAAATCCTGGTTGTTCTGAGTGAAATGAGGGAGCAAAGCAGAGGGGAAACCGGTGCTAAAAGTTCCAAGCAGCCTGCGCAGATGGCCAGTTTGAAAAAAACAAAACCAATACAGAGGTACCTCTGGTTGCGAACGGGATCCGTTCCGGAGCCCTGTTCGCAACCTGAGCAGAACGCAACCCGTGTCTGCGCGTGTCGCAATTTGCTGCTTCTGCGCATGCGTGTGACGTCATTTTGAGCATCTGCGGCGAAACCCGGAAGTAACCCATTCTGTTACTTCTAGGTCGCCATGGGACACAACCTGAAAACGCTCAACCTGAAGCAAACTCAACACAAGGTATGACTGTAGTTCACTATTTTGATGTGCTTTCGAACTGCTACGTTGGCAGGAGCTGGGACCGAGCAACGGGAGCTCACCCCGTCGCGGGGATTTGAACCGCTGACCTTCTGATAGGCAAGTCCTAGGCTCTGTGGTTTAACCCACAGCACCACCCGCGTCCCTCTACTAGGGAGTAAGCACCCTTAAACTCAACAGGGCTTATTACTGGGAAAAACACGTACAGAGCTGTGCTGTAAATGAAGCTACTGCTTGTCGCTTTTTACCTGTAGCCATTGATAGCATCACTGCAGGTGCCTCCATTTTCACAAGGCCTGCTGAGACATTCATTAATGTTTTTTTCACAGAGGGTACCAATAAACCCAGACGGACACTTGCAATAGAAACCTCCAACCCGATCCTCGCAGGTAGCTTTGTTTAAACAGGGGTTTGAAAGGCATTCATTTATCTCTGCTTCACAGTGAGTACCTGAGAAGAAAGGTGTAGAGAGGAAACTTAGGGGTGGGGGAATAGGAGCATAATGCCTTTACTGGGCAATTTTTAGATTTCAGGAACTTTGACAGATTAAAAAGAACAGAGATGAAAACTAAAGAATATTCCAGATAATAATAATAATAATAATAATAATAATAATAATAATAATAATAATAAATGTTTTATTTATACCCCGCCCTCCCCGGCCAGAGCCGGGCTCAGGGCAGCTAACACCAGTAAAATTACAGTAAAAACATAATAGGGGGGGGGAACCCCAATTTAAAATACAGGTTAAAATGCAGTTTAAAATGCAGCCTCATTTTAATGAAAATGAAAACAACAACAGTGATTTATTAGTTAGGTTAAACACAACACTAACAAATGCACCTTTCCTCACCAAAACACCCTGGGGAAAGTTATTTAGGCGTTGCAGCAACATATTTTGCTAGCATATTAATGTTTAAAATCTTTGCCAATCTTTTTCATGTATCAGAGTTCCTGTTTAAAATGCTAAGGGACTGTATGAATCTGAAATGAAAGCTATATCTTTATATTTCTTTTCAATAAAAGCTGAAATCCTCTCAATTCTATCAGTACAGAATGCACTGAGGCTGTATTTAAACAGAAATGTCTGAAGGCAGTGGTGCTTCTAAACAAACAATGACAAAAATAGCCTGGTGTACTTCTTACAACACACGTCAGAAGATGAAGCTTACACCTTCAGGTGTTTTCTCCTGCTAATGTCTGCGTAGAAAGATGCTGTTAAAGGCAGAGGAACAATATAAAAAGCTGGCAACTCTTAATACAAACAAGTCAGTTATTTACCCGTGAATCCTTCTGCACACAGACACTGGTAAGAATTGGTACCATCAATGCAGACTGCTTCATTCAGACATGGATTTGAACTGCATTCATTTACTTCTTCTTCACACTGCAAGCCTTCAAGCAACAATGGTTACAGAGCATTGTTAACAGTTCAGACGCATGGAAGAGGCAACCCTAAAAAATACTGAATTGGTCGTTCTAAAAATCTATTCAGGTTGAACAGAGTCTCCATGTTTCATTTACCACTTATTATGTGGTTCCTCGTGTGCTTTCCACCCACAGCATGAGTTTCCAGGTTTCAAAGTAAGCCATGTGGCACACCCACATTGCACGAACTACCATATTTTTCGCTCTATAGGACGCACCTTTTCCCCTCCAAAAATTAAGGGGAAATGTGTGTGCGTCCTATGGAGCGAATGCAGGCTCCTTGGTTTCAGTGATAGCAACGCGAAGCCTCCGAAACGCAGAGGGAGCGCTCCCTCCGTGCTCCGGAGGCTACGCGTTGCTTTCGCCGAAGCCTGGAGAGCGAGAGGGGTCAGTGCGCACCAACCCCTCTCGCTCTCCAGGCTTCAGGGATAGCTGCCTGAAGCCTTTGGAGCGCAGCGGGAACTCGCACTGTGCTCCGAAGGCTTCGGGTTCCTTTTGCTGAAGCCGGGAGAGTCTTGCTCTCCTGGCTTCAGCAGAGAGGTAGAGCTGCGCAACACCCCTTCAGCCAAGCGGGAGGAGAAATGGAAGGGACTCCGTTTCTCCTGCCGCTTCGCTGAAGGGACACTGAGCAGAGAGGGGGAGAATTTTTTTTTCCTTGTTCTCCCCCTCTGAAACAAGGTGCGTCCTATGGTCGGGTGCATCCTATAGAATGAAAAATACAGTATTTATTGTTCTCCAGTACTGCTAAGGAATCTGACAATCTCCTTTCTTTTTGCAGTACAAATTAGAGCTCCTTGCTGGACACTGCATGGGCTCAATGGGCTACTACGTGGCTCGGTTTGCCACAAGTTCTATAAGGCAAAGCTTTAATTCCATTTTCATTTTCTCAAGGAGGATTTTGCTTGAGTTGATGCTCTAGTCTAGATGCCATGCTAAGCTATAGTTAAGTGCTACAGGGACAAGCCTGAGTGGCCTTGGGTTTGTTTGCTTCGTCGCCCCAGTACAGCCACAGCAAAGGAGACTAGAAGCAGCTCGAATGGGATATGCCCAGAGATGAAAAGAGGGAATAATACCCCTATCCCGCTCATCCCATCTGGGATGGCAGATTAAACTGATAGAAATGGCAGGACTGATAAACAGAGTTGGAGATCAAGACAAAAAAAAAAAAGATTTAAGAAAGACTGGAAATCTTTTGTAGATTATTTGGAAAATTATTGTAAGCACATCGAAAAGTTAACAGTAATAGAGTACTGTATTTTTCCATGTGTAAGACTATATTTTCCCCCAATTTATAAAAAGTTTTTCGTCTTATACATGGAACGTTGCAATATATAAATACAGTCATAAGGTAAAGGTAAAGGGACCCCTGACCATTAGGTCCAGTCATGACTGACTCTGGGGTTGCGGCGCTCATCTCGCTTTATTGGCCGAGGGAGCCGGCGTACAGCTTCCGGGTCATGTGGCCAGCATGACTAAGCCGCTTCTGGCGAACCAGAGCCGCACACGGAAATGCAGTTTACCTTCCCGCCGGAACGGTACCTATTTATCTACTTGCACTTTGATGTGCTTTCGAACTGCTAGGTTGGCAGGAGCAGGAACCGAGCAACGGGAGCTCACCCCGTGACAGGGATTCGAACCGCCAACCTTCTGATCGGCAAGCCCTAGGCTCTGTGGTTTAACCCACAGCGCCACCTGTGTCCCTAAAAAATATAGTCATATCTTGGGTTAAATATGCTTCAGGTTGAGCGTTTTCAGGTTGTGTTCCATGGCGACCTGGAAGTAACAAAACGGGTTACTTCTGGGTTTCTCCGCTCACGCATGCGCAGATGCTCAAAATGACGTCATGTGCATGCGCAGAGAATCGCAACCTGTGCACGCGCAGACGCGGGTTGCATTCTGCTCAGGATGCGAATGGGGCTCTGGAACAGATCCCGTTCGCATCCAGAGGTACCACTGTAAATTTATTTCTTAATTTTGGGCTCAAAATATAGGCCCCATCTTATACATGGGGGCGCCTTATACATGGAAAAATATGGTAAATTCAGCAGTAATAATTATGGAGATATAAAAAAAATGAGAAAATGGAAAGACAGGAGTTAACCAGAATATGCAGCAGAAAAGAAAGTAATGAAGTGAAACAAGGAAAGGGCAGGGAAAAGTTGAAACTAAATGTGTATTTGGATTATTATCTATTGCTTTAAGTGTAAAATGGAAATGATAAATAAAATTTTAAAAGAAAAGGAGACTAGAAGCATCCACTACTATTTTTTAAAAAACTAATCACTGTTTGTTATTATTTCTGACAGTTACAAACTGTGTTTAGTCTAAACTATGGTCATTGAATAAGCCGGGCTCAGAAACTGTGGACTGAGTCTGGCTTTTTCAATAAACCATAGCTTAACCACAGAGCTTGTTCTTACCAGACAAAATGGGCTCATCCACACTTCACATGTGTCTGAGTGGTTTTCTACTTGTCCCACACTTTCTAGTCCAAGCAATTTCCCATTTCCACAGAAAAACCATTGCATTGGAGCCAATGTCAATCCACAAAAAAATCCGATTTTTCTCTGGGTTTTCTCTGAGATCTCTAGTATGGATACATTGCTGATCAACTCCCATGCTCTATGTATTCAAGCTTTGAAATTCTGACCATGCACCAAACAGGGGCCTGACCCCTTGGTTTCTCACTTTACCCGCTTTGAGGCCACAGCTGGGTGTTCTGACGCACTGCAACACCATTGCAATGTGCCCAGGTATTCTCTAGAATGCGAGGATTTCCCACATCTCAAAAAAATGTAAGCGCTTTGAGGTTGTTGTGTTGTTTTTTTAAAAAAAGTTTAAGGGGCATACAAGTTACATTAAATAAATAAAATAGGCAAAGTATCCAGCAACCCACTTTCCCGCAAACTCTTGGCGTAAAGGCTACTCCCACAACAGATATACTGCTATGGACCTAGAGGAGCACACACCATAAAGCAGTGATGACCAAACTTGGCCCTCCCATTGTTTTGGGACTACAATTCTCATCATCCCTGACCACTGGTCCTGTTAGCTAGGGATGATGGGAGTTGTAGTCCCAAAACAGCTGGAGGGCCAAGTTTGGCCACCACTGCCATAAAGTAATAAACAACCTAAATGTGGTTCTCCTTTTTTGCATAAAAAACCAGAACACCTTTAGCTTTTGCTAGACCTAATCCTTCCACTTTCGTTTTTGTTTTTGCCAAATTACTCTGTAAAAACTTGCTCATATTTATTCCTAGTGCCTGTTCCAAGACTGACAATCTGGGAATACAGAACTTTTGCACTTTTTATTGTTCTGTTGGAAGAATATTTCAGGAATTTCTTCTCATTTTTATTATGATTGCACACTGTTTTTAAATTCTCTGGCTCTTAATAGATTTTATCTGTTTGTATTTTATCTTATCAAGACACTCTTGAGACTCTTTTACAGCAAGTAACTAACAAAGTATGGAGTTTCAACAAGTGAAAGGTTGACTGAAGAGACCACCTGATTTTGTGTTAAGAAGGTTGCTGCATCAAGAAGTCAGGCAGTACTGGCCTGAATCAGAAGAAGGCAGTTTCATACTCACGAAAACTGAATTTTAAAATAAATCTCCTAGATCTTACCACCAGCATTTTTATCTCCATAAATACAAGTGCTAAATCTTAGACTGTCAGCACAATCCCAGCTATTTCTACTTTGGACACAGTTTGGTTACTGAAGCTAAGCAGACCTCTCTCTGTAAGCTGCCAGGATATGGGAACCATCTATAAGTTGCAAAAAGCAGGGTATACGGACCATATCAGTGGGACAAGCTTTAAGATAAGTATGAACTGCAGCCTCTGACATCTTAAATAAGCCATTTTCTTGTATAATCAGAACTTCTAAAACATGCACCATTGTATCAAATTCCTCTACATCGCAACCATAAAAAGTGTACTGAATATTTTATCATCAGCTGACTGAAAAGGTCCAATTTCTTGCAACTAACAAACTTATTCCACAGAAGGCAAATAATTTAAAAGCGAAATCAAGTACAGTGGTACCTCAGGTTACATACGCTTCAGGTTACATACGCTTCAGGTTACAGACTCCACTAACCCAGAAATAGTGCTTCAGGTTAAGAACTTTGCTTCAGGATGAGAACAGAAATCGTGCTCCAGCGGTGCGGCGGCAGCAGGAGGCCCCATTAGCTAAAGTGGTGCTTCAGGTTAAGAACAGTTTCAGGTTAAGTACGGACCTCCGGAATGAATTAAGTACTTAACCTGAGGTACCACTGTATGACCAACACTTGGTTTTTTCTTCTTCTTTTTAACGTATGCAACCTGGTGTTGACGCCTGAGTTCATCATTTGTCACCTGTATAGCCTGGCTGGCACTGGCAAATGAAAGTTGCATTGCCATCCTCGCAAATCCCTTTGTTGAGACAGGGGTGTGACTTGCACTCATCAATATCTGTTTCACATTTTAAGCCTAAAACACAACCCAAAAGAACAAAAAAGAAAAATATATATATTGGGGTTACTAAGGAGGGGCAGGGGAAGAAACAGCAAACTAAAATTGCAAATGAATATAACATAAATAAATAAGTATATACAAAAAGGTCGGGATTCAACTTGTGTGTCTTTGCAACTTCTTCTACTTGTGCAAAATGGCTTTCCCCTCTACTCTACTCTCCTTTGCAACTGCTTCTACTTGTGCAAAATGGCTTTCCCCTCTACTCTACTCTCCTTGGGAGCCATCGTGGTGTAGTGGTTAAGAGCAGTAGACTCGTAATCTGGTGAACTGGGTTCGATTCCCCGCTCCTCCACATGCAGCTGCTGGGTGACCTTGGGCCAGTCACACTTCTTTGAAGTCTCTCAGCCCCACTCACTTCACAGAGTGTTTGTTGTGGGGGAGGAAGGGAAAGGAGAATGTTAGCCGCTTTAAGACTCCTTAGGGTAGTGATAAAGCGGGATATCAAATCCAAATCCAAGCCCCTCTTTCCCCAGCCCAACAACCCATATATTGGCTTGGGGTGTGTGTGTCTGGAGAGCCTGGTACCCCATTCCTTTTCCATATCAGGACACTTGCTGTCTTTACAATTTCTTTTTACAATTTCTTTTTTCAGCAACACAAACTTTTAAGTGAAGTTTCTAAACCCCATCTTGTATCTGTTCAGGATGCGAAATGGTTTCTATGCATGTTTTTATTGTTAAGTTGCTTCAGAATCTTTCAGGAGAAGCGAATAATCAGGAGAAGCGAATAATCAAGTATTTCAGAATGAAATGTGAATAAATAAATAAAAGTTTCTAGCTAAGCGAAGTGCTGCTTAAATGTAAATACACAGTATTAAAATACATTCTATGAAAACAATCCATGCCATCTAGCTAAAGTTATAGGACATGCAGCCTGGGCTTGTTTGTGGCTTCAGAAATGGTTCCTACTGAGTTTGTTGTCACTTAATCCTATACACCAGGGATGGGGAACATGGTATCTTCTACATGTTTGGACCAGCATGCCCAATGGTCAGATGATGCAAACTGTAGTCCATCAACATCTGGAGTAGGGTTGGGGGTTGGATCATCCAAAACCGGGTTTGAGGTCCATATCGTGATATCGGTTTCATAATTTTTGACCTGGCAATATATCGCAAATCATGATATGTGTGTGTGTGTGTGATATGCAAAAATTCCAATGTTAACTCTGCTGGCTCAGCTCCCCCCTACATCCTGCAGGGGGCAGCGAGTCACGAAAGCAGCCACTGGCAAAAATCATAACGTGGGGGAAACTGTGAAGCCAGCGAATGCCTCTACATAGCTCGATCCTTATTTCGGACATTGTGATATATTGGTATAGTGTGATGATCTGGTGACAGATCGTAATGCTGAAAACCATGTATCGCCCAGCCCTGTTCTGTAGGTCCACGGGTTCTCCATCTCTGCTACACACAGTAACTAGGGAATATGCACCAACGAACTTGGTGGGACCCTAACCTTAGGAGCAGGCTGCACATCCTATTAATACTGATGTATCAAGTTAATTGTTACTAACAAGCTTCAATGCTTTCCGTAGGAGTTAGTCACAAACAGTTGTACTGGAGCCACAGGTGCAAGAGCTCACGGTGGAAAAAACCCCTAATACATTTTCTCTCCTTCCACTCACAATTATTTGGACCCAACCCTTTGTGTGCTGTACAAGATGCCAATCGACACTATCGTTTACCTTCATATCCAGGGAAGCATATGCAGATGTACCCACTTCCAACATGCTTGCAAGTACCATTTTTGCACGGTTCCAGGAAACACTCGTGGAATACCTGTTTGCCAATGGAAATAACACAGTTTGTTAAGGAAGCAAAATGCAAGCAAAGCCAACCCTGAAAGCAACAAACTGGTTTACCCTCCCCAGAAGTATAAGCTAGGCTAGTTAAATAATTAAATAAACGTCAAGTCCTAGTAAGTGACATAAGATTATTCTATCATATGCTTGAAGGTTTGTAGGGTTTTGTCCAAATCGAGTCTTGGGCTAAATTTAGTATTTTCCATGGCTTGAAATATTCCCAACTGCTTGGGTTGAATTGCAGAACACACGGATTGAATATGGAGAACTGTTCTGCTTTTCCCATGCACAGTTTTGGCAGCT